>NC_087062.1:91063041-91563041 GCF_963678635.1 Symsagittifera roscoffensis
ATAAGAATTTTTCTTTCCGCTTGTAGCGATAAGCAAACTCGATACGGTCCCTAGTTATGTCAGATAACTGCATACTTCGGTCATAAGACATCCAACTGGAAGAATAAGTCAATAAGTCATAGAAACCACCAAATTCGTCTTTCTCAGTACCAACTCCAGTCATTAAAGGCAGAATAATAGAGCCGCATGAGCTCAAAATCAGCATCTGAGCAGTCAAAGCCTAATAATATATCCATCTCTTTGCCATTAGTGTTCATTAACGGAAAGGATTCCTCCAACGGATCGCGGTATTTAGATTCAAGTTGTTCATTCAAATCGGCCGAAGGTTTCGCCCAATTCCTATTTCCAGCTTCGCGGTAGAACCATTAAAAGCCAGTCATCACGTTGAACATAGGACAAGCTGGGTTTAAGCACGGTTTCTCCTTATGTTCGAGACAAGGTACGTGGATAGTTTTTTACCTTGCCTCGGCTAATGAGTTGAAGCGGCGACTTATGACAGCTGAAGTCTGATTACAAGCGGAAGATTTAACCCAAGTCCGTCGGTTGTTCGGTAACTGAATTTAAAGATTTTCAAAAGCAGTCGCCCTACTAGCATGCCGTTCACGCGCCAGTGATTCAAACGATTCTCTCTCAGGTGCCCGCCACTGAAATGAACTCGGCTCGCTCGCCCTTGACCGAAAAGAACTACTCTCACAATCAGCGGTCATTTTAGCGAGCATCCTGGTGGGATCAAAACTAGCAGCACGCTTGATTGTCCTTAGCGACTCAAATCGTTCACTTAAACAGTGAACTTAGCCTAGTAATAATAATAATAATAATAATAATAAAAATAATAATAATAATAATAATAATAATCATAAAAATAATAATAATAACAATAATAATAATAATAATAATAACAATAATAATAATAATAATAATAATAATAATAACAATAATAATAATAATAATAACAATAATAATAATAATAATAATAATTGTAACATTCGTCTACTACAGTCACACATGAGGCTTAAGAAAAATAGGCCCTATAACCACTGGCTCAAGGGTCAGGGACACTATCTCTTGTGTTTTCCCACCTCAAGAACGGTCGGAGCCAGTTCGGTTCGCTTGTGACATGAGACTACGACCCGTTACAGCTTAAAGGCTACTACTAAAATATCCCCCCACTCTAGAATTAAGAACGTCCCCATACTTAGGTCTCTAGATACCCAAAATACATGAACGCCGTTAAAAACCGGGTTGGAACAATCCGTTAGGTTACTTTTTATTAGACAGTGTAACTTTGATCCATTTCAGATGGATCAACCTAAAACTCGCCTTACCTCAACATAACAATCACAAAACACACTCTAGAAATTAAATTCGTACTCACATATCAGCGCTCTCAAGAGTTGGGAAAATAATCCAGCCAGTAACTAACTCAAGAAATAAATAACTAAAAGAAGTTCAATGTTTTATAGTTTGGACAACAAGGATAAGTTTATGCTCTAGAATTTGAGTTCTCTTGGACCGTTGGGACACTCTAGTTGTCCGCCTTTCCGCCGAAGGTTCACTCTGGTCCAGCTTTAATAATCGTTCTCTCGGGGATACTCTGTCTTCTATTTTAAGTAGGACAGCTCTACTTTCGTTCACTATGATGGAAATTGCGAATAGCAATTTCCCACTCGTTTTTATTTGACCACTTCCCCGCAATTGTTCTAAAATTGTTCTGATTTCTTTTTCTGATTTTCAGTTATCGCGAGAAAATCGTGCATGACATGTTCCATTCGAAATTTTGAAAGATTAAATTTCACTTCAAAATCAAGTATTTTCTGCTCTTCTCAAGGTCAAACTTCCAAATATGACCGACTGGCACATACTCCCCGGACTCGAGATCGATGTCCTCATCGCGCGCTGTCTTCTGCCAGTGAGTCCCAGAAAAACCGAGTGTTGCTCAAGATACAGTGCCAGTGGTCATTTACAGAAGTTTGCAGCAGATTTAAGATTATCTACACCCCAAAATTCACGACCATTTAAAATTTTCACACTATTGCTAAACAGCAATCAAAATCTGCATTTACCTGCACCTTTGAATTTTCGCTTTTCAAGCCAATCATTTAAAAATCTCTTTTGTCCTATTCAATCAGGAAATTGTCATGCAGCATTTTGATTTATATAATAGATATAGTATATTAGTAACAATATTTACTTTGTTAAAATTTCTTTTTCGTGAATCCAAGTTTCACTCGGATTCACACTCAAGCCCCCCTTCCCTCTCAAGACTCAAGATCCATCCGATTTGCCCATTCATCTCGTGCTCTTCGCCTTGGAGGTACTGCATCCTGAAGTGCTAGATGCGGCAAACTGTCTCAACAGTTCCTCTTCATCATCGGAACTAATCACAATCTCCTCCCAAGCCTTCAGCTGTTCATAGGATCGCATCCATTCTCTCTGCTCCTGCAATCTCTTTGCTTGGTTGGGTAGTGCCTTCACCCTAGCTTCTCGGTTCAAGCAAAAGGAGTTGTGCAGGCTCAAGCTCACGTTCTTCGCCAGGTCTTCCTCTAGTATCGACTCCCTCGCTTTGGTGTTGTCTCTAGACATCTTACCCACTCTCTTCCATCCCGTCGTGATCGCATTACGATGGGTTAGCAGGGGTCTCTTGAAAGCTTCCGGCCCAATCTCGGCCTGGAACTGTCGATACTCCTTTTGATGTTTTCTCATGTGATCTTTCGTTGCCCTGTACAACCAAGACGTCAGTGTCGCCCGAAACCATGGAAAGTACCTCAAGCGACTCCATACGTGCCTGACTTCCGTTGGTATGGCGAATACTTTGCACGCAGTCTCAAACAACTCAAGTCTCCTGCTGTAGTCTATCGCGTATATTGACTCAGCCGTTGGCGTCGTCGCCTCCCGATACTTCGTTATATTCTCTTCTATCCATCTCAGAGCTAACATCGTACTCACTACTAAGAGCGTCACCTTCTGCCGGTGATCCGGTAGTCCGATCGACCGAATCTCTTCCACATCCCACACCAGGCAAAGGTTCTTGTGATCTGGATACCACACCGTTTGTGCCAAACAGTGGCATGGGCATTCCCCATGAGAGATCTCAATGCTCCTGAGATTACGCTCCCCTGAGGCTTCCAAGAGAGGCTCAAGCTCCATCATTTTCTCGTGCATCGTGTCGTTGTCTTCCAGGTTCGGAGTACTTCCCACAGGTTTCCCGATCACGTTTTGTCTCTCGTGATCGCTTGTGTTTTCTCTTTCCAACTTCAGAAGATCTTCTCCCCAGATTTCGCTTAAGTCATCTCTCAATTCTTTTGGTACTGTCCCTTTGATTTTTCTCAACAACTTGTGCGAGTGATGCGACATCCGAGCCAACCTCACGCACTTGGGCACTGAGAAGGCCTTGTCCACCAGTATTCTCTGGCTGGACACTTCCACCATCGCCATGTGTAGCGGGTAGTGACTTCCGCACAAGTTGGCCATCATTGACCCTATCAGTGATTTCGCGTTCAATGGCAAGCCATAAGCTTCGCTCAGGGGAAATCCCATTTCCGCCTCAAGACCAACTTTCCAGCTCCGGATGTGTTTTTGAGTCACCTGCAACACCCCGGGCCATGATTCTACGCTCAACGCCGTCACTAAATGATGTTCAGACTCCAGTCTCTCCAGTGCCTGCAGACCACACATTCTCGAGAAGAATCCGAGAGCTGTCGCTATATTCACCGTGGTTCTCGCGTAACATTCCGCTATTATTTGCACTTCACTTTTCTCCCTTTCTGTGATGTCTTCGAACCAAGTGACCAGATCTTCTTTTTGAAACGACAGTATTCTGACGCATGACCGTCCATCGCAGATGTGCTCTCCGTTCCCACACGTCGAATCCAGACAGCTACCCGGCTCCAATTTCTTTGTTGACCCGGGGTCGCTCATCCTTTCGCTTGGCTCTTGCATCTGGGGCGTGATTAGCTTATGCAGCACACTCAACTTCGCCAGATCTTCATCTTCCGTTGGTGCTAACCTCACTCGCTCGGTGGTTTCCTCGATTAGACTCGCATGGGGATGTGGACACCAGGAGGGTCTTAGTAGCTTCCATATCACTCCCAAGTTCGTGGTTAACAAGCCATTTCCACCGCCCATGTTTACTTCAACTCTCTTGTTTGAGCGCGGCATGCTTATCACCTCTGGTGTTTTCTCAAGAATCAGGCCCAGGCTCGGCCCCTCTTTCTCCACCGCGTCTATCTCCATTATTCTTTCTGTCCAAAACTTCAGCAGCTCCGCTACCTCATGGTTTCTGTGGGCTCCTCCAGCTTCCAAGTCTAAGAAGGGATTGTAGGCTATTCCCAGCACTCCAGACACGTATTGGTATTCCCCCTTCTCACTGAGTCTCGAGTACTGTTCTGACGAGGCCAGGTTACGGTGAACATCATGTTCTTCCTCGAACTTCTTATTAGAGAACCTCCGTACCTCGTCCAGCTTTCGATGGCTCTCTAAGGATAGTCTGGAACCATCTTCTTTCTCTATTCCTGTACTTTGATATACGTTCAAGATGATCGTTGAGACCCTTCTCTCCATGGTTTTACTTCCACTTGCTCTCTGGTGGCATGCCAGGATGGTGCTATCAGACATCATTGACATTGTCCATCTCAAGAAACATGTGGCATCTTTTCTCCTAGCCAGGCTCAAGCCTGAATTGTCCCTGGCCACGTGTTGCATCAGTGCCTGATACACCTCTAGCTTCTTGCTTCCCAACTTCAGCCTGTCATACGAGGTCAATGTCTCCAACTCTATTCCCACCAGACTCCAGGTGAACATTAATTGTCCCGCAGTTCTAACGAAGGGATTCGCCATTAGTGGCGGTGCTGATGAGGATGTTCTCATCGCCTCTTCAAAATGATCCTTCAACAAACTCTGCCAGGACCTCTTCAGATGACTTACCATCTCTATCTTATTAACCTCGGCTTTCTGCTGGGTGGCCCAATTGCTTCGCCTGCGAGCTATTCCACTATCCAACTTCTTCAAGCAGTCCTCCATTTCCTTCAATGTTTCGAGGGCCACCCACCACGTCCGGGAAGTGTTCCTCGTCTTGCTCCTCTCCAATGGATCACTCGTCACTTGTTTGCCCATGTCCTGATGTGCCTTCGAGATCCATTCTTTGCCGATCTCCACTTCCCCTCCCTGTCCGTTCGTTGAACCTCTCTTCACGTTTACCTTCTGAGGCTTGAAGTCTTCTTCTGACGTAGAACTGGTGGAAACCTCTATTTCCTTTTCTACTTCAAGTGGTTTCCTGAGCTCCGAGCTGTTCTTGTATGCCGCCGTCTTGCATCGGGCCAAAACGATAGGCGCCGTCTCTCTCAAGTTTCCTTCCGAAACAGCATCCACTGAAGGACTACCCCATCCTTCCACTTCTCTCTTCCTCTTGCGAGTCTTCACATCTCTGCTCGAGGGTGTTGTGGCTATCATCATTGATTCTACCTCTCCATCCACTCCTTCCAACTCTTGCCTCCCCCCTGCTCGAGCCTTAAGGATATTAGTACTTTTAATCATATTACTAGTCCCAACCTTATCCCTTTTTATATCATCAACCATTTTATCCACAGTTTTTTGTTTCAGAGTAGAGCTGTCCTCACATTTCTCTTTTCTAGTCTTCGATCGTGCGTTCCTCAGCTCCACTAGCTTGTTCAGCAGCTCTTTTCTTGCTTTCTCATCCAGGCCCGTTCCTATCAGGAGCGGTTCCCCGAATCTCACTACTGCGTCCCACAGTTCCTTCTTGAACTTGTCCAGCGTCGTCTCGCTGCCCACTTCTCGATTGAATTCCTCCAGGAACTCCTGCCAAGCGTCATCCTCGAGAGATCCCAAGAATATGTCCCTATTCCCTTCGAACGTGTTCTTCTCCCTTTCCTCCGAGCTCAAGAGTAACATCCCCATATTGAAGGTCTCACCTGCCAATGGCAACTCTAGGTTCTTCCGTGGAGACGGAATCAGGGGTGGTGTGGCAGTATCTGCCCAATTCTCCTCGCTCAAATCTTTCAACAGCTCTTGAGTGGTGAGCTCCTCCCCTGATGGCCCTGGTTCAGGCGTATTCCCCACTTCCATGTCTTCACCAGCTTCACTGAGAGTTTCATCCATACTCTCTTCTTCTGACTCATGTCTCCTTCTCTCGAGAATTTTCTTAAATCGGTCCTCGACGGGTCCGCTCCTCTTGTCTCCAGGTGTGTCCACGGACAGTGGTGATGGTGTCGCGGGATCCAGCTTTTTGTATTCCGTCAGTGCTACGTGCAGTTGACCTGCTGCATCTAGTTCTGTCCCTTCCTGTCTTATTTCCACCTGTTCCAAGCCATAGGGCGCCTTATATTTTCTCGTGGCAAATTTCATGTCGTCCACCAGTGCGACGTGTCCCTCCATCACGATCATCCTGCCATCATCCCATATGGGTAGCATATTCTCAAGTCCTTCCTTCTCAAGAGTCCTCAAGACTTTCCGCACCTCATATCCAGGGGGCTGCGAACCTCTACTCTTTTTCGCTTGCGTCGTCCACGAATTTACCTTCATCTCGCTGGTATGGAAGTAGACCGCCGCCGTGTAGCCAATGAACAGGGGGTCCCAGCCATCAGTGAAATCCTTCTGCATTTCCTCCGCCCTCATCCTCGCCATTATGGAGGGAACTACCAAGGGACTATTCATTCCTAAGGTCATCCTCCTGACTATTGGGAACTCAGGCATGGTTGCCGGGAGGATTTCTTTCTCCATTATGGTCTCTAGCTCCCTCTTCACCAGTGCGAAGCACTCCTTCCAAGCAGGAATTCTCAAGATTTCTCGTCCGTCCGCCGTCAATGGGTTCAAGTTCCAGAATTTGGGATACATTTCAATAGGGCCCTCTCGCTTGCCTCCCATTCTGCATTGCATTTGTCCCCTGAAATTGCACACCATCATCTCAGCATCTTTCACTTTTCCGAAGAGTACCGTGTTGCTCATACGCGCCCTGAGCACTTCCTGCTGACACCAATTCAGCGCTGCACCATCCAGTACGCTGATGAGACTCAAGTGCGTCACCGAGTGACGATACGTTATCACCAGGGGATCTGGAAACGCGTACGTCACTGCTGGACCATAGATGCAGGTCACCACCTCCTCCAGACCTCGGATTATCCCCATTGGGTCCGACCTCATTGCCAGACACAGGTCCGTCAACAGAGGCATCCCTCTGTTCGCCTTCTCCCATTCTTCTCTCGAGGTTGGGTTCTCATCTTCACCCGTCATGTATCGATTCTGCATCATGAGGTATTGCACCAGTAGTGTGTTCAACCCTGCGGCGCACTTGTAGGAGCTGGTTTCAATGCTCGTGTGGACTCTCCCCATAGACAGAGGTTCTCCATATTCCATTAACCGATGAAACGACACCAATTCCCCATGGGTCAAGAGCACTAGTGCCAGGTACCCATCAACTCGAAGTGTCTCCACTCCCCGACTAAACATATATGCTGGACCCATATTGAACAAGTATCTGGGGTAGACCAAATACAGGGCCAAGAGCAGGCTGATGGGCATGCCCAGTATCTCCTGCACGAAGGCTCCGAAGATAGTCGCCGTGGTGCCGAACACTCCTGCCAAGAATTCTCTCTCCCAGCAAGGACTCAAGAACTTGAGAATCTCGTAATCTCTCCTAGTCTTCAATTCGCCGTTGGCGTGCTCTCTCCAAAATCCTCCAATCGTCACTTCATTGGCGGCCGAGACAAATCTAACCACCGTCATGTCTCTCCTTTCAGCTAGCTCCAGTTGCTTCTCTAGAAAACTCCAGATTTGTTTCACGAGGAGTGGTGCTTCCTCCCTCGTTTTATTCGTGGCGTTCTCCAGCCTTAGTGTCAGGAATGGCCACCAGCCATTCTCTTGGGTCAAGCGATATTTCATCGATTCTAACTGTTTCTCCGTCTCGACCACATTTCTTCTCTCGTTGCTGGGACCTCTAGTCCTGCTGGTGGAATTTGCGACTTTCACATCCATACTCCGGAACCACAGGCTGGCCGTCAACTGGTTTATCGCCGGGTGGTCGTCCCCGATGACTGGGCTGAACTTGAGTTGTCTAGCAAAGTTCGATATCTCTAGCAAGAGTACCTCATCCAATACAATCAAGACATCGGCTAGTCCGTAAAAGCCCCTCAGCGCATGAGATATGTCAGCCCATGCCGCTGGTAATTCTGATCTGTAAAGTCTCAAGTTTACTGGCTCCAGCTCTCGATTGGGGGCTGCCATCAGAATCCGCCATTCACTCCCTTCCGCTATCAAGATTAAGACCGCATACACGAATTGTAGGGCGGGTGGCATGCTGGCGTATCCTGGGGATGTGGTAAACACCACCTTTGTCTTGGACCCAAATCTCGAGGCTACGTTCTCTTGTACCTCATTCATCGCCGCAAATAACGCCTGAATAGCCTCCCATATCTTCTTTGATGTCGGAATCTCTTTGCCCTTCAGTTGCTCAAGAAGTCCCATCGCGTGCAGGTGGTCATTCATTCCTGCAAACAATAGCAGCTCAGGTTCACAGGGCATCTCCGACTTTATTGCCACCACTAGGGTCAACATCTGGTTCAATTCGGCTCCTGGCAAAGAGTATACCAGAGTCTCCGGCCAGAACAACTTGGGAGACGTTCCTTCGAAGTCTGATCCCGCCACAATGATCACTCTTGCAGCAGCTGGATCTGCTCTATCATAAACTGCCAGAGTCTTGGCCAATTGGGTGCCGCCACAGGGCTTCCCGTACCTGGGATCCTCTGCCAACCTTGGACCTTCGTAAGCGGCATCAGGCAATTCCATTCCTCCCGGATTGAGTAGCTTGTCTACCACCTTCAACTGTGCCGGGGTTGCCAACCTGATCCTGGCGATGCCAGTTCGGTGCTTGGGAGGTTCTGCTATAAGTCCAGGACTCCCTAGCTGCTTAAGAGGCCTGTAGTTAATGGGTCCCATGATCGTTTTTGTGGGAATTCCAGTCAGGTCTGTAGTCTCCATTAACTTCGTTCTCGAGAAATGCGCCTCGTGTGCTTTCAACCAGTCTACGCAATGATGTCTATTCAAGTCCTCATGCGACACTCGTTCGATCCCCAGGGTTTCCGCCAACTCTCGTCTGCATTCCAAAGTCTCTAGATCCAGTTCCTTCACCTTCTCAGGATATCTCAAGCGGGTAGTCTCCCTAGACTTCTTTTCTCTCCTGCCATCTGCCACCACCACGGAGGACATCGCCGAGGTCGGAGGTGTTGATGACTCTACCTCCTCCGACTCCATTGGTGTGGCACTCTGCAATCGGGTCTGATTGCTCCTCGAGCTATCTCTAGTATCAACTCTCGCTCCCAATCGACCAGCCAAGGCCCTCGAGGCAAGGAATGGTGGGTTGGGAGGTGGCCCTAAAGTGAATTGGGCTGTCTCCAGCAGGTCCGCTTCTAGCGTGTTTATGTGTTCCTGGAAGACGTCGTTCAGCCACTCAGCTCCCCTTGGCCTATCGAAATGGATTCCATCTTTCGAGGTGTCTTCAGGGAATCCCTTGTTCTCCATGCGTTCTGCAACGTCTAACAGCCTGAGAGGAAGCACACTGTTTCGGTGTATTTCTCGGATCGCCTTGTTCAGGCTCCGCACCCTCTGGTTCATCTCTAGGGAGTGTTGATCAAACATCATGTTATAGGGGACCGTGCATATCGTCAGCAGGATGGGATCCATTTGGATCCTCAGCTCCTCAAGAAGGCAACTCATCTTGTCGCATAGCCTCGTCACTTTCCTTGCTTCTCCTCTCGACACGTCGTTGGTCCCAACCATCAAGGTGACTGTGTAAACTTTGGTCATTCCTAGCATGTCCAGAGTTGCCAACATCTGTGGCGTAGCAGCTCCAGCGAAACTCAAGACTCCCGTCTGCCAATGTGACCGGATCTGGGTCAACACCCGCACCAGGCTATCCCCTATAATCAGGTGAACCGCACCCTCTGGCACACGAGGTGGCGCTAGATACTGCACCCAGGCTGCGTCGTGGAAGCAGTCCCTCCTGGCTTGCTGTTCCGCATTCCAGTCCAGCCGACTATGCTTGTGGTAGTTCCCCTCTGTGTTCTTCTTGTAGCTCGCGATCACGACGTTTCTGACCGGCTGTTCCCTCCAAGTTGGGGGAAGCTCTGGCCTTGTCGCTCTTTCACGACTCTGCTGCTGCAATTTCTCGCCCAGCTCCTTCAGGCGCGATGAGGCGCCACTCACCTGACTACCGCTCGAGGTCGAGGTTGGTGTATATCCTGGTAACACCATATCCATCAGAGGACGTACAGGTTGGGTCTCTAGATTGCGCAAGGAGGGCGTCGCGTCATTCGGTATCCAGACCTCCAACCCTTCACTCATGTGTTCCCTGGCCTCGCGGTCAAGGTTGAACCGTCCTCTAGCCCTGGGAGCTTCATCCACCTCCATGCGCGACTCTGGCCTTGAGCTTGTCACCACTCGTTCGTTTGACCTGGCTCCCTTTTGTGCGTCCAGCTCGCGTTGTCGTTGTTCTATCCTTTCCAACTCCGACTTTAGTTGATCGCGATTCGCGGCGTTCTCCCGCACCTTTAGCTCCTGCTGATGTTCCGCCCTTAGCATCTCAAGTAATTTCAACGTCTGATCCCGCTCGTCGACTGCCTGGTCTCTCTCCAGCTGAAGCCTCTCCCTATCCAACTTCGCCTGATCCCGATCGAGGTTCGCTTTATTCCTTTCCTTCAGCGCCTTCTCAAGCTCTTTCCTTAGGACTCCCAGCTCCGGATATGCCTCGGTCGTCTGTTGCGCTCGCGACATCGACGGCACCTTACTCGAGCTCTGGCCCGTGGATCTCGCTGTTGGCCTCGTCGGTAGCGGGAACTCTCCTGCGCCGTGTTCGGTGTTGTTACTCAGGCCAGGATTTCTTGCCAAGTCAAAGCCCCTTACTCCTCCATCCGCATTCCAAGACAACCATCTGGTCTGTGCTCGATTTGATATGCCCTCAGTGGTGTAGCCGACTATCAAGACAGCCTCCGTCGCAGACTCCCTGCACTCGCCCTGATCCTCCAACTGGAGGATCGCATTCAGCATCACCGCCATTCTCTCGTCGATCTGGGTGTGGTCCAGGTCCCTCAAGCGTCTGTACAGCTCGTCAAGAGTGGGCCTCTGCAGAGCCGTGGGCATAGAGTTCCAGAATCGGTCTGCCATTCTTTATAACTTCGGGATGTGTGTAGATAGATGTCAACCAGCTCAAGAATTACCTTACCAACTCAAGAATTACCTTACCAACTCAAGTATTACCTTACCAACTCAAGTATTACCCAATTCAAGAAATCTCTAGAAATCTTCTCTTGCAAGCACTCGCTGTAGATCCGGATTGTCGCGTGTTCAATCAAGATTCTCTTTTTCTGTTTCTCGCTTGAGTGTAGTTGGATATTCAACTTTGTTTTCAAACTTGATCTGAAAACATAAAGCTCCTTAAAACTTAGTATGTCACGTTCCTAACCTAGAGACCCCCCTTCTACCCATATGATTAAAATCTTATCATTCACATATCACTTAAAACAATTTGATTGGATCTCCCTTACGAACATGCAGATTCATTTTATGTTTTAGCACCATCAATTCTTTCTTTTAAAATTCAATTGTCATGCCAATCACATCTTAAGATCCCTTTACCTGCGCCGCACCCCAGTACCTGACTCAAGACTCCTCCCTCACACCCGACCTGGTACTTCCATGTACCCGACTCAAGCGATGCTCAAGTAGTACTTCTTGTGAAGATGCACCATTATCTCTGTTTCTGCAAAGACCACATGTAGGATAGCGTACAATTCCCTCGAGCTCAGTTTGCCCCTGTTTGGGTCGTACACCGGCATCGAGACCTCCACTATTCCTCTTTCAATCATGAAGTCACGTAGTCTTGTCAGTGCCAATATCACGTGTTCGGGATCAATTGTGTTTCTGTCGTTGACTCTCGTTACTAGGAAGCAGAGGTATTTGCCCGGGACTTGTGCCACTGACGGTGGAAGCGCTGCTATGCCTCCCAGTCCTGGCCTCTGTCTGAACAGAAACTCTACGTTCTGGTACTCTCTTTTGAAGTCAGCCTCCAATCTTGATTTGAAACTCATGTCCGCCGTGATGCAGATCGCGCTGGTCCTGTTTGACAGGATGAAGTCGCTGTCTGTTATCATGATGTTCTCTGAGTATTCATTGGGTATTTCGAATTTCGTTTTGAAATTCCTTCCTATGGTAGGCTCTGGTTCTTCTTCCTCCAGTTCCAATCCGCTTGTTTCCCTCACTTCCTTGAGCTTCTTTATCATCAAATTTTCGGTGTGGGTAAGTCCTACCCCCACTCCCCGGACAAAAATATTTATCGACGTCCCCGTCGATGTAGTCGGGTCTGAATTGTCCTTGGGGATGTCCAGTGGCCTGTCTGTTGCTGTCCATCCGAAAAGAGGGTCCTCTGTCTTCATGTAATTTGCTGCTGATATATCGACTTGTTGAATGCTTTGTCCTTCGTGGCTCTCGTCTTTGACATCACGCATCCACTCTAGAATCCTCAAGTTCGTGTTCTCCCTCCTTTCTATTTCACTCTGCTCGAGATCCGTCTCCAATTCTGGCGTCGAGTAATCATTCTGCGGATAATGTCCACCATCGTCAATCACTTGCCATTCCTCTTCGGCCTCCAGTTCGCCTGCGCTTAGTAGTTCATCGCCCAACTTGTCTGGCTGTATCTTATCGATCAAGAAGTCATCCCCGTACCTATTGTACCTCATACCTGTTCGTTTACGATTGCCCGTCCTGGTTTCCGGTGGTGTTGGTCGATCCGGTTCCATCCACTTCGGTACCTCGTTTTGCTCGGGATCGTTCCAGTCTTCTTCTACAAATGAACCTGCATCCGACTCCACTTCTATCTTTTCGTTGTCGTCCAAACTCAAGTTCTCATTACCATCATTTTTCTCTCTAGTGCCTTTCTCATTCACTTCGCACGCTGGTTCCACCACCAGGTACTCAAGACCTTCCATGTCTTTTGGCAGGCACCAGTCCTCCGGGGACGGGACATGAGGCTTCAGATTTTCGTAATGTGCTGCTCGCCCCGTACTCAAGCGATAGAACCGTCCTTGTTGATGTACTTCCGTAATCATGAACGGTCCTCTCCATTTCTTGAGTAGTTTCTTTGTTCCCTTGGGCGGTATGACATTTTGGAAGACCCACACGTATTGGCCCACTTCGTATGGCTTTGCTCTTAGTATCTTTTCGTCATATTTCTTGCGTTGCCTCATTTGCGCTTGCGCCGTGTTTCTCCGACATAGCTCGTTTAGCTCTTGTTGTCTTTTGATCGCTTCCTTCACGTATGCTTGAGGTGACGTCCTCTTCCCCTCGTACTCCGGGTAAAAGAATGTTATAGGCATTGCCCTTTCCCTGCCTGTCAACATCATGAAAGGACTGATACCCGTCGTTGAGTGCTGAGTACTATTATAGGCTCCTACTACCTGTGGCAGGTATTTGTCCCAGTCCGTCATGTATCTCGAGCAGTACACCCTGAGCATGTTGACCAGTGTCCTGTTCTGTCTCTCTACCAACCCATTGGTCTGTGGATGATAGGTCGTCGAGTGCGCTTGAGCAATGTGTGATCTCTTCATCAATTCTTTTGTCAAGTCCCCCACAAAAGCCTTGCCGTTGTCCGACTGGAAAGTCATTGGACAACCATACCGCGATATCCAATGCGTTATCAGGTGATCACATGTCTCCTCTGCCGAGGCTGTCTGGCACGGAACCGCTTCCGCCAACTTGGTGAAGTGATCTATTATAACTAGTATTTGGTTATAACCCGACTCCGTCATGCAGATTTTCTGATGGTCTATCTGCACCACTTCATTGAATTCCGAACTCTCGACAGACTTGAGGGGAAACTTCATCTTCCTTGGGTCTTTTACTTGAAGGCATGCTAGGCAGGCATTCACCCATCTCTCGCAAGCTTTTCTCATTCCCGGCCAATCAAACCTGTGAAGTATCCTTTGTTGTACTTTATCTATCCCCTGGTGGCCCATCTGGTCGTGTGATCTGAAAAGCACCTCCGTTTGGTACAATTGTGGTAGTATGATGAGGTTGTGTTTGTGTAATATTTTTTCCTCATCTCTTCTCTTGCACGCTACCACCCCTTCAGCTGTGTGATAAAGTAAATCTCTCTTTTCCTTGTAGAACTGGCTCAAGATCTTGTAGCTGTCTTCCTCAAGTTCCCCCTTCTCCTTGACTCCCGAATGGATCCATTTGGAGAGGTTACTTGTCATTTTGTCATTCTTCTGGGCCCTTATTAGGTCAGACAGCCTGTATCTCGCCTTAACGTGCTCCTTTAGCGCCATGATCTGTCCATTCATTTCACCAGGGTTGTGGGTGTCATCACTCAGCTTCACACATATCATCCTTTTCACGATTTTCATGTCGTCTTCTGGTACCAGATTCGTTCTGACGTTTGAGTTGCACGATAGTTCCCTTAGTGGTTTTCTTGAAACTGCTATTTTCTCGAGCTCTTCACTACCTCGTACCTCTTGTATTTCCAGATTGTACGTCCCTGAAGATGGATCCGTCTGTAATTCCCTGTCGTGCTGTCTCATCTTCTCTTCCGCCAGTATCATGCATAGACTGTCTTGATCCTCACTGCTCTCATCCGAATCTTCATCCCATTCTTTACGCTCCCCGGACAATTTTCCTTCTCCGGTTCCGTCTTCTTCCATGAATCTGTACCACTCCCCGGACTCTTGATCTAGTCCCAGGTGTTCAATTTCTTCTCTGAATGTCACTTTCTTATCCCTGACTTTTGTCTGCTCCAGAATTTTTTCGGGGATTTTTTCGACTAGTGATCGCACAACTTCCTTGCTATCAGTGATGCTCCCTTTTGAGACGTCAGTATTGTTCACTGTTTCTTCTCTCCGAAGTATGGTTAGTTCCGGTGCCTCCTGACCTTTCCCTTGGATCACGGGCTTGTTATCTGATAGTTTCTCAAGCAACCTCATTAAGTCTTCATCTATTCGGACCGTTCCCTCCTCTACCTGGATGAGATCATAACCTTTTGCCTTGAGTGTTTCCCTCACGATCTTGGACTTGAGCATTATTCCTATTGGAATCCCTCTATTTTTCTTCAAGATGGTCTTTTCAAGAGGCTCTTTCGGCAATTCGGGATGATCTTCTATCGGTTTGCCTGATTTGTCCAGCCATCTCGTGAGTGGAAGACTGTCGTACGTTTCTTTGTCCATAAAGGAGAAGCCGTCTTTGATCTCAGGTCTGTCCGCCTCTCTTTGTTCTTGCCTCTCGTAGAACTCCGTCTTCTTACTCAAGCTGTCAGCATTTTGATGTTTATCTCGTGTTCTGTGCTCAATTATCATGTTGTATCCATCCAAGCGAACTATCCACCTCCCAATATAGCTCTGGTCCATTGAGTACGTTTTCAGCCAGCTTAGTGCTCGGTTGTCGACTCGCAGCTTGAAGGGCTCACTGCCTAGGTATGCTCTGTATTTTTCGACAAAGGTGACCACCGCGAACATCTCTGCTTTCGGTGCTCCGTACTTCATTTCTGTGTCACTTAGGACCTTGCTCCCGTATGCTATTGGTCTCAAGACTGTCTTCCCATTCCATTCTTGTTCTTGATGGAGAATCCCAGAAATGGCGACTACTGACGCGTCCGTGTCTAGCACGTACATCCCCTTCTCTGTCGGCATACCCAGTACTGGTGCCTCACATAGCTCTTTCTTTATTCTCTGGAATGACTCTTCTGCCGCGTTGTTCCACGTGAACTTCTTGCCCTTATGTCTCATTAGTTGTTGCATCGGGTATACCTTGTCCGCATAGCCCTTGATGAATTCTCTATAATAGTTGGCGAAACCCAGGAAGCTCATCAGCTGGTGCTCCGTCTTCGGTGATTTCCAGGTTAGGACTGCTTCCACGGCGTCTGGATCAGGTCTAATGCCGTGCTTATCTACCATCCTTCCCAAGTATTTAATCGAGTCCTTGAGTATCTCGCACTTTGATGGTTTACACTTCAGCCCCGATCTCTTCATGCACGCGAACACCTCGTCAAGCCTCTCGATGTGGTCTTCTAGTGTCGGCGTCGCTATTACCACGTCGTCCACGTAGCACATTACCAGGTTGCCGTACTTCTTCGTCACGCCTATCAACGCGTGTGCCATCAGCCGCTGAAACGTGGCTGTTGCATTGCAGAGTCCAAACGGCATCCGTTTCCATTGAAACAGACCCAACTCGCAGGCGAACCCTGTCTTGTCCCTGTCTTGCTTCCTTAATGGTACCTGCCAAAAAGCCGAGCCTAAATCAAGAGTCGTAAAAAATTTTGCATCACCTAACTTCGAGAGGCTCTCATCAATTCTAGGTATGGGATAGGCATCCTTCACCGTGACGGAGTTCAGGTATCGAAAGTCACAACAAAACCTTAACTGGTCGCCTTTCTTTTTGGCCATCACTACTCCACACGCCCACGGTGACTTGGATGGTTCTATCATGTCATACTCTAGTAACGTTTCGATTTCTTTTCTACACGCGTCCGATTTGTGTGGGGTCATGCGCCTCGCCCCCTCCCTGTGTGGTACCGCGTTTTCCTCAAGTTCAATTTCATGTTCAACAAAACTACAACACCCGATATCCGCCTTATGCCTTGAAAAGACCTCCTCGTTTCGCTCTAGTACGTCCTTGATAGCTTCGAGCTGTTCATCTTTCAGTTTGCCCCTTAAATGTTCAATCTCCGGCAGAAGCGGTTTATCAATTTGCATTTCATCTAGTGTGGGTCGCTCTGGAAAGTTCGAACAGCTCAAAAGCCCATCGTCCGTTTCTGACTTAAGTGATTTGATAAGACCTGAAGAATCTTTTATTCTCTGCAATCGTCTCAAGATACAAATTTTGTCCCTGTGGTTGGGACAATCAACAACTTCATTTTGTTTTGAGTTTTCAATTGTTTCATATCGAGTTTTAACCGGTAAAGCATATCCCAGCTTCCTCCCTCTCTGTATCGTGATCGGTATATCAAGGGTATTCAACAAGACACTGACGCAGAGGCCGCTCTTCGTTATCGAAAATGATCTTCCTAAAACAGCAGCGCTTTGACTATTGGGATTTGGAACTATACACACTTGCTTGTTGTCACTTAGTTCATTATAATTTTTCATCCTCAAGCTTACGATTGCCGCTTCATTAGCTTTTAGCCTCACTCTCCTACTCAAGAATACCGGTGCTTTGTTTTCATTCGCCATTATTAAATTTACCGGTTTGATTGCGTACCTCCTATCCGGGTTCCGTATCCTGAACATTGCATTATTTAGATCAATCGTTACGTCGAAATTCCTGATGAAGTCTCTGCCCAAAATGAATTGGTCAGATTCATCTAGGTTTTCTACCACGATGAAGCTCATCCACAGGTTACGTTCGCCCAAATTGAGGGCTATTATCGGCGTCCTGCCCAACACCCGAAGGGCCCCTTTGTTTGCAGCTGACAGCCGTATTCTCGAATCTATCAAGTCACCTTTGTCAAAGCCCATCTTTTCCCATGTTTCGATTGGTATGACGCTCAAGACTGCTCCCGTGTCGAGTAATCCACGTAACTGAGTCTTTTTGCCATTTATGTCTAGCACGTGCCCTGTCACGTCTGCTTCCGTCCCGATGTGCATTGCATCTTCTTCGAGCATAGCACAGTGTCCAATCGATCTTACTTTCAATTCTTCTTTCCCTACATAGATTTGTCCAATTAGGTCTTCGTCGCATGTTATCATCGTCTTGGTATAGATGTTGATTCCATCTATATTTAGCATGACCTCGTGTGGACCATAAGCTTCAGTGTACCTATTATCAACACGTACCGATTTGCTGCCCCCTCTCGTGAGTAGTGCCCTGAGCGCTCTAGAAGTCGTTTGTGGACTTATTCCACTCAAGTAGTCTGCATACACGTCAATGTGCATTATCGTCTGGTCGCTCGGCTCGCTCAAGTTTCTGGTTACCTCGTGTCCGCCCACTGTGATTATCGACATTATTCTTGCTCCGATTTTCGATATTCCAAAAGGTTTACCTGTCACCATTTTCACGGTGTTACAATTCCCGGTCTTCATTGAGCCCGTTCTAGCCTCTGGTATTGAGTTCGATCCGGTTAATGCTTCGTTAAAATTCTGTCTTTCGATCTCCAACTTTAGTCGTTGCTCTATTTCTTTCGCAGCCAGATCTTGTTTCACTTTGGCAATTGCTTCCGTCGCCGCTTTCTCATAATTTATTTCTAGAGAGCTTCCGGCCGCGGACTCTATCGCACCGCTAACATGTGTAACAGCTTTCACTGTCTTCGTCGGCAATTCGGTGTTTGGTGCCCCCAAGTTCCTAGATTCAAACTCGTTTTGCCTGTTCCGCTGATTCTGCACCGCCGCTAATGCCAACTTATGTTTGGGGTGATTTTGGTCCTTGACCGCTTCCCAGAACAAGGGACAATCCATTCTGAAGTGCCCCTCCTGGTTACAGAAGAAGCATCTGGCGCCTATCTTGATGATTAAGCCATTATAGTACTCGTGTTCCTCCATCTGGCTCATATCCTCTTCATCCGGTGCATAACCTAGGCTCTTCATGCCTTGTTTGTACGTTGTGCAGTCAGCCACATGATGGTCCGCTGACCCGCAGTTCGCGCATGATCTGCGCTTGTCCATATCATCTCTAGGTTTGTACCATGATGACCTCTGGGGTTGGCTTCCCCCTTGCGTGTTCCTGTTTTCAGAATATGAGTACTTCTTCGGTTTCATCAGCATGTATTCTCTTGATTTCTGTCTCATTTCCTCTGGGGTGGGTGCGCTGTCCTTCGACAATGTGTAGTATGTTGCTAACATTGTCCTTAAGTCATCACTTTTCACCCCATCGATGAACTTCGAGGCAATGCTAAAGTTCCGTCTATTTGTCGACTCCTCTGGGTCACTCCTTCTTCTCAAGCTCTCGAGGTCATCTAGGAACCGATCTATTGACTCGTCGTCCCTCTGCCTTCTCTTTTCAAATCGCATCATCGCTTGGTGACCCTTCATGCCTGACCCGAATCGATTCAGCAATATCTCGAAGATCTTGTCCGCGGTGTCGCGTTCTTCCTCCTTCTTTGCGACCACGCATTTTAATGCCGTTCCTTCCAAGTTGCTCAGTATGGCTGTACATGCTTGTCTTTCGTCACTCAAGTTGTCTTGTTCTAGATGTAATCTCATCACTTCCACCCAAGTGTCAATGCATCCATCGGAGTCGTCCTTGAATTCTTTTGGCTTCTTGAATGTCTTTCTTGATTTTCCCTCTCTCCTGTCGCTCGAGTCAGTGTTCCTCGTGGCGAAGGCCTCTAGAGTCCTGTTCATCATCTCCCAAGTGCTGGCCCATGTCATAGCATCCGGTCCTGTGTTGCTGTTAGCTGTTGAATCTCCCGGAGCAGTCGTTGTGTTCGACGTTCCATTCTTCATTATTGTTTTCGCAGCTGTTGGTGCTATGCTCATCGCATCCCTGGTTAAGGGCAACGGTGTCGATTGCCGTTTGTTCCTTTGTGGTTCTACAAAGTCGACTCTGGTGCCTTGCGTACGATCCGCTGCCGGTCTTTCTTGTGGAGTAGAACCTCTCAAGATTGCATCCAACTTCGCCTGTATTGCACACGAACTCTCGGCTTGACTCTTGCTCATTGTGTCCATTCTCCTTTCCAGGCTCCCTAATTGGCTGTTAACATCATCATATCGGTTCTTCAACTGTTGCATGTCTGTTTTGATGTTCTTTTCTCGTTCTTCATTGGTTGCTTCCACCTTGTCTGACATCTCCTTGAGTCTCTCCTCTGTTGCCTTAGCTAGGTTAAAATAACTGTCTAGATACTCGTGCTTGTTGTATCTTATTTCCTTTTTTATCACCTCTCTGTCTTCTTCACTGTTCTTAAGTCTTTTGTCGATCTGATTTAATTTCGCCAACAAATCGCCCAGTTCAATGGTAGTTTCTTCATGGTCAGCCGTGAGTTTCTCTTCGGCCGTAGCCTCTGCTTTAGCTTGTTCCTCATTCTGGCCGGTTTCTGTCGTTTTCGTGCTCACTGTACCAAATGTTCGTGCTCTTTCTGCTTTTGGTTCTTCAGTCACGTTTTCTTTCGTTTTTATTCCGAACATTATTCCCAATTTTTCCGTAAAAGATGTCCTCTTTACTTGAGAGTCTTCTTTCACCGTTTCTTCGGTGTTGCCTATTGCATCTTCCGCGTCATCTATCGGTGAGAACTCTATGGGTTTCTGGTTCGGTTCCTCTGCATTGGGCATTGGAGTTGACTCTGTCGCCATCTTCCTTGTTTCATCCACACTTTGATCGGGTGTCTCTAGATCAATCTCGATGGTGGGTTCTACTCGCTCCCCTTCCGTGCCCTCTTTCGCCCTGTTCTCCGCTGTACTCCTTGTGCTGACCATGTTAACTGAAAAGTTCGTCTTCGTTATCTTTGGGCCCGTTGATGTCGTTCCGCGCAGCGATGAATTATATTTCGTGTTTGATCCACTTGACCTTTTTTCGAGCACCGGTACCCTACTCCGCCTCATTATTTCTATTTACAACTGCTTCTATTTACAATTTTATTATATACACGATTCTATTCTAAGGGTAAAAAAAAATATTTTTTTGTGGTAACAAATTCTGTACAACGTGTTAAAAACCTTATCCAATTCTCTTCCTAAAACCTCCGAAAAATTTTCCTTAATTTGGTCTTAACCCTACCTATTTCGATTTGTCTTATTCTGTCTTAAAACGCACTTGTTGTAATTTGACTTCAATTTCTATACCGTCCCAAGACTATTCGTCACTATCACAGTACTCTCCGTTAGTGTCCTAAGACCCTTGTACCAAGACCACTGTTCCAAGACTAGTGTCCCAAGACTGCTGTCCCAAGACCAGTGTCCCAAGGCTAGTGTCCCAAGACTACCGTCCCAAGGCTAGTGTCCCAAGGCTAGTGTCCCAAGACTACTGTCCCAAGGGTAGTGTCCCAAGACCAGTGTCCCAAGACTACTGTCCCAAGACTAGTGTCCCAAGGCCAGTGTCCCAAGACTACTGTCCCAAGACTAGTGTCCCAAGGGTAGTGTCCCAAGACCAGTGTCCCAAGGCTGGTATCCCAAGACTAGTGTCCCAAGACTAGTGTCCCAAGGGCAGTGTCCCAAGACCAGTGTCCCAAGGCTGGTGTCCCAAGACTAGTGTCCCAAGACTAGTGTCCCAAGACCACTGTCCCAAGACTGTCCCAAGACCACTGTCCCAAGACCCTGTCCCAAGACCACTGTCCCAAGACCCCCGTCCCAAGACCACTGTCCCAAGACCCTGTCCCAAGACCACTGTCCCAAGACCCCCGTCCCAAGACCCTGTCCCAAGACCACTGTCCCAAGACCCTGTCCCAAGACCCTGTCCCAAGACCCTGTCCCAAGACCACTGTCCCAAGACCACTGTCCCAAGACCCTGTCCCAAGACCACTGTCCCAAGACCCTGTCCCAAGACCCTGTCCCAAGACCACTGTCCCAATACTCGTCACGGAGTGTCTTCCTCGTTGTAGGGTCTTCTTGAACCACCGTACCTTGTACCACCACTCAAGCTCTAGTAAAATTTTCCCAAAAACCCTCTCTTAAAAGCCAAATGCTGACCCCCCTCTTCTTTTGGTTGTTTCTATTTCAATGTAGGTGCGCAGGTATCTTGTGATCACCTGTTCGTATAAAACCAAACACAAATCCTCACTAAAATGCAACAAAAATCTAAGTAAGAAAAATAATAAAAACAGAAAAATGAGCCCACCTGAAATTCAAAGGTGACCAATGTCTACCTTTCGTCGAAAAAAAATGTCTGGTACCTAATTGCCACGCGTTTTCTTCCCCCCACTAGTGATCTTATGGGGTATCACAAAAGCTGTCTATATCCGGTCCCCCCTACCAAACCAACCAGCGTACCAGTCTTAACTCGAGTTGAATTTTGGATCTCCACCTAATATTACCAACGCGTGTTAATTTCTAATGTAACTAAGTCAACGATGTCGACTAATTAGTTACTCTAATTTCCCCCTTTTTACAATTTACAACCGCCAACCTCTAACTTAACCAGCCCCCCTTCTAACCTCCCCCCTTTCTAGCCCCCCTTCTTAAGCCTAAAAATTACTTTAAGCGCCGGGTGCTAAACCTCTCAAGAGAAAACCGTAGACCTGTTTCCAGGCCTGCTCAAGTAAAAACGTTCCTCAAAACTGGGGGATTTCGCTTATCCAATTTTACACTTATTTCCTATAATGTAATGTGGATTCTAACGATACCCGTTCTGCCCAACTTGAGAACTCGAGAATTGCCAAATCCTTCTTGGCTGCTTTCCCACTCGACTGGTCACCTGTTCCAGTCCAGTCTCCTATTGGTTCAGCCAAGTGTCCCTGAACCACTTTCCCACTCGGCTGGTCACCTCTTCCAGTCAAGTCTCCTATTGGTTCAGCTCAAGTGTCCCTGAACCACTTTCCCACTCGGCTGGTCACCTCTTCCAGTCAAGTCTCCTATTGGTCCAGCTATCTGAAAACCCTTGATAACGCCCCACTTCGGGCACTTTATTCAGTTTACTGGTTTAAATTGCTAGGTTGATCGAAACGATCGAACTTGTAAAACAGTATGGGTATACTATTTAATTAATATAAAGGTTTGATCCAACTAATCTGGTGTCAAAGTCACTGTCTTTTTTCGTTTTATGGTTTTTGTTCCTTTTTCTATTCTTTTTTGGTTTTTGTTTTGCTTTTTGTCTTTTTGCTCGTGTTTTTGTCCCCCTAGTTGCCCCCCTTTACTCGGTTAGCTAAGCCTCGTTCGGAGAGCGTACCAGGAAATTTTCTCGAGTTTTCTTAAAAAGCTATCACGGTACAACCGGAAGGTTTGCACGTTCCTGTCGAACCGTACCGCCGGTACTCTAGAATGGGCATTCAGCCCGAAGCTGTCTCAAGTGGGTTCGACTCCGTAGTCTTGATGTCGTAAACACCCAGGAGCGCCATAAAAACACTATGTAACATTCGTCTACTACAGTCACACATGAGGCTTAAGAAAATAGGCCCTATAACCACTGGCTCAAGGGTCAGGGACACTATCTCTTGTGTTTTCCCACCTCAAGAACGGTCGGAGCCAGTTCGGTTCGCTTGTGACATGAGACTACGACCCGTTACAGCTTAAAGGCTACTACTAAAATATCCCCCCACTCTAGAATTAAGAACGTCCCCATACTTAGGTCTCTAGATACCCAAAATACATGAACGCCGTTAAAAACCGGGTTGGAACAATCCGTTAGGTTACTTTTTATTAGACAGTGTAACTTTGATCCATTTCAGATGGATCAACCTAAAACTCGCCTTACCTCAACATAACAATCACAAAACACACTCTAGAAATTAAATTCGTACTCACATATCAGCGCTCTCAAGAGTTGGGAAAATAATCCAGCCAGTAACTAACTCAAGAAATAAATAACTAAAAGAAGTTCAATGTTTTATAGTTTGGACAACAAGGATAAGTTTATGCTCTAGAATTTGAGTTCTCTTGGACCGTTGGGACACTCTAGTTGTCCGCCTTTCCGCCGAAGGTTCACTCTGGTCCAGCTTTAATAATCGCTCTCTCGGGGATACTCTGTCTTCTATTTTAAGTAGAACAGCTCTACTTTCGTTCACTATGATGGAAATTGCGAATAGCAATTTCCCACTCGTTTTTATTTGACCACTTCCCCGCAATTGTTCTAAAATTGTTCTGATTTCTTTTTCTGATTTTCAGTTATCGCGAGAAAATCGTGCATGACATGTTCCATTCGAAATTTTGAAAGATTAAATTTCACTTCAAAATCAAGTATTTTCTGCTCTTCTCAAGGTCAAACTTCCAAATATGACCGACTGGCACAGCTATCAAAAAAGCGTCAATCATAAATTGTTCTAGAAATTTAAAGAGCTTAAAGGGCATCTACTTTTTTCTTCGAAATTTGAGATTTTTTCAAGAAACTCACTGGTTTTTTTTAAATATTTACGTGCGTTCATTACTCTTTCCAATCTTCGATTGGCTATGTTCTTAGTATACAGTTTTAAAAAAATAGAAGTTTTAAATTTTTTGAATAAAAGTAGTTCAAATTTTGAATAAAAGTAGTTCAAATCACTTGTAGAGGATCTTTCATCTGACATACTCAATTGTTGAATAATCAAAAAAAAAATACTATCACTTAGCTAGTAATTAGCTCAAGCCCGTTTAAGGTTGTAACTGTCTTTTCAAAAAAATATTCTCACTTTTTTCGGGTTTCTGGTTTTTGTCCTAGTTTCTGTCGGTTCATTTTCTGTTTTTAAGGCTTGTTTTTATCTGGTAGGGTTTTTATTGGTTTGCTTTTCAAAGCATGGGTTTTGTTCCAATTTAAGCAGTTTTTACTATAACGATTTTGACTTTCTTCAGGTTATTTTTTTTTATTTAAAAGAATAAATTAAATTATTTGTATCTTGTTTCATAATTGTTTCATAGTTAACCTGGAGGTGAAGAAGACGCCTGGAATGGCAAAGGGTGACTTTGAAATTGACCAGGAACTGTTTTTTTTCAAACTGGAAATATTCCTTTCCAAGAAATGTCGGCCTTTATTTTGTCTGCTCATGTTTTGTCGGCTTAGTTGCCACATCAAAGAATTGATTTTTTTTGTACGCAATTTTCAATGAAGTTGGTTTTAGGGTTTCACATTACTCGAGCACTTTTCAGTTTTACCAGTCTTGAATTGCTGTTTTTTTTAAGCTGAAAAACTATTCGGCTTGAATCCTTTCGGCTGATATTTAATCGGCTTAGTGACTTATTTTGGGGTCATTTCAAAGGAAGTATGAGTTTTATGCTTCATTCTGGATCGCATAAAATGCTAGAATTCTAAGAATATAATCTATTGTTTAAAGTTTTTTCATGACAACAATTATATTTTCGAGTCTACGGGAAAATAGTTATGTTTCGTCGGCTCAGTTGTCGCCTCTTAATTATTTGTTTTGAGTTTTCATAAATTGCCGTCTATTGTGTTTATGGACGTGTTTTCCGCAAATTGAACATGATTCCAGGCAATATTTTGATCTTTTTAAGTTTTTTTTGGAATTAGTGGCTTTCTCTTCCTGTATGCTAGCTTGCACTGCTTTTTACCCTTGTGATAAGCAAGCGTTATCAAACTGGAATATCCATTTTTTCTAGTTAGCAACTTGTTTAACAAAATCAGTTGAATCATTTCTGCAGCACATGCGCAATTTTTTGAAATTTCAAATGTAACCACTGGCTGAATACTAGTTACTGCAGGGTAAATTCATGGGGGACTTGAAACTTTTACAGTTTTTTACATAGTGAGTTTTTTTCCGGCTCAACTGGTGCCTCCTCAAAGATTGTCGGCCTTGTTTCCGCTTCGTAAGTTTTGTCCAGTTGCTAATTTGAATTTCAATTGTCTTGCTTGGCAGTTTTGTTTAGACTTATTATTTGTTAAAAACATGTATTATGAAAGTTTAACGATTTTTTTATTTTATTTTTTTTGAGACGCTTTAGAAAAAAATTAATACTTTTTGCAAAAACATGTTTTTGCTCAAAAACCTTTCTACAGAATTTCAAAAAAATGGCAAACATGGAGAAAACGTCTACGTTTTTTTTTGTGCCTGCATACTCCTCGGGTCTCTTTTTCGTTTCCCCTTTTGTCTACAGTCTTCGAGAACGTCGGGGGGATTTGACCGATATTTTTTGTCTACTCAAAAACTAACCTCAATTTTCAACACACAAAGTTGTCGTCTTCGGAAAAGTCAATTTTTTGATTTTTTGCAAAATTTTTTTAATACAATCAAAAAATACCCTTCTAAATCTGAGATTTTGGGTTCAATCCAAAAAACGAATTGTGTTAAGCTCCTTTGCATATGCTACTACGCCCTAAATTTTTATACAAAACAAATTTTGGCCCTCGGAAAAGTCATTATTTTGATTTTTTGACCGTTTTTTGAAACTTTTCTATCAAAATAATAGATTGGGTGAATTTCTTCTAAGCAAGCGGCTACCCTCTTTCTTTAAAAGAAAAAGTTATGATACTCGGAAATGGCAACACTGTTTTTTGACCATTTTTGGTCTTTTCTCTAACAATCATGCCAAAACTGATATCATGGGATTCATCAACCCAACAGGTTGTTGGAAGCTTCATTTGCTACGCCAGTTTCTGCTGGAAAAAAGTTATAGCCTTTAAACAAGTGAAAGCTTTGAAAATTGGACCATTTTTGGAAGTTTTTTTAATCGACTCGAAAATTATTTGCCAATTCTCAAGTTAAGTATTCAATCGAAAAATGCGGTTTTGGAAATTTCCCTGCTTTACCGGCCACGACCTGCGTTTAGAAGAAAAAAGTTACTAGTTTTTGAATTTTGACTTTTTTATAGAAACTTCTTTTATTTTCTTTAAAGTTACCCTATCAACTCTGAGACTAAAAATTCAATCGAAAAAAGCGGTTGCGCGAATTCTTACTACAGAAGAGGCTACTCCTCATTTTGTAAGAGATAAGCTAGGTTGTTAGAAAAATTCCAAAATTTTAAAAATTTTCATTCTTCTCACTTTAGTTGGGAAACAACTAAGATTTTGGGCAAAGTCTAATTTTTCAAATTACGCATTCCGTCCCGCATCAGTATAGCAAATTCAAAAATATTACATGCTTATATCTAGCTTTAGCTGAGCCCTAGGTGTCCTTCATCGAGACATACAAAAATTTTGGTTCACCTATTTTTTTTTCGACTCATGCTTTTTATGATTGTGTTGTATCGCAAGTGGTGCGAAGTTCTGCTTTGCCTCTGTAAGATATAAAAAAAACTTGTAAATATAAAGTTTTTTCTGTATTGTTTCAACTGCTGGGAACGTGTTTCCCTTTTTGGTTCTCGAAAATATATGAATAATCGATAATCAGCTGTCGGTAGCCTCTTTGCACTTGCACTTTTTTTTGCTTTGAGGATTTTGATATAGATATGTCAGACAATTCAATTCAGATAAATGACCCATTTTTCTGGCCCATTTTGTTCTGAAAATTGTTTGTTACGAAAATTGTTTGTTACGAAGAATTGAGTTACAAGTTTTTTTGAGTAATTTAAGTTTCAATTTTTAATAAAATTTTTCAAGTAATGTTTTTTATTTAACTAATTTTTTGTAGCTTTGTTTCTGTAAAACTTGTAACACTTTGGATTAATGTGCGCAGATTTTTTTTACTAGCCTGCGATTGTTTGCTAGCGATTAGCATGCGTTATCACTGCGGTACATACTTTTTATTGTGAACAATTTGTCAAAAAGAATTACTGAATCATTTTTTGAAATCTGCATTTTCGTCAACCAACAGACATTTGGCCCATGTCTGCGTATCAAATTCTCGTTCTATCATTAAATTTATTTTAGTTTGATTTTTTTACCAACTCCTGTTCGGTTTTTTGTTTATCGTTTTTTTTTTGCTTACTGGGCTTTAATGTTTTCATCGTTTACCTGATCAGTAACTGGCCCATAATGCGCTGCTGGATGAGCGAAATAAATTTCCTACGCAAGTGAGTTTTTTATGGTAATTTATGATTTTTTTGGTTTCGATGCAAATTAAATTATCAATTGTCCTATTCAAGACTAATTGAAACAAAGATTTTAAAAATTTTGGTAGATCTAGTTTTTCTCGACATTTCAAGATATTTTATTCCGATTTTCGGTTTTCGTTGCAATTCATGTCTGTTTGTTTGTCTTGCTATGTTTGTAATTATTGCAAATGATTCCAAGCTCCACTTTGCCTCTGTGTAAATTTGTTGATTTTTTTTGGAAATTTTCTATCTTATTTACACAACACTTGTATTCTTTATTTCAGTGGAACTCTCTTATTGCATCGCAGCGTTCTTTTGAAAATTTGTCGCGTTCATCTAAGCAACGTGTGCTTTGTTCACAGTTTTTAAGAGTCGATTAACGTAGTTCAGACTCTTATATAGGTCGAGATGATTTTTTTGTTTTTCGAGGAAAGTCTCAAGTTTTTTCTAGGCTCAAATATACTTTGCTTTGTCGAGGTTTAGCTTTTGATTTCTTTTTAAGTTCAGTTCAATTCCTGAATTTCCACGGGATAATTTTTTCAGATGCTGTTTTCTTCTATTGCAACGAAGTTAAGCTTCGCGAACATTATTTTCTGCTTCAATTATTGAAGAGCAGTTGCTAATTCACATTTTAATCAGACCACTCGCTCAAAATTTAAATATTATACAGTAAATCGATGTGAATTGAATTAACGATGTTTATTGAAAGTCGCAATTCATGTCTGTTTGTTTGTCTTGCTATGTTTGTAATTATTGCAAATGATTCCAAGCTCCACTTTGCCTCTGTGTAAATTTGTTGATTTTTTTTGGAAATTTTCTATCTTATTTACACAACACTTTTATTCTTTATTTCAGTGGAACTCTCTTATTGCATCGCAGCGTTCTTTTGAAAATTTGTCGCGTTCATCTAAGCAACGTGTGCTTTGTTCACAGTTTTTAAGAGTCGATTAACGTAGTTCAGACTCTTATATAGGTCGAGATGATTTTTTTGTTTTTCGAGGAAAGTCTCAAGTTTTTTAGGCTCAAATATACTTTGCTTTGTCAAGGTTTAGCTTCTGATTTCTTTTTAAGTTCAGTTCAATTCCTGAATTTCCACGGGATAATTTTTTCAGATGCTGTTTTCTTCTATTGCAACGAAGTTAAGCTTCGCGAACAATATTTTCTGCTTCAATTATTGAAGAGCAGTTGCTAATTCACATTTTAATCAGACCACTCGCTCAAAATTTAAATATTATACAGTAAATCGATGTGAATTGAATTAACGATGTTTATTGAAAGTCTTAAGTTTTTTGGACGGATTTTCAAAAATACTTAAGGGATTCGAAGCGATTTGCGAGAGTTGTATCAAAATCCTTTACTCGAGGACCTTTGGATTAAAGTCGCTCTCTTTATACTATGGTACGATTACAGAAGCATCTCTCTAGTAGCAGTAACATCCTGAAGAATTCTTTGAAGAATATTTTTTTAAGGCAGCTTCTCTGATTTCTCATGATTTCATGAACTGATGTGTATATATTTTTTTTATATTCTGAAAGTATCATTGCTATTTCGTGACTAGTTTTCGTGATTGATCATTGGAGAGCCTTTGCTTTCGCAGTTTAATTTTAATACCCCTCCCTGGATTTTTCTTTGGCTAGTCATTTAATCAGGGCTTGTTACATTTTTTTTCTGAAAAATATTTTGATCTCTCATGATTGCCTGTCAAAAGATTTTTTTAACAAAAATAGCAAGTTGTCTTTTATAATGATATAGTTACAAAAGTCAATATATTTTTCTCCATACAAAAATGTAGAGCATTATAATTACTATATTCAAAAATTGTTTTCTTTTGTTCAGTTTAATTAAATGAGTGACTTCGGGTGAGAATAATTTGCTTCCACATTTTTTCATTTAACTTCGCAGCAGTGTATCGAGTCTCAGGGATTGCTCTGGACTGGAGCCAAAATGTAGGAGAGTGGATTTTTCAACTGGTTGTTTGAAGTCGCATTCGATACAGCGGGGTGATTCTGCATGCCCAAAAGGGATCCCATGTTTTCCTGAACTTGTCCAAGTCCATTTTGATTGCCCTCAAGTTTCATTTTTATCATATTTTGCCCACAGTTTATCCCAGAATTGCTGTGATTATGTTGTTGATTTTGAATACTGTTGTTGTTTTGTTGCTGTTGCATTGCATTATGGGTGTTATTTTGCAGCCGGTTTCCACTACTCTGCATGTTTCCGGCCTGAAGTATCTGGCTGTGGTTGTTTCCGCCCATAGCGGAACTGTTGTACATGGACTGCCCGGCCATCAGGTTCCCGTAGAACGCGGGAAGAAATGAAGCAGCATTCTGAGCATTGGCGATACTAGTTATGACTGAGGCTGCACTGGTGTTGGTGTTCATCATTGTTGAGTTATTTGCCGTGAACAAGTTCTGCTGGTTTTGTTGCTGCTGCTGTTGGTGAAGACTAGAACCCATGGATGCATTTACGGCGTCCAGTTTGGATGCGATCAAAGCGGGGTCCGGAACTAGTCCACTGAAAGGGGAGAACTGGGCAGCTAGTGAGGCGGTGGGGGCTGTGTTTGCAGCGAAGAAGTTCATCGGATTCGTGAACCAGTTGTTGGCACCTGGAGTGCTGTGAGGGACGCCTGTTGGCTTGAAGAAACTGGCTGCTTGTGGGTTCAGAGAGCCGAACATACCTGAAATTAAAGAACACAAGTTTAGTTTGTGGTGTTCTCATTAAAATCATTGTTCATGAATGAACGGTAAAAATGATCTTCTTAAGGCGTATCTTTATAACTTTTTCTGTCATAGAAAAAATATTGATTTTTTACTTGCCGTGGAATTTTTTTCGGATTTTTATTTCGATGTTTTCGGAAATCAATTTGTTCTTTAAGTAGTTTTTTTCCCCCAATTGTTTTCAGTTTGGAAATTCAACCCTGATTTCTAATTTTTTGAAGATATTGTGCGTTGTGACGTAAAAGTGTGACAAACCTGCAGTGGCAGCTGGGTGTGCGAACAGTCCTCTGGCAGTGGAGAGGGGATCATTGAAACTGGCGATGTATGGCATCGGGAACCCATATCTGTCCTTCTTCAGAAACGACTTGGGTTTCCTTCTAGGCCTGTACTTGTAGTCGGGATGCTCTTTCATGTGCAGCGCCCGAAGCCGCTTCGCCTCGTCAATGAATGGTCGTTTCTCCGAGTCCGACAACAGTTTCCACTCAGCACCGAGTCGTTTGGATATTTCCGAGTTGTGCATTTTCGGGTTGTCTTGAGCCATTTGTCGCCTCTTTCCACGACTCCAAACCATGAAGGCATTCATTGGACGTTTGACATGGTCGCTGTCCTTTCCTTCGGTTGAATTTGTCGGACTTAGAGACATTCTTTCTTCTTGATTTGTGATTGATTCGCAAGTTTTTATCTTTCTTCAGGAAAATAACGGAATTAGTTTTTTGCTGAATAGTTTTTGAAATTTACTGAAAGTTTTTTTAACGAACTGATTCGTATTCGATGTTTTTATTGACTGTTTTTATTGAGTTTTGACAAATTGAAATGGAGTGTGTGTTTGTGAAGGTGTAAAAGGAAGGAAGTGAAATAATGATCTTATGGACTTAAATTGTGGCAAGTAGCTTTTAAAAATTAATGTCAAATTTCAATTGGATTGCAGTTGTTAAGTGCTGCTGCTGGAGTTGAAATTATGCTTCAGGTATTCACCTATTGAGCTCCATCAGCAAGGAACCAGCTTGAATGTGATTGGACAATCATTCCAACAAATAGGAGAATAGATATCTTCAAATTGATTTACTCAGTGTAATACAGGATGTAAGATGTAACAAAGTATATTGATTCTAAAATGAATTAATGATAATAATCGTACCCTATCGCTATCATAATTAGGTCCAATGGTGACAAAATGTCAATTAAGTTTAACTATTAAATTTGGTTTCACGTGTTGGGAGCAAACATACCTCAACTGGGTTGACCGGAAGCATCAAAAATTGATTTGATTGATTTACAGATGTAGTTTGTATGCTTTGTAAGAGATATCTCTTGTAAATTGGGGCCAGAAGAAATCCCCGCTGTTGGTTTAGTGCTCATTTAGGTAGCTGGTCAAATTTGGTCAGTCTTTGTAGCTTGAAATATCATCACTTCTCAAGTGAATTTATTGGTTTAATTTATACCGGCATTGGCCAAGTAGTGTTGAAAGGTTGTTTGGGTGTTTGTTGTGCAGTCAATATCAGTTTATGATTTGATGGTTAATTATCATAATCAACTTGATAAGGTGTTTGAATGACAAGTACAATTCACTCTCACTTCCTTTGGCGGATCTTAATTGATTTCATTGATCTGTTGTTGCAAAGTTTGCCAATTCATTTCAAATACGCACTTTACCAGATAAAGCCTCTCACATTCAAGTTTTATGTTTGCTTTTGTGATCCTCTTGTAATTTACAATCAACATCTACCGCGCGCTCTTCGATGTATAATCAATGATGTAGAGTACTCTCTAGGCCAGCTCTTCGGTTTATGATCAATGATGTTGAGTATTCTCCAGGCCAAACCAGTCGTGTTTTCAACAAGCCACTACGATGGTATCAAAGATCCGACAGCCACGCACACACAAGAAACTTAGATCTGCAGCTGTATTGAGTTCCAACAATTGGATGAAGTTAATTTATGCGCCAAGATACGCTGTTTTAGAAGGGCGCGCGAGAAAATATATACTGTTTGTTGGAATCCTTCAAAAAAGTGCCATAATGGACATTCTCAGCACGTTTGCTCAGAAATTCGCATGTGGCGCAGAAGTTGTTGGCTCTGATATCACGTATCAATTGCTTCAGGAGAACTGAAAAATTTAAAATGACGAAACTACCTACCTCTGAAAGTGGGGAGCAGCGTTGTCTTCGGATGTTTCTTGTGTTTAATTTTTTTCTCGTAAAATCAGACACCTCAAACGATCATCAGAACTGAGTCGAGTGATGTATCATATAGAAACCCCTTCACAGTCGTGATTCGAACGACATTAAAAGGACCAGAAAGTTTTCTCAGCGTAGAAACCCTTTCACAGTCGTGATTCGAACGACATTAAAAGGACCAGAAAGTTTTCTCAGCGTCGAGAAAAACCAGTTTGAAATTTTTTGTCTTTTAGTCTGAATTTCGAGCAAGTAAAGCGATTGAGTACTTTTTTTAACAGGAAGCTTTTGTTTAAGCTGTTAAAGCCTTAGTTTTCTCCAGGAAAACTAGTTTTTGATTATTAATTGTGGTTTTCCCTGCAAAAAAAAAACAAATGCAATTGTAGTATATTATGCTACCTTTGGTAATGTTATAAGCTTTATCTTGTTTTTCTCATCACACCAGGCACAGAAACGCACTCAGTTTTTAAAAGAAAAAGTACCTTTTTGAAAGTTTTTTTCTCAAAATCTTTGTGGTCGGAACTTTCTCTACTACTTCCACAACTGTCGGCTACTCTAGCTGATTATTAGATAAGGAACATTCTTGAAATTCATTAGTTTTCGCGTGATCTTTTTTCTTGTTGAAATTTGAATGATCTTAAAAGCTTTTTGGTTTCCTTTAGTGGATTTAATATTTTCCAAATGTATGATGGCTATATTGATGCTTTGTAAAGATACTTTTGCCATTTGATTCTTTTTGCCCAGTGCAGCTTCGCCTCTGTCAAAATGCAAATCGCGCTTGGTTGTCTTTCAGTTTCAATAGTGGATTTCAATTCCAGTGGAAAAATATGATCATTGATTTTGTGTTCTCAAATTGGGTTAGTTTGATCAAAAACGGTGATAAAAAAATTTGAGGTCAAATAAATATTTTCTTGACATTACGAAAGTTAAAAATTTTTCAAAAAAGTCATTTTTCAAACTAGTTATTATCTGTTTGAGTTCAATTCTTACTCTAGCGACGAGCATAATGTATTAGTACTAACCTTATTTTTTCTAACCGAACTCGCAAATAAAAATGTTCACTGAATGTGGAAGTGTTCACTTTTTTGCTATAATCACGATCTGTAGCATTGGAAATTTCATAGCATCTGCTCTCTGCTTTATTGTGGCTAGTATTTGCAATTTATCAAGCGTCATTGGCTAAGAGGTTAGTGCGTGAGACTCATATTCTCTAGGTCGCTATAGGTCGCAGATTGAATCCGAGACGTACCCGAACTTTTACTAATTCGAGGCTTATTTCTACTTTTTCTTATTGCTCTTTATAGAACTGTTTTTTCTTTTTGGGATATCGCTAGTGTTTGCGGAGCGAAGTTTCGCCTGTGTGTCAAACAAGTCATTTTTCAAACAAGTTTTATCTGTTTCAGTTGATTCACCTTTCAGTTGATTCACCGAATTTAAGTGGTACGTCCCCTCCCTCAGGGGTTCGACCGCCTCACCGGCCCCTTTTGGTATTATTGGTAACACATTTATTTTCGGCGCGCAACCCGCAAGTTTTTCTAAAGGCGTTTTTGGCGCCAATATGTACTAATTTTGAACAAGAGCGTGTGCCAAAAAATTGTCACCCATTTTTTTTTCAAAAATTTACCTGCGGTGCAGAAATCTTTGTCAAAATAGGATCTTTTTAGTGCTCTGAGAGCGCTTCATAAATTTGATTGACCTGAAAAAAGGTCAACAAAATTATGGGCAACTTTTTAAAAATCCGCCCCCATGCACCCTCGAGAGAATCCTAGATCCGCCCCTGGCTATGTTATCGATGTATCAAAGTTTTCTTGTTGTGTCTCTCTTCTAATTTCCTGAATTACCTCTGCAAGATTGTGTTTTGCTTTTGAAGTGAGTGAAGATCTGAATGAAAATTTTTTTTCCTTAGCTAGGCAAATATTTGTCAAATCTGGTCTGACTTCGAATGTTGTATTTTGATTAATTCATCCATTTTCCTTAATTTTTGCTTCGTTTTTTTTAATCATAATGGAATATATTAGCTATGGAAGAATCGGAGCCGAAGAATTGTATGCTCGTTTATAGTTTATTTATTCATTTGAACTGAAAAATCGACCCTTTTGTGTCATAGAAGTCAGCCTGAAAATCCAAACTGCTTAGATGGGAGGCAGGTTCACTGCACCTGGAAGAAGGGACTTCTCTTGAGTTAGTTTCAAAGCTTTCTTTTCGTGCATTTTTCAAGCAATGTTTGAGCAATGAGGGCCAGCTGTTCAAATTTTTCGCAGTTTTATATTTTATCTTATGTTAAAAGAAACGTGCTTTGTATTTTTTAGGCTGAATTATTGAAAGTGGTTCGTTTTGCGCAAATACTGGAATCTATTGTCTTTCCATAATAGCATAGATTGTTGAAAAATTGGCTGAAGCCTCGTATTTTTCCCATAATGGAACAAGATATTCAACAAAATAGCCCAGAATCATGGACAAGGAGACAATTCGTCATTATGAAATTATAGCATTAAGAACAAGCTATGATTTGTATCAATGTGTTTTAAACTCGATTTAGAGGTAAGTAGCTCAGCGAAACATTCAAATCCGACATCCGATAACGCCATGTTCGTTTCGTTTCAAGTCAAACTTCAATTAATCAATGCACGACTTAAAAAAATTTTTGAATCGTTGCGTAATGTAGCTTTCAATGAATGGACGCCTCGAGAATATAATATATGGGCAAATTCCACTTGTAGGATGTTCTGGCACATATATTTGTTTTTGTTGGTGAAAGAAATGTTTGTCTCAATGTCCTGATTTTTTTTCGTTCATGGCTTTCATGATATACAGATTTGTTTCAATGATGGTTTTTTCTCTGATTCAAAGTCAAGTCAAAGCAATTCAGCTAAAGTAAAGGAACAATTGGGGCTAAACATTAAAGACAAAATATGCGCATGGTTGTAGACAAATTTTCATCAAAGCTTTAATCGGGAGACAGTTAATTATTCATTGCCAGTCAACTGCGCATAACTTGTTCTTTAATGACTGAATTGTCATTTGGCTGCATTGTCTCGACTTGAAGTAGGCTAACAAAAAACTTTTATTTTGAGCTAATTTTTTTGCTGATGGGTTGCCAGAACGTCGCGGCTAGTTACTGGAAAATAATCTGAACAAAAACACGAAAAAGATAGTTTTTAATCTTTTTTTTTTCGATTTCTGTAATAATCAAGAAGAACGAAGAGTGGACGTACTATTTAGCTCTGATAAGTAAATAATAATGTTTAATATTGTTATATCACTACATAAACACAATTTTCACCCCCCCTTCCTCTACTAACCCTCCGGAAATACAAAAGGCGAAAAATTTTAAAGAATTTCAGAACTTCATAGCTCACAATTTTCCTTAACACCAATTTTGTTTTCGGCTCACCAGGGGTTTACCGAAAATTTGTCAGCTTAGTTACTGCTCGATAAATGTTTCCGAAAACTTATTTAACGCAAGCTATTTTTTTGCTGGACGTGTTTGTCTTAAATTGAACATCAATTCAAACAAAATTGTGAAGTTTTTGTTATCGTGGTATTTCGACTTATTGGCTTTCGGTTCGTTTTTTGATGTGTCTGTTGTCTGTTTTATTTTTTTGCTAGAAGTTTATTATTCGGCTTAAATGGCATCAGCTTTTTGAATATCGGCTCAGTCTCAGCCGCCTTATATTGCATCACTTGAAGAGCGAAAATGTATTTTTTGCATGTGTGTGCTTCGGGAGATTCCAAATCTTCAAAGAGTTACAAAACATCTAACGCGGGCAACTGTGTTCGTGGATTGTTTTCCTCAAATTAAACTCGATTGGAGACAAAATATTTTTTTGACAGTGGACTCTGGCTCATTCGCGGGCGGTTAGGATGGCATTTTCTGTTTGTGTTGTATTGTAAGTGTGAGAGTTTTTTCCGGTGAGACAGAACAGTTAAAAAATTTAAGCTTTTCAGATTAATTCAGAGCGAAGAGTTAATTAATCAAGTAGCCGATAAACTCTTTTCCGTCAGCAATTATGTCACTAAAGAGACAAAGATTTTTCTGTTAAAATTTAGTTAAGTTAGCACTCTCCTCTTAAAAAATGAAATAAAAAATCCCCATTTTTTTTCAGAGAAAACTGGTCAGTAACATTCCGGGTTTCTTGTTCAGCAACAGCAAATAGCTAGTCTAGAAATTATTTTTGGAACAACTCTCTAGATTTATCTGAAGATTAATTATTAAGGGTAAGATCTAACATTTACACCAAGGGGTCAATTCTCAACTTTTTAAAGAATTTATCGATTCTTTTCATCTCTGAATCAAGTTGGTTTCCAAGCATTTGTACAATTTGATCTTCATAAAATACCATTGTTGGGCAATTTTTGTAAAGATTGATTATAAATGTGTTAAGTAGAATTGAAAAGTATCATAAAATAGCTGTAAAAGGTTTCTTCTCGGGTGATCGGTTAAGGATTTGAACTCCGGACAGTGATTTGCGCATCGGGTACTGTTGCTTGCTTAATCATCTATAAGTCATAGCTTACATATTGAACCGCAACGAGTTTCCAAGTTCTCCTTGTTCCTTCAAACTAGTTCAGGTTGGCCCGTACAGTTATCATTTCTGGTTGAAATTTAGTTCACGCCTAAGAAATGTAGCCTTCAATCAGTCGTGATCTTTTCATTGCTTTCCGGGCACTGTAACTTGAGGACAGTTGAGATTAATTGGGACAATTACAGGTCCTATAAACGGCATCAATAGCCAAAAAGGTATCCCAATCGCATATTAGGGTGCTTGTATCAACTAATTTATTGCTTATCACACGTTGAAGAACTCTTAGGAGCGGCAATCTATCAACAAATTAAGTATTCCATTAGATTAACTAGCTTTTGAGTTGATTTTGTGCTCATTATTTTGCTACTATTAGTGAATATTTGCCTGTGAAAAGGGTTTTTGTTGCTCATTTTTTTGTTGTTTTAGGGAATAAAAAGGGGAAAATGAGGGAAAGAGGAAGAGTTCGATCGCTTGGAGTGATTTTGTTTGAAAAGTGACGAAGCAGTGTTTTAACACGTGTTTAGTGTTTTGTTGTTTCGGTTTTAAAAAATTAATTAGTTTGTCAATTGGCGAAATTTCCCCGACTCCACAAAGTCTGTTAGGAATTGTTTGATGTATTTGAGAATAACGATTCATAGAATCAAAAGCTTTCAAGTCATAACAAAGAGGCTTTTCCAATTTTGTACCTTTTTTCATCCAATATAAAAATTAAACAAAGCTATTAGGCAAAGTAGCTCAATAACAAATTAACTCCCCTATCAATACCTTAATGAGAGAACAACTAGAAACGCAAGCGAAGCGATATGTTGGGGGCGGTTACTGCGTCAACTCGCATGAGAGAATGAAGAGAAGACATCTGATAGATAAAAGAGAGAAATTAGCTCTAAAATAGCTCTTTTTATGTCCATTTTTTTGTTGAAAAAAAAAAGAAAACGGCAACGTTAAATGAGCAACAATACCGCTAAAACAGCCTGCAACAGAGGAAAAGTTCCCGGTTTTTGTTTCCTAGTTCCCATACCAAAAAGTCCCTCCCTCGAAATTTGCCGCTTGTTTGTTTCCGCATTTTTCAACATCACAAAGTAGACAATCAACCAAATTGTTATTCTTTATTTCATAATTAAAAGAGAAAAAGAGCAACTTGCATTAGCCATTATATAGGGATGTAAAAAATGAATAGAGGGGCGGCTAACTTATTTTGCTATTTGAACCCCCTGCCTTGCAAAAGAGATAATTTATTTTCGCCTAAAAGGAATGTTCATTTTCCTAATTGTTTTCATATTTTTCTTTTCATCAAGAGAATAATGTTGGGACTAGGACGCTAGCTCATACTTTTCATCGCCAGTCGCATTTTCATCGCCCATTTTTTAACCCCGGTTAATCAATGCAAAAATGGATGACCCCCCCCCCCCCCCATGGTAGGGTCATCCATTTCACCGTAGCCGGTCTCAACTTGAGGAGGCAGATGGCACTGCGACTCTTCCAACCATGACCGAAGTGAGATTTGAAGGCAGGACCCTCACTGTGAGAGGCGTATGCCTTACCCACTCGGCCGCGGCCGTTCTTTGATTGACCGTCAGAGTTGGAGGTGATTCTCATTGTCCCTATTGTAGTGGATCAGCCTGTTTTCAAAAAATGTCTTGAAATTGATGCAAAATGTGTTAGTTTAAACTAGATTGAGAATATTTTCCGAAATAGGTCGGTTTGGTGTTTTCTTCTCGGTACACGTGTATGCAAAATTGGGTCTTTTCGGTTCTACCCCCGCCCCTAAATGATAAAATCGAAAATGAAAATCTGTCTTACAAAGTAGACTAGTTTTACTTAAACATGCAGGGCTGATATCCCGAGCGTTAATTCAAGCTAGAAAATGCCAAAAAAGTAAGAGTTTAACGACCATTTAAAACGCATTTGGCATCCGTTTATTGAAATTTATGCGCAGAAAACTGGCGAAAATTGGAGAAAACAGAGGCTCCATTAACTATAAATGCTTCGTTTTTACCAGTCGCATAATAATGCATTTCCTAGTAACAATGTCCCAATTATATTATTAAAAATTGTATTCCAATTTTTCATCTTAGGGGGGGGGGGGGGGGTATAACCCAAAAGACCCGGGAAGTTTTGCATCAAGTAAAAGTTGGTCAAAAAGCCTTTCAACTGAGCAACCCGCATCTGACGGCAGAAGAGTGGCTCTTTTTTCGCCGATAGAGACCGTTTTTTGTAAGTTGACTTCGAAAAACTATACATTAAAGCAAGGATAGCCGGTTGCCAAAAACTACATTCGTAAAAAACTACACTAAAAAACTTGTTTAAATCTTCTTTTTTAGTAAAATCAAGTTTTTTTGCCTTAATGGCCAATATTTATATATAAAGAATGTTACTCAGTCGCTTTATTCGCTCGAAATTGGACTTAAACTCCGAAATTTTAAACCAATTTTTCAACTCTGGGAAAATGTTTTGGAAAATTTTAATATCGTTTGAATCATGAATGAAAAGTCCATATGATATGATATATCACTCGACCCATTCCTAAAGTTAATTTTTGGTTCCTGATTTTGCGTGGAAAACAAAAAGAAAAAAGAAAAAAACACCGAGTGCAAAGTTCCTCAACATTTTTCAAATGGTCTAAGCAACAATCATTGCTTTCGTTTTGAATTTTTCAATGTTTTTACAGTATGTGATCGATACCTTCGACGATACTTGTGCAGCAAGAATCCCTTTTTGTTACAGATTTTTTGTTTTTATCTGTTTTTTTCCGCGATTTACATTATGAACAGTTTTAATGAAAGTGTTGTTTTTCAGTGTATTGTCAAGTATTGTATGCGTCTCTTTTGGCCGTTTGTTGTTTACACTGTATGTGTGTGCGTGATATTTTGCTCTGAATAGCGATTTGAGACGATTGAATTGAAATGGGAGAAGTTAATTTAATTTGAAGTGTTTTGCTTTGGGCATTGGCAGGGTACAAATGATTTAATTTACTCCTTAGTGTAACATCAATCAAAACCCCATGCAATCAACTAGCCTCATAGCCTCCTCACCAATGCCAAACAATGCATCTGTTTCACACCATTATAGCCCCATTCTGCATTGGGAAAATTGAGACAAATTTATCCCATTATGCAGCCCCCATTCACACCTAAATTAATTATTTTTCCCATTCTCTCCCATATGAAACAGGTATTGTTTGCACTCTATGGCCCCGCGGGTGGCCCACTAGTGGCCCTATGCTCCCGTTATACTGCCCCCCCCCCCCCTCGCAGTCGTCTCTTGTGCAATAATCACTCCATTCAATCGCATCCTCTGTGAGATGAGAGTATCCTATTCTGCTCTATTCTTTCCGCTTTTTATGATGCCGACGAGCTAGCTGATTGAAATTACTTAAAAGGTCTCCGGTTGTAGCGTGGGGTAACCGGCAAATAAGATGACAGCCGTTAAGACGACAACTGTTTTTGATGGGACTTCAAGACGACGCTACACGTAATTCTCCACATTGTAATTCTCCGAAATTTAAACCGCTTAATCTCGAACTGCTCATTTATTATGTAATAACGCTTATTTGTCGTCTTAATGTTTTGTCGTCTTAATGGCCTGTCGTCTTATCATTTACCTAGTACCGTAGCGAGGTATATGTTTAAGACGAGCTTTAACATCATTTGCGTTTAGTTTAACTTCTGAGTCGCAGAAGAGGTGCGTAAACTAAAAGATCACAATCATCATCGTTATTTCCGAGAATTGGGACGTTCTATGCAATAGTCCGCTACCAAACGATTGTTTCCGCCATCAATCGGGATCAAAAATACGAAGATAAGACTTCCCGCAGACTTCTTTTGATAGGTCCGATAAGACTTCTTTTGAGCGGTTATGGTACAGGCTTAAGAATGGTACGGCAGCATGTAACGAAGATTTCTGCAAATTTCGGTTGTCGCACTATCGTTTGTTTGTTGCTTTTTGTCGGCTGAGTTTTCCTAGCCATAAATTTTCTGCAGACCTAAGCAATTTGCTGAAATGGAAAGTAACTTTGGTTTATTTCGTTAATGGTGTTGGTAATTAAGTGCCAAGATATTGTGTTCAAACTTTTAAAGAATTTTTTTAAACGACTCAAGATTTATGTTCGTTTTTTCTTTTTACACTGTCATAAGAAAGCTACAAATAGAGATTTATGTCTCATTTACCTGAAATTTTGATTGTCTGGTTTCAAAAATTAAAAAGTTCTGATTGCATCGCCTGTTTACCCTTGCGATAAGCAAAGGTATTGCAATCGGATACTAGACTTTTTCCCGTAAATAATTTTGTTCACAGGACGCTTTTCATCTGGACTTATTTCCTGAAAGCCTCTTTTAGCAACAAATTTAGCGCTACAGATATATGATGCGCTTGTTGGCGTTTTAAATATCTGTCCAGTTCGAAATTTTCTTTTTTGTTAAAATTTCATTTTTTGAATTTTTTCTTCCTTCTTTCGGCTTGATAGGTGTCGGCCTATATTATATCTGCTTAGTGGCCTCTTATTGCGTCGTTTGATGAGCAAAAAATGTTTTTGTTCGTATAATTCGAGGGTGAGGTGGACTTAATAACTTTAGTCCTAATTTTTTCAAATTTTTTTTTTAGTTTCAGCTTTACAAGTATTTTTTGGGCTTAATAAGTTTTGCCTATTTTGTATCGGCTTAGTCGTTTGTTATTGCAACGTTCGACGAGCGAAAATTTTTTTGTTTTGAGGATGGGGTACTTAATAACTTTTTTATAGTTTAAAAAACGTTTTTGATTTTTTCGGCTTTTTTTAAGTTTTCTGTTTTTGACGGCATATATTTTTGTATCGCAAGTGGTGCCAAGCTCAGCTTCGCGTCGGTGTAGTAGAAATTAAAGGAACAAAAAATTGTGAACTTTTTCTTTGAAATTATTCAAATACCGATATCGAGCGAAACCGGTTGAGACCCCTGAAACGCACGTTTATGCATACCACAGGTCTTCCCCAGCATATACAGCGAAAAAATTCAATGCGCGTTTTTGAATTAATCTGAGTTAAAAAACCGCAGATTTTTTCGTTTGGTATATAACAATGTGGCATGGGATATAACTTTTAATAATTATGCAACCACCCAATTTTTCCTTTGTTGTTTTTAAACTTGCGAGAGCAAGCGTCAAAATCGGGAACTAGACTTTTTCTCTTTCTCCATAAACTTTTCTTACCAGATATCAACCTGCTTTTTTAATGAATATTACCAACTTCAGGTTCCTTTGCACTTGTGAAGTTGCCATATTATAGAACCTTAGCCAATTCGAGACCTTTGACGTATGTAAATGAAAAAAAAATTCGGGGAAAATTGAGTTGTCGGATTTTCCTTTGTCGTTTTTTTTTGCAACATCGGGATATTCGAATCCGGCCAGGATTGCCTTAGTTTCGAACGGAAAATATTGAGTTTTAAAAAGTTTGTCAGGCAATCTTTTCCAATCATTGTCGGCCCATCTGTTTTATTGATGGATTTTTCTTGTGCTGCTAGCAAGTTTCATCGTAGATGCTAGTATTTTTGTTTACTCCTATAATTTCAAAAGTTAATACCCCTTCGTTGTATATATTTTTTCATTTTTCTTTTTCGCTCAAAAAATTTTGTTCGGCCTAAATGGTTTCGACTTATTTTTAATCGGCTTACCTTATTTTGTGTCGCTCCAAATGAAAAAAAAATGATTGATTTTCTTGATACATTCAGGTAGATTCTTTTTAAAGATTTGAAAGTTACAAAACTTAATTGCTCAAATTTTTTATGATAACCATTTTTATGGCATTTTTTTGGGCGTCTACGCACTTGTCGGCTCAGGTGCTGCTTAGTAAATACTGAAAGCTTATTTAATACTATTAGGTGTGTTTTTCTGAAATTATTTTTTATTTTTTCCCAATATTTTTTTCAATTTTGTTATTTCCGTTATTTATGGTCTCCGTCTCGTTTTCTTTTTTTTGAGTTGTATCGAAAGTGGTGCGAAGCTTTGCTTCGCCTGTGTAGAAATCTTGTGCTTTTATTATTCTGGCAATGAAAGTGGTTAGAAATTTTGTTTTTGTGTGTTATAGTTTCTTCTTATTATTCTATGCAAAATCATGAATAGTTATCTGAATATGTTAAGTGATGATATATCGTATGAAAGCCCTTTCAACCGTGATTTGGACGACATTGAAAAAATTGTTCCAGTGTCGAGAAGAACCTTTATGAAATTTTGAGTTTTGTTCTTGCTTCGAGCGATTAAAGCGTACGAGTAACGCTCGTTGTATGAAATTAGTCATTTAGGCTAAAAAGACGACTTAAATAAAAGGAAAACTAGTTTTGAGAGCTTCATTTAACGCTCTCTCAGCTCAAACAGTTTTCTAAAAAAAATTAATAATTATTGTGCGAAAAAATAAGCAAAACAATTAGAACGTTTCAAAGCTTTATTCGTGATTGGAATGACATAAAAAAACTTCTACAAAATTTCCCAGGGCCTCCCGTGGAAAAGAATGTTTTTTTTCTACTTTTTTTTCAAAAAAAATTGTTGTAGAACTTGCTTTGTATTCGATTACTATCGAGTATGTACAAGTTTTGCTTTCGTTCAGATCCTCTTATCATACAAAGAACATGAAATTGATTTTTAAAAATTTCAGCTTTTCTATCATTGTGGTCTGAACTTTGTGCTTCTTGCGCAGGAACTAGCTATCCTAATTTCTTATAGTTTTGAAAGCCTGTTGAGATCAACGTCTCTAAGTAGGCTGCAACAATTCCGAATCCTTCAAAGTTGAAAGCAAAAGTAAGCCTTATTTATAAGATACGGTCTCTTTTCAGAGAACAACTTGCATCTTAATGGACCTGAATGGTGTGTTTATCACCTTTTATGTCAAAACAAAGCGCACAATTTGGTTTTGTTTTCCATTTGAATCGGAAAGACCGGGTTCTTTTCAACCATTGTCTGTGTCGGGTCTCATTTTGTTGATATTTTATGAATGACGGACAAAAAACTGACCGCAGGTTTACCTGATGCAGCTACAATACTTCAAAAAAGAGGCCTTTGCTTTCCTTTATTTTCATTGTTAGTTCCATTCTGATTGAATTCGAGAGATGTTTGCCTAATTTGAATACACTAGACTTTTTAAGAGCCATAGCGCGCAATTAATTCTATGGTTTCAGCTCGGATGGTGTTAATAATTAATCGAAAAAGCTTCATCTGTTTTCCATCATTATCTGCTTCATTTTCCCACTTTTGTTCACTCAATTTATTCAGCATCCCTAATTCTGCATTACACAATAGCGCAACTCTCTCCCCTGTCATTCATGGGTGGATAAAAGAGCCTTTGTGCTCATTTTGCGTAAATTGTAACGTGACAATGAATGTTTGATTTTTGGAGTTAAACAAAGCTTTTCACTTGTGCCAATATTATCAACTTTTAATTGTGCGCCCCCTTTTGTTGCCATTTCTATAAGCTTCTGTATTTTTTCTACCTCTTTTTCCTTTCTGTCATTCCGGCCCTTTTCTCTCCTGTTTTCCATTGTTGCCGCCTGAAATTGGCCCATTGTCCCGTTCGTAACAATCGCCTGAATCAGCTGATGAAAATGTGCACAAAAGTCACAAAAGATGTATTTTTGGGCGCGAAAAATGGTGCCCAATGCTTGAGTAGAATCGTGATTGTGGTTCGTTTTTGAATAGTTATCAAATCCAGAATTGATTTAAGCAAATTAGGATAACAAGAATCCCATTTTTTTGTTCTGAATATGAAATTGCCAATTGATAAAAAAACAATGGAAACTAAGTTAACTAATTCAATACCGTTCTATTTATAATGAGTAATCTATGACTCTGTAGTAGCAAAAGTGTTATGCTGTTTATTAAGAGTAATGAAGGTAGCGAAGACTGTTATATAGGTCTCGGTGATTTTTTTTACAGGAAAATGTGCGTAAAAGTCTCTATTAATTACAGATGTGCATTCATACATAATGGTGCATTTATGAATGCACTTAGGTATATATGAGTTGAAGTGAATTTCATCTGCTGAAAGTTACGGAAATAGCACTCTCCAAATACGAACGTGGAAATGGCGCAAAAAAACGAACAATTTATAGTTTCGAAGGTGTTTTTAGATTTCCAGCGGAATAAAAACTTTACCTGTTGATCAAGTTTTCTCAGGTTGCGTTCATGTTATCAAAAAAGCGCCAATCGTAAACCTTTCTAGAAATTCAAAGAGCTTAAAGGGCATCTATTTTTTCTTTGAAATTCGAAAGTTGAGATTTATCAACTAAATTAGTGTTTTTTTAATGTTTGCTTGAGTTCATTACTCTTTTCCAATCTTCGATTTTGGCTATGTTTAGTTGACGAGACCAGATCTAGGGTGCTTATAGATTTTTTAGTAATCATAAAATGAGTGGCTCTGTCTTCGCCTACGATTTTGGGCTCTGTCTTCGATTTTGGGTGAGCTTGCATGACCTAAAGTCTTTGGATTTCGCAGCAATTGTTTGATGCACGATTTGTAAATACCTTGTAGAAAGGATTTTTTTCTGTTTTTTTTAATTAATGATCAGAAGATTGGCAGTGCATTTCTGGATATCATGGCATCCCAAGTGTCGTTTTCTGTCCAAAATAATTGCCCCGAAGAGTCCTTCAGTCTTTATCTGGCACAATTGAATGTACAATGAGGCATTAATGTCCATTATTAAAAGGTTTCCTAGATTTACTTTTACCTATTTATACAAATTTCGGCCAAAGGTAAAGGGTGATGATAAGAGGGCTATCCTGGTGACAGAAGGACCGAATGGGCGAACATATTCAACCAATCGGCGTCAGTTTAAATGTCAAAAACGGACACCTTTTTGGCGCTTATTTCTTTCGAGTTTTTGAGTAGCAAGCTCTGATTGGCGAACATAATTGTCGGGCGTTCGTTCGTGAGGGATTTTCTTGTGCCTGTTTATGGCCGAAGATGTTGAGCTGAAGGGAAGGAGTTATACTAAGTGAGCAGGTATGGGAGATCATCTCTTCTGGGGTTTCGCTGTGTTATCGTGACGGGCTCTCCTCTTTTCAGATTTGATTGAATTCCAAATGCCTGCTTGAATAGCTGTCATTCAATTTGGAACACTGATAACCGGTTACCTAATCAGCTGTTCAATGCCGTGTAAAAACCTCCTCACTTATCGCTATTCCCCACTCTCTGTGCTGTAACTACCCTCTTATGTAATGAGTTTAGCCCAATATTTGGGTTATTTTGGGTGCTCATTTTGCCTCTCGACTCTAACAAGAACATCTGAGAGATCGCAGTCTCTGTGTTAATAGGTGCATGATAATTGGGTAACAAAATTTGCATAAGTTGATTCAATAATCTCTATCTCTCCTTAATTTCCCCATATGGGAAGTTGAATTGGTGATTTTAAATTGCGACAATATTGTGATAAGCTAATTACATTAAAGACACCCAATAGCAATAAACAAAGTCTCCTGTTTTCACCCAATTGTGTCTCTTGTTCGCATCTATTTTGGAAGTCAAAATTCAAATTGCAAGCCTCTTTTCTGTTGATTTGATTGCATAACATCAATGAACAATCCTGCATTCTTGATTTTGAGAATTCCAACCCATTGTACGTAATCGCATTTAAAATCACTTTTTAGACGTTCAGATCAAAATTAACTATTTCAATGTGTTTTTTAGCAGAGTGCTGAAAGTTCAAATGGTTTGTCGCAATATTATATTTGAATTCAAGATTTCAAGTTCTAGTGCAAGCTCAATAGGGTTACTCGTTTGAGCTTTGGAATTAAGGAGACTGTGATATGTCTGAGTTCAAAGATCCTGCTCTAGTTTTGAAAAATTGTTCAACGTCGATGATCCTGAATGATGCCTATTTAAACTTTTTCTATTTTATTTACCACTTCAAAGGTATATAAGTATCGAGGGGGGTTTTTGACCTAATTTCAATCAAGCACCTCGTCGAAAAAAGTCTCGTGGTGGATAGCTCGTGGTATTTGAAGTTTTCAGTCGTGATTCTGATTTTGAAAACATGTTTGTTTTATCTTGCTTCTAAATTTACCAACATCAGTTTTGTATTATGACTGTAGTGAATACTCTTACATAGGTCTTGGTGATTTTTTTCAGGAAAAAGTCTAAAGTTTGTTCAGGCTCAAATTTGATTTTTTTGCGGTTGGAATTTCGATTTTTTTTTCAAGTTCACATCATTTCCTTTGTTGAAATTTGGGAAAACTACACTATCCACTAGCAAAAGTGTAAATGTCGCGAGAAATGTAATCGACTTCTCGTTTCGAAAGTGGATTTTAATTTTAAGTTTTCCCTGCGGAATAAAAAATTTACTTATAACTCCAGTTATCTCAAATTGGGTTAGTTTTTTCAAACAGAGTGCAATCATAAATGGTTCTTTATTTTGTACATGTTTTTAAGTCCCTTTATTTTTTCTTTGAAATTTAAAAGTTGAATTTTTTTTCATAAAGCAAGTCAGTGTTTTTATTTTTTCTTGCGTCACTTGCAAAGCAAAATATATATTTTCGTAATATTATATTTTAGTTCATACATAAATAGTTATTCAGTTTTTGCTCAGTTTCGCATTTTTGCTGCAAGTCGCATCAACAAACTTTTTATGTAGCTTTTCATCGCCTCTACAAGTTTTTTGTTTAGCTAAACGAGCGTCTACCTTAATTTTGTCGGCTTAGTTGCCGCTTCGTTATTTTTCATATGCTAAATTTTTGCTTTCAACTGTCTTTGGTATGATCTCCTGAAGTGACCGCTGTGTATACACTTGCAATACTAGACTTTGCGGTACTAGACTTTTTCCCATAAGTAAAGTTGTTCACAGGGACTCATCTTCATGGCTAAACTGACCACCTCTTCAAAAATTGCTTTTTATCTTGGTTCTAGATTACGAACTCCGAGTTTGTAATTTTTTTATTTTCGTTTTTCCTATTTAAAGGTATTCTCGCGTAAATAAGTTTCGGCTTATGTTATATCGCTTATTTGACTCATACGTCGTTTGCAGGGTAGACATTTTTTTTCATGATAATATATTTTTATTCTAAAATAGATACTAATTGAAAGAAAGAAAAGAAAGAATTTATTTCTCTAGTCAGCATTAAATACAACATTGAATATATTTATAATTTAAGTTAAATGATGCGACTTAGAGAGGATAGACAACGGGACCTAAAGGTCCTCCAGGGTCTACCCTTAAGTTGTTCAAACATAAAGATTTAACACTAATATTTAATGAAAAAAAAAAAAAAAAAAAAAACGAAATTTGAAAAAAAAAAAAAAAAAAAAAAAAAAAAAAGTTTTGAAGTAGGTTTACTTCCGTAAGTTAAGATTTTTTGTTGGCGTTACTGAAAGAGCCCATCAACTTTAACTTAAGACAACCAGGTTCACGGTCGCAGGTGAGTTTTAAAATAATTTTTAAGAAAAATAATTTTTTTCTTTTTTTTTTTTTTTCTTTTTTTTTTTTACTAAGTGTTTAATATTTTTCGAAAAATCGTAAAAATGGCCATATCTCCTAAACTACAAGGATTTAGAGCTTCATATTTTAGCACGAGAATCGGAAGCTAGAGCAGTTGCCTGGTAGCATTTAACCAACGATAATCATTTTAAAGAAAAAAGGAAAAAGGGAAAAAGTACTACAAATCGTAGATAAGTTTTGTTAGTTCGTCGTTTTGCAACAAAAATGTATTTTTGAAATTATGGTAAAACACTTTTACTTTTGTCTCAGAAAAACTTTCAATATTTTCAGGAATTATATTTTGCAGTCTCAATAAGTTAAAAAGCTTGCAAGCACGATATCGGATAGAAAAACGTTCAAATCTTTTCTTGCAAAGAGGTTCTAATAGTAAATTGTATTTTGAGTTTCTTGTTTGTCTCTGCCCATTATTAAAAACAAACAAATTGTTAAGGAAACTCTCTGAATGAAAGGAATTAATTGAGCGCAGAACAAATTTGAGCAATTCGTATACATGCAATTCGAAAACCGATAGAAAATTGTATTTAAGAAAAATGTCATTACAGGAGTACTTTTTCTTTCGAAAGAACATAAATTTAATTATTCTCTTTTGTAAAAGAAATAAACACTCCAGTGAACTTCGACTGCAGCAACCGTAAATCAGAATTCCGTATTGTATTATAGGAACAACATTACTTCTGTAGTATTCTAGTAATTGTGAAAGCGGCACGTAATGCCTCAGTTTTGATATAATACCACATTGTTTACCGAGTCTCATTTTAACATTATTAATATGAGTTTGATAAGATAACTTACAATCTATATAAATTCCTAGATATTTGCATACGGGTTTTAGTATAATGTTAGAAGAATTAAGCTTGAAGCGATAATTGGAAGCACTTTTTATATTCATTTGATTTGTTTTATCACTATTAACTATTAACTTGTTGGCGAGAAGCCAACGATCCAGCTTGCCAATATCTTCTCTAATTTGAGTTATTTGGCAACCAATTGCCGTCAGGTTGGTGTCATCTGCAAACAGTGTTACTTCAACTGATTTGCATGCTGATGGAAGGTCATTTACGTAAATTAGGAAAAGCAAAGGTCCCAGTATCGAGCCTTGAGGAACACCGCATGTTATTTTCTTCCAATCAGAGAATTGTCCATTTACTAAAACTCGTTGAGTCCGTTCAAATAAGTAGGTCTGAAACCACCGGTTACAATTTCCTCTTATACCATAAGATTCCAGTTTATTTAGTAGTATTTGATGATCGAGAGTATCAAAGGCTTTCCTAAGATCCAAGAAAAAACTATAAATTTCATTTGTATGACTTCTCATTCTTAGATTTTCTGTCAATTCAGCTACTGCATCTATTGTACTATGTTTGGTTCTAAAGCCGAATTGTTTGTTGTATAAAAGGGATAAATTTTCAAAGTAAGAATATAATCTGTTGTGCATTGCGCGTTCATAGATTTTGCTCCAAACTATTAGTAAAGAAATTGGCCGATAGTTGTTTTCATCTCGCCGCGATTTTTCTTTGTGGATTGGAACAATTTTGGCTTTACGAAGTTCGGAAGGGAAAACACCTTTAGAAAAAGACGCATTAATAAGTATTGTTAATAAAGGAGCAACAGCATTTTTAGAAGATTTGACAATTAAGTTACTGACGTAATCATCCCCAGATGTCGATTTATCGTCCAATTGAGAGATGATTTGGTGTATTTCTGGTTCTGTTACCTTAAAAAGAAACATGGAGTGATTTAATTTGGGTAAGCATGGTGGATCTATTTTAGGCAACTCTTTTTTCAAATTCTCTCCAATGTTAGTGAAGAAATCATTGAATTTGTCAGCAATATCTTTATTAGATGGATTTTCTTGGACTTGAAGGCATGAATCTAGAACAGGAATATTTGATTGGGCTAAGTTCTTACAATTTAATTCATTGAGTAACTTATATGTTTGTCTTGAGTCTCCAATGCAATGTCTAAATTTATTCATGTAATGTGTTCTTTTCTTGCATTTAACGGCGTTTTCAAACTTTTGTCTTTGTTTTTTAAAATTCACTAGGGTTTCTGGATTTTCAGGATTATTTTTCCATCTTCGATGGGCTGCATTGCGCTTATTTCGCAGATTTTTAAGATCATTGTTGAACCATGGTGGCTGAGTTTTGCTTCTTGGTGAAATTGCCTTTAGCGGAGCGAATTTGTCTAGGACATTTTCAAAGATACATTTGAATAAATTAAAAGACTCACTGGGATCTTCGGTACCCATGAGAATTTCTTCCTGTTCACTTAACACACGCTGTAATTCATTTTCAAATTCTCTACATTTTGAAGCCTTCCTCAGAAAAGATGTATCACGGAATGTTATCGATATATCTTTTTTACATTGCTTTATTGACCAATCTAAGAGGATTGGATAGTGGTCTGATATAGTTTCTTGTTCTAACACCGTGGAATTGGGATTTGCAATATTTTGATAGATGAAGTGATCTAAACAAGTTGATGTTGTTAATGATACACGAGTAGGTTCTGATGCAAAATACTCAAACCCATTCGAGTTTATAGCGTTCAGGTAATTAATGGTGAGTTGATTTTCTTGCAGTGTATTTATATTGAAATCGCCACATACAATGAAAGGGTCAGAATGTGTGCTATTATCTTCAAGAAACTGTTCAAGTTTGTCAGTAAAGAGTAACTTGTTTATTCTTGGTGGATTGTAGATGACGGCTATTTTTAATTTGTAATTGTTTTTTTCGACCTCCGCGAATAAAGCCTCTTCAAATGTGACATCTCGTTGTTTCAGTAAATTACAGTTTTTATGTACCTGAACCATCACTCCTCCTCCTCTCATGCCATTTCGATTTTGCATAAGGCATTGGTTATAACCATTTATCAGGTAAATTTTACCTTCATCTGTTTCATTTAGCCATGTTTCGCTTAAACAAATTATATCAGGTGGAGACTCAAGACTTAAAATAAGTGCTTCCAATTTTTCATAGTGTGGTTTTAAAGACATGATATTTAGGTGTAGCACAGAAAAATTAAAGAAATCCGCTTTATGACCAGATTGATTATTATAACAGGTAATTTGGGATAATTCATTATTAAGCACAATTGAGGGATTCACATTATCAGTCACGAAAACAATTCATGGTGTCATTGTAACTGTAACCAAGATCTGATGCAGCATGGAAAATATTTTGATATCTATACACTTGATCATTATTTTGGAGAGTGTATAAAATCATGCCCTCTCTGGTCCATGTTGATGCGATGCGCTTGTCAGTTTTCATAAGCTTCAGAAACTTCACTCGTGCTCTGGTGATGTCTTCAAATACTTTAACATTTTCAGTGGTGGGCTTGTCTCGCAAGGTTTTTCTTTTTTCCTCATAATTTCCACTTTGGCTATGCGCCTGGAGAACTTCACAATGATAGGGCGGGCTGCTACATTTTTGGCTGGTAATCGATGAGCAATTGAAATATCGCCTTCCTCTACCTTTGCATTAATCTCCTTAGAGATGGATATAATCTTCTTGATTGTCTCTTCAGGCTGCTCTCTACTAGTTTCGTTTATTCCCAGTACTCGAATATTGTCACGTCTGTTGTATGTTTCCTGCTGTTCAGTCTCGCACAGGGTCCTTAAGGTACTTCTGAGTTCGCTGTTTTTCATTTCGTCGTTAAGCTCTTCGCAAATTTCTTTCTTAAGGTTTGCGCATTCGGCTCTTATTGCATTTCCTATGACTGTCTGCAATTCGTTCTTCAAATCAAGTTTTAGTTTTTCCAGAATTTTTGGGAGTGCTGTGTTGATGGCATTTTCGACAGCTTCTTCTATGTCAATACTCTGCTTCTTACTTTCTTGCTCGTTTAATGGACTCATAACTTCATTTGGTCTCTTCGGGTTTGATAATGATTTTGGTATCGGAGTCTGATCTTGGTATCTCAGGTTCGGTAGATTTGCTTCCTCGGATACCTCAAGCTGTTCATCATTTCCAATTGGTTGATTTGCGTTAGACATCTCTGTCTCTGAAACTATTTAATAAGTTTATCACAACAATTAGGCTAATTGAACTTTTTTAAAGCTGAAGTTTTGATGACATCATTTTTTGCGGCTCAACAAGCGTCTCTCAGAATATTGCCCGCTTAGTTGTCCCTTCGTAACTTTTTTTTGTGATTTTTTTACGCTGTTACTTGTTTTTTTTTGACATGTTTGCCTCGAAATGGATTTCATTCGAGGCAATTCGTGATATGAAATCTATTTTTTTTCTTCGAATTTCGCCTCCTTGATTAGCTTGATCATTCTTCAAACTCTTTCCACTTGCTTCGTTTCTTCGGCATTAAAACTTGACATTTATCTCTGCTTTTGTCTTTCTCATCTCACTTGTCCCGAGACCGTAAAAGGAGAGCTAATTAATTCTTTTTAATGTCGAAACCTCTGAACTATATCTTCTAGTGATGCGATGTCACTGTCCACTTGTATGAATGAATTGTATTTGTAGTAGTTGTTTTGTAGTACTTGTGCCGACTAATACCATTTGAGTAGTCCATAAAGGTGTTTGACACGCTTGAGTACTTGCGATTATTGCACTCCCTTTGGCTATTGTCTTTGGCTATGTTGTATTCATATAAGCGTGCTTGGAGTCATTGGTTCCGCTACAGATGTCGTTGAAATATTTAGAGTTGATGTTGGGACAACTTGGGTGATTTGAATAGACTTGACTTCGTTCGCAGTTGCTATGCTATTTGTTCACGTGATAACAAAGCGAGGCGACTCGAAATAGACACAAAAGGACCCCCTTTGGTTTATTAATGAGACGGGAACAATGGGAAACAGTTACAATTTGTTACTTGTAGTTGTAGTGGGAAACAAAAGCAGTGTTTGACTGCTCGACTAAAGCCAAGTGGAGAATATTGATGGATGATGATTTTTTATTCGGAACTAAGAGTAGAGAACAATGCTTCAGCTCGACTTTTGTGCTCTCCCATGTATGTCTTTGTGCGTTGCCGGCCGTAATTGAGAATTAATAATTGAATCTCTTCCTCCCCTTAAATTATTCGCTCCCTTGTCAACAAAAAATAGCCCGATGTTGTCTTATCTTTTCCGAAAAGCAACTGTATAATATAGAATTAATTAATTATTCATAACTGTTTTGATAAAAGAAACAATCGATCATTGTTCCTGTAAATGCGCAAGCTGCCTAAGATTTGTGATTTGTTACAGGACATTTCAAGAAGTTATTTAAGGTACCTTTTTGATGGTAATATCTAATGATAATGACTGAGACAATAACTTAAGCACGTAAAAGGCTTTCTTAATTCCTGTTTATAAGGGCCTAGTAAATTAGACAAAAAGCAAATTAGACGCGACTAAAAAATTGAATTTAGACGTCGATGCAAAACTACAAATGAGACGTAATTGTATTGTTAACGTGTGTGAAATTTGTTTACTGACTGCAATTAACTTTCGTTGACTACAATTAGAATATCTATGTCGCAGTTGTATAATTTATGCATTTCAAAATTATTTTATAATATTTGGGTTAACGTTTAATAAATCGTTTAGATTGAATATTTCGATTAGCAAATGGATTATATCTTCTTATATTTGTGAAAGTTTGTTTCAAGCAATAAGTTTTGTTAGCCCTTTGCTTTTCGTTCAAAATGCTAGTTTTGCAAAAAAAAAATTTTTGACAGCACTTCATAGGAAGTATCACATTTTCAGTTTGCATGATTCTGAAGCTAAACCTGGCAAAGACCGCGTTTTACCCCACATTCATGCGTCCTTAGAAAATCAAAAATAATTTTTAAAATCAAAGTTAAAATTTTTACTCTTGCAATTAGCAAGCGCTATTAAAACTTAACCTAGTAACAGTCCATGTAAACGACTTGTTTTACGGAATCATTGAATCATTTAAATGTTTACTTAATTATAAAATCGTATTCTACGTTTTCGGCATACTTGGCCTTCTGGCAACGACTGTCTGGGACCACAAAGATCTTGAGTTCGAATCCGGCCAGGGCCTGTTTCTTTTTGCAAGCAAAAAAACTTCTGTTCGAAATAATGTCGGCATATCGTTTGTCTGCTTTTTTTTGGCATAGTTGCCACAACGCGGGTTTTCTTGATTTAAGATATTTTCTTTATAATTAAAAGCCATTTTGATTAATTCCTGTAATTTTTAAGTTACTAACCCTTTCCGTTATTTTTGTCTTTTTTTATGGGTTAAAATACTTGGCTTACATAGTCACCTAACATTGCGTTGTTTGGAATAAAACTAAATGTCAATTTATATGGCTTAGATGCAAGAGTGTTTTTCAATGATTCTGGGTGTTTCGGGAGGGATGCGTTGTATAAATTTTGAGTTTTCTAGTTAGATAGCTCTACATTCTTTATGGCTAGTTTCGGCTTAACCATGGTCGACCCAATTTTGTCGCCTTAGTTGCCTCTCGGTCATTGATTTTTACACTAGCGTCAGCTTAGTGTATTATTAAGAATCTTCTTTTTATTTTTAACTCTAGTCGCAAATATTGGTGCCACTTTTGGGGCACATTAACAGTTTTTTGATGGCATGTGCTGACATTCGATTAGTAATAAATATACACAGTTGATGCATATTTAATTCATCAAATGAACCGAAAAAAGCTGTCTGTTTTAAACAATATAACAATAATAAAAACTCGATTTGGGAAATTTTCGACTCATTTTATCTAGAATTTTTCTTGAAATGCATATTTTATACATACTGTGTTTTTATGTTTGCGATTTGTTACATGTAAAGTTAGTGCGGATGCCTAAAGTTTGTTATATTCCAAATTTTTACGTGCAAAATTGTGTGTATTTGGTGCCAGTTTTGCTGAATCGCTATGGCAGTTTCTTAGCATAGTTTCTTAGCATATGTAGCTGCCTTATTCGTGACTAGTGTTTGTCTGTGGTTAAGCGTGGGTGGCTGAGTGGTTAGTGCGCGAGACTCAAAATCTCTTGATTGCAATAAGTCGCAGATCGAATCCTAGACCTAGCCGAATTTTTGCTGATTCGAGGCTTATTTCTATTCTTATTGTACTTTCTAGAGCTGCTTTTTGTCGTTTTCTGGCTAGTGTTTGCGAAGCGTAGCTTCATCTCTGTGTCAAAGCTTGTTAGGACTGTTCTTGAACATCATCCGATCTTATAGATGTTCTTTTTTTTGTCTTATTTCAAATAATTATATCAATTTCTTTTTTCAAAATCGATGTCCTTTTTTCTGTACAATATCGTGTAATTGACTGTTTTGATTGTACCGAAAGTATTGCGCTTCAGTGTCAATTCTGATTTTGAGCATGTTTTCATATTTTTTTTGGTTGAACGGGTTATGTCGGCTTAGTCGGCTTATATTACTTAGTTTCAAGGGCAATTTTTTTTGATGCTTTTGAGTGTTAGGAGATATGGGTCGTTAAAATTTTGAGTTTGAAATTTTCTAAGAATCTGTCTACGAAAAGCTTTCAGACGACGGTATGTACTTTTTTAGACTTTTACCAAGTAATTTTTTCATCTTAATATTTCAATAAGCCTCTGTGTTTATTGTTTTCCTCGACCTGTTTTTCTCAAACTGAACATCATTCAGGGAACGTATGAAAGTTTTGTACAGATTATTTTGTAATGAAGTTACTAACTTGAAAAATAAGTGACAATCATAAACATATTTTTGAAATTCGAAGCGCTTAACGTGACATTTTTTTTTTTGAAATTTGAAAGTTGATAATTGTTTAAATCGTTCTTTTCACTTATCCAATCATCTTTTTGCAGTTTATTTTTTTGGGGCAATTTTAAATCACGTTTGAAGTTTTGGCATCGAGAATGGCCTTGTGGGATTTGTTCTTATTTGGTCTATAAGACTCAAAAATTGGGGAAAACATTTGATAAAAAATATTTTTTGTTAGTTTTTCGTAAGTTGACGCTTTTCCAACTGCCTGTTAGTTTTTTTGAATCTGAACTTATAGCAAAACTATAATTATTTCAAGAAATGCAGATACATGCAGAGTAGTTGTACAAGTTTTGTGTGTTGGGCGAGGTAAGAAAAAAAGAGAACCCCACCCAGTAGCGGAAGAGTTGGTCTCTTGAGAGCTGAATTTGAGAATGTCATTTGGGATTGGGATCAGCTATTCGGAATAATAGCTTTGTTTTTTCAATTTACCTCATAGCAAATCCCCAATCAAATTTAGTGCAATGTACAATTGAGAAACAAAAGCCGCCTTTGTTGCGGGGATTCGTGTTTAGATTTGGGAGCTTATGGAGAAAAGTCGGGCATTTAGGAATTGTGCTTGCGAAGAATTAAGAACTTATTGTTTGAGGTGAATTCAAAAGTGAAACGCGGCGCGATAATTCTTCAAAGATTTAATAACTGCCTTTTAGATAAGCTATTGTGAACCATTGTTTGCTTATGCTCATTATACTCAATGAAAAAGCATGGGTGGAGCTATAGTTTATATCCTTATTAATTTACCATTTGGCCAAAGCAACAAATACCCTACGAATAAGAATGCACAAAACAAAGCTGACTCGAGGCATTATTGCCAAAATTGACTGGAGAGAGAACAAAGCCCCTCTTATCCGGAGGCTGGTCAGTCCAAATCCAATCCCCCGCTGAAACTGTTCAGTCCCGACTCAGACCCCAAACTAATCTAAAGCGGACAGGAGAGAAAAAACCACTTCTCATGTCTCGAAATTTAAAAAAATGAACCGGTTAGAAAGCTATGCTATTAAAAGTGAAAGTTTTCATTTAAAAGTAAAATTAAAGTTTCCGCTAGCTGTTCAAGTAGCGCTGAGTGTTTCAACCTGTGGGTATTTAAAAATTAATTAGCAAAAAAAATTCATTTTGAGCTTTCTTCAAATTTCATGTCATTTGTTTTTCCGACCATTGAAAATGGGTAAGATTTTTAGTTTTTGTTCCGACCATTGAAAATGGAGAGGAACATGGTATTCGAGTAAGTTATAGTTTTTTTGCAAGCAAAATCAGGTACCTTAAATAATCATTGAAATGGGCCGAGTGACATGACATATCTAATTCAAGCCCTTTCAGTAGTGATTCAAACGAAATCAGAAAATTTTCAAAAAATTGTATCAGTGTCGATTAAAACTGTTGAAATTTTTGAGGTTTAGTCTAATTTCGAGCGAATAACGCGATCGAGTAACGCTCGTTATAAAGAAATTTACTGTTTTTATCAGACTTTTAGAATTAAAAAAAATGAGTTTTATTATGAATACTGGTTTTGGATGTTTCATTTAGCTCTTGTTTGGCAAAAAAGTTTTTTCTAAGAATAAATTCAAATTATTAGGTAAAAATTGGGGAAAAAAATCAGTTTTTGTTCATTTATTTGTTTTATTCATTTTTAATACAAGTTTTGTCGATAATGCCTAATTTACTTATTTTCCACGCGATCGTATAGTTCTCAAATCACACCGCCCACAAGAAAATAAAATAAACTTTTTTTTGAGTATGGTCAGAACATTCTGTGCTTACTTGCACAGCAACCGGCCATCCTTGTTTTTTTTCTTTTTGTTTTCCACGCAAAATTAGGTACCACAAACAACCATTGGAATGGTTTGAGTTATGTGTCATGTCGAAGCCTTTTCGCCTTTTCAGTCGTGGTTAGACCGACATCAAAAAAAAATCAAAATGTCCCAGTATCGAGAAAACAGGTTTAAATTCGAGCGAGGAAAGCGAATAAACAGGCTTAACAGCTTATTTTTGCCTAATTTAGGCGATGAAAAGTTTGTTTTTCTCGTATCTTTCTATCACGCCGCGCAGAAAAAACTACATTTGAAAAAAAAATCAAATGTAGTGTCGTGTTCAGGTTTCGGAAAGTAAGTTTTTTGTTCTGCAAAGAAATTTTGTGTTTTTCTTTATTAAGAGTTAGCCTCAGAATCAGTAGCTACTACTTAAATGAAGTAAAGAGATACTTTTCGGTCCGTTGTTCTGATTAACTACTGACAGATTGAAAAAATAATCTACAACTGAGAACGATTTTTTCTCGAGATTAAGCGCTTATTAGAAACTTGGTAGTGCTATTCGAATCACGACTAAAAGAGCTTCATTTTGAGTTTTCAGTAGACCTCATCTTACTTTTAATTGTGGTCCCTGATTTGTTTTTTCGAAAAATCTGCTGCTCCACATGATGTTCTTAGGTGTAGAGAGCTGATATGTTTCTTGTGCAAAAGAATAAAAACTATCTCAGTCTAATTCGAATAAGAAAATGCAGAGATCGCTGTCAGGTGTCAGCATGAGCTAATCTGTCAAATAGACTGCGAAAAATTAAAGTTCATAGATTTCTGAACGCTCATGACAATAATAACTAAATTTTCTTCTGATGATAGTAGTATCTACTTGAAGTTTGGAATATGGACCCGCGAGATAACTGAAAGTCAAATTTGTCAAAAGTCGGCTCGCCGTACATAGTTTATTTGGATTTATCTGTCTTTCATTGCAGGTTTAAAATGATAATTGATACTTCAAAAGCTATAATTTATCTTCAAAGCTTCTGGATATATTCATGTTCTACAATTAATACATAGTTGAGAGTGAACACAAGCAACGCTACAAACTTCTCAAAATGGCCGAAAAGTCAAACGGCGTTATGGTCAATTTAAACAACATGTCAATACACGGCGACTCGGATGTGGACTCGCCAATGGGCTTCGCGCCATTCCACCCTGAAGCAGACGAGCAACCGTATGACAAGCAATTAGTCAGTGTCGATGTCGACACTCGTAAATTCATCGTAGTTGTAGCTATCGACTTTGGAACTGCCTACAGTGGATATGCCTTCAGTTTCACTCGAGACCCATCATCTATTCATATCATGAGACGCTGGGAGGGCGGGGATCCAGGAGTCGTGAACCAGAAGTCGCCCACTATCCTCCTTCTGGACCCGAACGCAAAGTTTCACTCTTTCGGGTACGCAGCCCGAGACTACTTCCATGACTTAGAGCCACAAGAAGCAAAGAAGTGGCTTTACTTCGACAAGTTCAAAATGATGCTCTATGACGTCAGTGAAATAAACAACGAGACCATGATTAAAGCTCTGAATGGGCGCGAAATTCCAGCGTTTAAAGTCTTCTCATATGCGCTGAAGTTTTTCAAAGAACACGTGATCGAAGAGTTAAATGATCAATCCTCGACCGCGAAGATAACCCTGCAAGATGTTAAATGGGTCCTTACAGTGCCGGCAATCTGGAAAGAGTCTTCGAAGCAGTTTATGCGGAAGGCAGCATACGAAGCGGGTATGGCTGACTCTTCAAGCGAGGACAGACTATTGATCGCACTCGAACCAGAAGCAGCCTCTATATACTGCCGTAGACTTAGAAAAGTTGAACTTGCTGCGAACTCGAAACATAACAGACTCGCGCCAGACCCTTTTAGCGACGTTATTGCTGATATTCCTGAAAGACTAAGACCTGCTGCTAGTTTGGACGACGGATCTAGATATGTTGTCTTGGACTGCGGAGGCGGAACTGTAGACGTTACTGTTCATGAGATGGACGCTGATACAGGATGTCTGAAAGAACTTATGAAGGCCTCTGGGGGTCCATATGGTTCCGTGGCTGTCGACTTGGCATTTGAAAGTCTTTTGAAACAAATATTTACTGCAGAGTTCATAGAACAATACAAGCTGAAGCGACCTGCTGGTTGGGTCGATCTTCTGACTGCGTTTGAGTCCCGCAAGCGAAGCGCGTCCCCGAACAAAGAAATGAATATAAACGTATCAATACCGTTCTCTTTCTTCGACTATTACAAAAGAGTCAAAAGTCATACGGTCGAAAGTGCGATTAAAAAGTTTGACTCCAAAGATATCAAATGGTCGCATGAAGGAATGCTGCGAATAACTCCAGCTGGCATCAGAGCACTTTTCGAGCCTACAATCACCGAAATTCAGAAAATCATTGACAATGTGCTGTCCACTGTGGGAAACCTTCATTTCATTTTTCTAGTTGGAGGCTTTGCAGAGTCTCCTGTTTTACAGCAGGCAGTTCGAAACTCCAACGAGCCCAACGGGATTCAAGTTATAATCCCCGAATCCACAAGTCTGTGTGTTTTGAAGGGAGCCGTGTATTTTGGTTTGGATCCCAACATAATCAAGATCAGAAGGCCCAAGTTGACGTATGGGGTGGGGGTGTTGAACAAATTTGTAGCCTCGAAACACGACCGGAAAAAATTGGTTGTCGGTAAAGACGGAACAGAATGGGTCACAGATATTTTTGACCCCTTTGTCAAGACAGGTCAGGCGATTTCTCAAGGTCAAATCGTGACCCGAAGTTACACACCGGCTAAGTCAAATCAAAAGGTGATGGAGATCAACGTGTACGCGTCCGATAATGAGTCAGTGACCTATATCACAGACAAGGGTGTGCGACGATGTGCAACTATGAAAGTTGATTTGACGGGTCTTTCTCCAATTAAGGCTTCAAGCACAGGGTCGAGAAGGAGACGGGAGTTGCAGCTGACCATGCAGTTTGGAAACACAGAGGTGAAAGTCATGGCTTATGACGTTACAACTGGCAAGTTGATCAAAGCGGATATTGACTTCCTTTCATGACGTCATGAAATGACCTTGAAATACGAAAGAAAAAACTGAATTATCACATATTACGCTGCTCTATGTATAGTTTCTTCCCTGAATCATGTTATTTGTACCTTGAACTGTTTAGATGGTTGTAAATAAATGTCTAGAACAACCTTGCATAAAATGAATTTGGTGGAGAATTTTCGAATTGTGTCTCATAATGTATTTCCAGTTGGCGCTTTCAAATTTTATTAACTTATTATTGAGATCGTCAAGTGTTCTCTTGATAACACGGCTTAATTAACGTTTCCATGTTCTGATTCTATTTTTTGGGCTACATTGTAATACCGTTGCTCGTTTCTTTTCCTTTTGGTTTTGTGTTTATATTGCTGTAGTTTTTCTATTTCTTCGGTTTTTCCATTTGTTTAGTGCAATACTTTTCAATTCCATTGTAATTGTAAATGTAAATTCCAACTCAGCTGGTTGCTTATTAGTGAAACACTAATTCTGGTTCAAATAAAAACCTTTCGATTGCAAAGTTTTTAAAAGCAATCTATGAGGTTACTTGTTTGCAAATAGTCTTTCTAAAGTCGTATGTTACGTTTTGTGACAAAAAGTTACGGGGCATACCCAGTAGCGAGTTGAGGGGGGGACCCCTGCCGACCCAAAGAGTCTCCCTTTTTTACATTTTGAGAACGCCGTTTTTTGAAAAACTTATCTGCGGCGCAGTAATTTTGGTCAATATAGTAATTTGGGAGAGCTCAGAAAATCAATTTGGTCGACCTAAAAAAAAGGTCGTCACAATTTTCGAATTTTTCTTGAATTTCCGCCCCCCCCCCCCCTCGAGGAAATCCTAGATCCGCCCCTGCTTCTATAAAAAAAGCTTTTTGTTCCGACCATTGAGAATGTGGAGGTACTTTGTATTCGGGCGTGTTTTACTTGGTTTAATTTTTTCTCCGCAAATTCAAGTACAACAAATATTCATCGTATTGAAGCGATTGATGTATCAGTTCGAAGCCTTACTAATTGTTATTCAAACATCAAAAAAATTTCAACTAATTGTTCAAGTGTCGAAAAAAGCTCGCCTTAAGTGTTTAAGATTATAGTCTATTTTTGAGCGAGTAGCGGCATCGAGTAACGTTTGCTATATGAAATTCGACTTGATTTTTCGAAAACTTGATTTTTCGAAACCAAAAACTTAATTTAAAACTTCTTTAAGTGCTTCCTGGACAATAAAAAGTTTACAAAAAATGAAAAATTATTGAGCAAAAAGATGAAAGCAAACCACTATCAAACAGCAAAAGTGCAAAGGTCACGAAAAACGTGATCGACTTCTAATTTTGAAAATAGAAATTCATTATCAAATTTTCCAGCGAAATAAAAGTTTACCTATTGATCCAGTTTCATCAAATTTGGTTAGGTTTATCAAAAATGTTTCCATCATAAATTGTTCTAGAAACTCAATGAGTTTTAAGATCATCTATATTTTTTCGAAGATTGATGCTTAAAAAACAAGTCAATCTTTTTTGAAGTCTGTTTACTTGCATTCACTGAATCTTTTTCAACAGTCTATTGGTTATGTTAATTAATTATTAGGAACACCGGGTTTTGTGATGCTTTTGTGCTTTCTTATGTCTATTTTTGGTTTCTTTCAGTTCATTTGATTTTCCAACTTTGGTACGTTTTCATTCTGAGGTTTCGTACTTGAAATTTATCTCAATTTGGTAACACTTTGTCAAACTTTGATGTAAATTGTGGCCCAACTTTGACGTTAGATTTAATAAATGATTGAATTTTTTGTCGGTCGTAAATTCTTGTTGTCCCGACCATTTGAAAATGAGGAAGAAGTTCGGCTGTGTTTTAGTGTTTTTTCTTCTTTCTTTTAGTTTTTCACGCTAAATTAAGTAACACAAAAAAATCATCGGATAAGGTAGAGTCATAAATCATGTTACAGCCCTTTTAGTCTTGTTTCGAATGACATTTAAAATTTTCCAGAAAGTTTATTTTTTTATATATTTTTGAGTTTTAAAGCGATCGAGCGAGTAAAGCGATCGAGTAACCTTTTTTTGTACATAAATCTTGGCCATATAAATTAGAAAACTTGATGTTGCTTAAAAGAAATCTAGTTTTGGAAGCTTCATAAAGCGCTTTCTTCGGCGTTAAAATTTTCATACAAACTTAAAATTTTTAGTGCAAAAATTTTAAAGTTTTTTTTTGTATTTTTTTTGCCATTTTTCTCGGTTCTTTATTTTTTGAAGACAATCACATTGTTTAATGCCTAATTTGCTAATTTTCTACGCGTTTGTTATTTTCTATTATCACACCTCGCAGAAAAAAAAAACGATACTACTTTGAAGATAGAACATTTTTGCAGTTTTTTTTTTACGAATGTGTTCAAAACATTCTGTGCTACTTGCACAGCAACCGGCTGCCCTTTATTTCTAGAAAAAGTCACGCTCAAATATGATTTTTTGATTTTTGTTTTCTTAAGTAAATATAAGTTCATTTGCTAAGTGGAAAAAATTTACACACTCAAAATGGACTTCAATTTTCAGAATTCCCAGCGGAATTGAAGATTTACCTGTGGGCTTCATTTTCTCTGATTTGGTTAGTTTATTACGCTTGCGATCAATAAGCCTTATCATAGAAAATATTTCAATCAGAAAACAATCTTAAAATTGAAGATTCTTTGTCTCGTCTATCTGATGACAAAACAAATAGCAAAAAATGTAACGGAACAGACATAAGCTTTCATCTGATGACTTGAAAACTTTTGTCTGTTCCGGTACATTTTTGCTATTTGTTTTGTTTTTTGTTCATAAATTTGCATTTTATCTATTACATAGGTTTGTACACTTGAATGTTTGCTGTATTTCAGTCTGATGATGATCTATAATTGATCGAAAACGTTCATCTTGATTGTTTTTTCTGGGGAATTTTTTCATTACAACAGAAAGCTATTGATGTTTTAAAGTTTCAAGCCGTCTTTCCGAATTGATCGTGAATGGGGCTTAGGAAAATTGGTTCGTTCTTGTATTGGACAGCAGTTTGGTCCTGGTCTTTCCAGTAACGGGCATCGTTTATCGTGTCTTTCCAGTAAGGGGCTTCATTTATTTTATTCTGTTTTTTTTTGGTTATTTTTCTTTCCGTTGCTTTTAAATTGATTGGTTAGAATGATTTGATTAGACTTTCATAAGTTTTTGGTTTTCAAAGATTGTCTGCATTTTTGAAGGAATTTATTCGAATTTGTTTATGGTTTCTTAGAGTTTGTGTTCAATTTTATTTCCTTTTATCTCATTCATTAGGAAGCAATGAGGTGTTTTTAGACTTTTTCGGGTTAACAACTTTTTAACAGAATCACTTGGTATATTGGATCTTAATGAATTCAAATTTCGAAGCGTCTCCGGCACATCAGTCTACAGGTAACGAATATTCCTGGGATGGCAAAGGTCCTGGGTTCGAATCTGACCAGGACCTGTTTTTTTTTCAAAAGCGAAACATTCCGTTTCAAAAAAATTGTGGATTATTATGTAAGCTTATGTTTTGTCAGCTTAGTTGCCACATCTCAGAATTGTCGGCGTATTATGTCTGTTTTGTCGGCATAGTTGCCACATCTATATGTTTTCTTTTACTCCTACAATTTGTAATTCACAGAAGCTTGACTTCGTATATTTTCTTTTTTTTTTCGCTGAACAATTTTTTCGGCCTAAATGATTTCGGCTTGTACTTTATCGGCTTACTAATCCAACTTCGAGGAGTTCGAGGGAAACATTATTTGTATGCTTTCCTCTAGATCGCAATAAACGTAAAATTCTCAGAACTAAATTTATAGTTCAAAGTTTTTCATGACAACAATTTTATTTTTGCTCAATAAATCTTTTTTAGTTTTCATTAAACGCCGTTGAATGAATTTCTGGGCGTGTTTTCTGCAAATAGAACATCATACCAGACAACATATTTAATTTTTCACTCATGATTTGTGGAAAATGTTTTCGGTTGCTTAGGACTTAGTAGCTCTCCATTCCTTTCCTGTCTGCTAGCTTGCAATGCTTTTTTTGTGGAATCGCAAGTGATGCGAAGCTCCGTCTCGCCTCAATGTAAAAATTTTTGGAAGAATTTAAGTTAGAAGACGTTAAAATTCTTTGAGCTAAACTTCAAATTTTGAATTTTTTATCAGCTATTAGTAATGAAATTTGATAAACGAAGCTTCATGATAGCTTGAAAAACCCAAAGGCTTGTTTTCTTTTTTCTTAGTCGACGATGTTTTAAAAAAATAGCTTATTGCTTTTGCCTCAGTATAAATGAATCAGTAAAACAAATAAAGAATTTTCCTTGTATCCTATGCAAACATATTTTGAAATTTCGAACAATTTTGTGTAATTTATATTTCCCTCTTTTGAATTGCTTTTCTGAGACAACTGTAGTCTATTTTGATTTTTTGTTCTAGTATTTTAAGTTAAAGTTTTTGCCTTTCTCCTTATTTAATTTCACAGAAACGGCACAAATTTAAGTAGAGAAAAAACAAAAAAAAATAATCTTCCCTTTGAAACTTTCTGCGCTACTTGCTTAACAACCGGCTTCTTTGGGAACCGGTAGTGCGAATTGTTCCCAAAAACAACTTTCCTGACAAATATGTTAGAAATTTTTGTTGAACCTAAACAACTTACTGGATCTTCTCATTTAGTCCAGAAGTGATGCGGGCAACGTTGCATTCTAATGTTTATTGTTCCCGGGCGAGCCTTGTTTTTTTTTCAGAGTCTGTATTTTTATGGTTTTCTGGACTTTCGTTTATTTTCTCATTTTTGTTGGCTGAATATGCGAAGCTTGGATTTTTCTTATGGTTTAAACAATTTTTTACTAAACTTTTACAATCGTTCTGTTATTTGTAAGTTTACCAACTTGGATTTTCAAAAGTTTTGTTCGTAAAATTTGTTTCTACTTATGTTTTATTGGCTTAGTTTCAATTAGTTCGATTGTATGAATGAAAAATATTGATTTTCTTGATTTTGCGAAACTTAATCGTTCAAATAAAATTGACTTCATTGGTTTTTTTTTGGTTTAGGCTGACTATGCTTCCACTCAAGTATTTTCAGCCTAATTGGTGCACGGTAAATGAAAGCTTATTTAATACTGGTGGTTGTCTTTCGACTGTGGTTCTGAAAGTGAATTTTTATTTTAAAACTTTTTAACATTTTTAGACGTGATTTCCGTATGTGTCCGCTGAGAGATTGTGTCGACTACCCATTATGATTGTTAGAGAAAGCAACATTGTTTTTACAAATATGTTTTTTACAAACAAATTAATGGAGAAAAAATGTTTTTGTAATAAATGTGAGCCCATTATCTATGCACTGCCGGTTTGATAATCTCGTGTAATAAAAATGTCTTTTGAATTTTTATTTCAAAAGAAGCGATATCTCAAAAGTTGTATTTTTACATGGTTTACGACCCTAGAACTGTAGTCCTCCACGATTTAACACAGCTATTTTTTGTTTTCAAAATTCCGCATTTGTTTTGAAAAATGCGATGTCAGGAAAACTATGTCCTCCACGATATAGTGCAGCAACTTCTTGGTTTTCAAAATTCCGAATGTTTTGAAAAGTGCGATGTCTGAAAAACTATAAGTATTCGAAGGTTCTGATTTTACGCTTAGATTCGCAATGCTAAAATGGTTGTCTGATATCTTATGAAATATCTATTGCTTTTTTGCAAGTTCGTTTGAAAAAGCTTGCTGTAACAAAAAAATCTGATAGCTTCACTAGTTTATTACTGCTTCATTGCAATTTTTTTTCTATTCGAAATTTATTGTTTATGTGCAAACATTTACAAGTTTTTGACTAGTATCATTGGGTAAAATGCGAGATTGCTACATGCGTGCAAATTTTCTGATAATTTTTTTGCTAGCTATTACTTGTGTTTTGAAAGGTGTACGAAAATCTGCTCCGCTCCTGTCTACTTACGCTGCCGGAGCTTCAGTACTATTACGAGACTTTTTGCGCTCATTTTTGAGTTTTGCAGTTTAGTTTTTTTTTCACTGAATTGAATTAGAATGCGCTGTTTCCTAATCGATTAGCTCTGCTTTTTTCATGGTACAGGTGTTGGGATCATGGCGCCTTAGGTAAAGAAATTAGGTCTCACTGAGTAGATCTTGGGTTTGGATCTTGTAGTTACTGAATAGTTGTTTATCATCGCGTTTTTTAATGGATGATTTTCGTTTTTTTTCTTTGGGGTGGTTTTTTTTATTCAGTCAATTTCCGATTTTTAACTAAGCATTTTTCATGGGTTTTTTTAATACCATCTGAAAGGTATTATTTTTCTGAGGGCAAATTTAAAAACGATGTTTTACCGATAATTTTTTTTTTCATAAAATAATGGTGGTTTGAAAATTGCTAATTTGGTCAATTTCGGATATTTAAAGCGAGATGTAATGCGCTTTATTAAGCGCTTTAGCGGCGGGTTAACGGGTTCCAAATTGAATTGAGGCAAATCGTTTGGTCGTATTATTAGGATACAAAACGCTAAATACATCCCTTTGAAATTTAAATAAGCGGGTCGGGGGATGAATTGAAACAAATTTAATTTTTTTTTCGGTTATTTTGCCATTTTTTAAACCAAAAATATTTTAAATTGATACGAGCAGTTTTGTTTAAAATTAGTGGTTCTTTGGGCAGTTTTTTTGCTTCGAAAGTATATAATTTAAGTCGATGAGTCGATGTACGTAGTATAGTTTTTTATATAGATTGTGGTGGTTTTTTTTTAAATTTTTTTTCTAGGGAAAAGTTTTAAGAAGACACAAACGTGAAATAGATTCTTGCTCAAATTTGATGTTTTGTCGCTTGACTTTTGATTTCGTTTTACGTTCAATTCATTTATTTTGTTTAAATGAAGGCATACTCCACTATCGAATAATAAAAGTGAAAAAGGTCACGAAAAATATGATTGACTTCTAGTTTCGAAAGTGGATTTTAATTTTCAGATCACCCAGTGCAATAAAAACTCTAGCCATTGATCCAGTTTTCTCAAATTGATTTAATTTAATAATAAAAAGTGTCATTTATATATAATTTGTTCTTGAAATTCAAAAAGGTTAAGGGCCATATATTTTTTTTTACCGTGAAAATCGATTTTGTCTGTTGGTTATGTTTTCTCTTTGAAAATTGAGTTTTTTCTGTTTGTTGCGTTCATTGATTGACTTTTTTCCAGGTGCCTATGTTTAGTTCTGTAAACTAGCGGATTCCAGAAGCCTGTGAGAATCTTTCCAATTATGCGCGCTTGGTTTGCTGTACACATATGTTTGTAATGGTTTATCACCAAACCACTTTCTGAACAACCCGTTTCTAGATCATTGTTTGAATTCAGCAATATATTGATTAGCTAGAGAATTTGGCAGAGAAGTAGTACGCATAGCTAGTGCTCGTTCAATTTGGACGATACTCGGTAGGTCGTGGCTTGCTAATATTCGAATTACTTTAACACAGTCAACCCTTACGAAGTGAAGGTACTACTATGGTAGAGTGGTCCCTCGAAAAAGCAACTATGATAGACAGGTCCCGCATGCATTTCGCATGTTATAATTTTGAAAACTAATTTGTGCATAAATTATTCATTTCAAAAATCTTGCAAAATATGTTCAGCCAGAAACTTTTCAGATTGGAAATTGTAATCACTATTGTTTGTATATTGAAATTTGCTCGCTTTACTTTATTTTACGTTTTAACTACCATATAATTGGGTTGACTTATTTGTCATCAAAGCCCACTAATGACGTTTTTTTTTGAAATTTCAACCCTATAATGGTGAGGGGGAGGATTTAAGAGGTAACAAAACATGAAATTTGTTTGAAAATATACTGCGACATCTTTCTGAATGGCGTAATCATAATTATTAAACGATTTAAAAGCTCGTGGTGTCTTATTCTCAAGGGACCTGGTTATTTTCAAGGGACCACTCTATCATAGTAGTACCGAAGTGAAAAAAGGAACTACGGGTTAGTCTGTGTTTTTCCGCACAATTTTGACTACATTAAGGAAAGCTCGTACGTATCATATTAAAGCTCTTATAATCGGGATTTGGATTTCAAAAAAAAAATTCAAAAATTAACTCCTTGTCGAGAAAAATTACCGCCGAATTTTTGCGCTTTTATGACCTCTGGTTCATCAAGCAATTCAGTCGCTTTTCGCTACCTAGGAAATAAACAACAAAAAAATTTCAAACGTTTTCAATTTCCTTATAGAAATAAGCATGATCGGAACATTTTGTGCTTCTTGTATAGCAATCGGCTATCCTTGTTCAACGTAGTTTTTTTCCTTTTTTGCTTATTTTTAATGAACTTACACATTTAGGTCGCGTGTTTTTTATTTGTGGGATATTCTTGAAGTTAATTCACAATTAAAAATTTAAAGTGGTTTTTACTGAAATTGAGTCGAACGCATCAGTCCAATGTATTTGAGAAACTTAACTTTTACATATGATTAATGTTCGGGTTTAGTGAGATTCAATTAGCTATCTCGGAAGACTGTGCCGCAAAAGTATTTGTTTATATTTTTCAACCCAAGTCAAACATTTGGTTTGAGCTTTTTTTCACCTTTACCGTTCTTTTTTCATGTGTATTTTCTGCGATGAGACAAAACTGCGCTCTCGGATTACTAAGATGTAAATAGCACCAAAAATCGATCTTCATTAAAATTTTCACGTGGACTGATTTGATAGAATTCGTAGTTGAATCAAAATGTTGATTGATTGATACCTGGCATTGGGTTATTTTTGTAATCAAAGTGTCAGTAAAAAAACAGTCTGAAATTGAAATAGCTCAATTATGAATATGATCTATAGAGACAAAATTTTAGCAAAATTTTGATATTTAACTAAACACTGTTCAGTAACAACTGTTTGTGGGCTATATTTGACATCATTCAAGAAAGCGTCTTAATTTCTGATTTTTTTCTTTATTTATGCGGATAATTGCAATCGCTGTCATAGTTTGTTTTGAAGTTTTAAATGTTAGTAGCAGATGAAAGCATTTTAAAAATTTAAGGATCCAGCCAATTTTTCCTTCAATGGCTTGCGAACTGGCGTCATTCAAACATTTCAAAGTTATTAAGACGTAAGAAGCCAACGCAAAAAGTAAATAATTAACTCGATATTCGAATTGTTTTTCCGTAATAAAACACAGTAATTATTTCATTTCGCGTCATGAAAATTATAAAGCAAACTGTTTGCGAGAAAAAAAACTGCATACCTAAGAATTGTTTGCTGTTTTTTCTGTAGTGGCAAAAGATCGTTTTTGTAGGAAAGCCGAAAAAGCTATTTAGGGGGTTGTTAGTAATGGGGAGGATGGCAGCTACTGAGCTGACCGACAAAGGCTTCGTTGAGAGGAAGTAGTTAACCGCGCAGTTTGCCAGGGTAGGGCAGCCGCGGCCGAGTGGTTAGGGCGCGCAGCTTCGAACACGAGGGCCGTGGGTTAAAATCTCACTTCGGACCCGGTAGGAAGGTTCCCAATGTCATCCGCCTCCTCACAGTTGGGAGAGGGTCCTGCAATAGGGTCGGCTGCGAATGAAGCAAGTCCGAATGGAGAGTCTTTGATCTTTTACGGCAGTTTTCAGCCCGACGAGGAAATACTTCGTCGTCTCCCTCGGTGTGCTTCTGATCCCCAATAACACTACGCTTCGCTTATGCCCAATGAATTTTGTTTACTTGAGCAGACTATCGAGTTTCTAACTATATGGACCAGTTTGGACCACCGACTCATCGTCTAACGATAAATACAAGCAGTATCTGCTTAGCGAGAGGCCAACAAATAAAAGATTTTCGGGCAAATTTAATTTATACGGCAATTTTTTATGGGGAAAGTTGTCATGTAAAGCCAGATTGTCATGTAAAGCAAGTTGGTGAAAGGCAAGTGGCATGGGACTAATTGTCCTGGGGTTGAAATGTCATGATGTAACTGGATTGTAATATCTTGGTGCCATGGTTCATAATGAATTCAAGTTTCTTAGTGGCTCCTGCACCTTAAGGCTGTAGGAAACGAATACGCCTGGGACGGCAAAGGTCCTGTATTCGAATCTGACCAGGACCTGTTTTTTTTTCAAAAGCGAAATATTCCGTTTCAAAAAAATTGTGGCTTATTATGTAAGCTTATGTTTTGTCAGCTTAGTTGCCACATCTCAGAATTGTCGGCGTATTATGTCTGTTTTGTCGGCATAGTTGCCACATCTAAGAATCGTTTATTTTTCCTGTAAACTATTTTCCTTGTAGTTGCTCTTTGTCCTTTAACATTTAAAAAAAATCGTTCGAATGGAAATTTGGTTTTTACATTGGATGTAATTTTACCAACTCGATTTGTTGAATTTTCGTTTTTGGTGTAATTTTCGTCTTTTTTGGGATTAATTGGTTTTGTTGTTTTCGTCGACTAATGGCCTCCTTTTGCGTTTTTTGAGAATCGAAAAAAAGTTTGTGAGCGGGTGTGTGTGAGTTCTGAGGGGAAAAGGTGACTTCAATTTCTTTTTATTTTATTTTTTTTCTTCTTGAAGTCTTTGCTCAGATATTTTCAAACATTTTCAATTTCCTTATAGAAATAAGCATGATCGGAACATTTTGTGCTTCTTGTATAGCAATCGACTATCCTTGTTCAACGTAGTTTTTTTTTCCTTTTTTGCTTATTTTTAATGAACTTACACGTTTAGGTCGCGTGTTTTTTATTTGTGGGATATTCTTGAAGTTAATTCACAATTAAAAATTTAAAGTGGTTTTTACTGAAATTGAGTCGAACGCATCAGTCCAATGTATTTGAGAAACTTAACTTTTACATATGATTAATGTTCGGCTTTGGTGAGATTCAATTAGCTATCTCGGAAGACTGTGCCGCAAAAGTATTTGTTTATATTTTTCAACCCTAGTCAAACATTTGGTTTGAGCTTTTTTCACCTCCACCGTTCTTTTTTCATGTGTATTTTCTGCGATGAGACAAAACTGCGCTCTCGGATTACTAAGATGTAAAAAGCACCAAAAATCGATCTTCATTAAAGTTTTCACGTGGACTGATTTTATAGAATTCGTAGTTGAATCAAAATGTTGATTGATTGATACCTGGCATTGGGTTATTCTTGTAATCAAAGTGTCAGTCAAAAACAGTCTGAAATTGAAAGAGATCAATTATGAATATGATCTATAGAGACAAAATTTTAGCAAAATTTTGATATTTAACTAAACACTGTTCAGTAACAACTGTTAATGGGCTATATTTGACATCATTCAAGAAAGCGTCTTAATTTCTGATTTTTTTGTTTATTTATGCGGATAATTGCAATCGCTGTCATAGTTTGTTTTGAAGTTTTAAATGTTAGTAGCAGATGAAAGCATTTTAAAAATTTAAGGATCCAGCCAATTTTTCCTTCAATGGCTTGCGAACTGGCGTCATTCAAACATTTCAAAGTTATTAAGAAGTAAAAAGCCAACGCAAAAAGAAAATAATTAACTCGATATTCGAATTGTTTTTCCATAATAAAACACAGTAATTATTTCATTTCGCGTCATGAAAAATATGAAGCAAACTGTTTGAGAGAAAAAAAAACTGCATACCTAAGAAATGTTTGCTGTTTTTTCTGTAGTGGCAAAAGCTCGTTTTTGTAGGAAAGCCGAAAAAGCTATTTAGGGGGTTGTTAGTAATGGGGAGGATGGCAGCTACTGAGCTGACCGACAAAGGCTTCGTTGAGCTATATAAATACAAGCAATATCTGCATAGCGAGAGGCCAACAAATAAAAGATTTTCGGGCAAATTTAATTTATACGGCAATTTTTTATGTTGAAAGTTGTCATGTAAAGCCAGGTTGTCATGTAAAGCAAGTTGGTGAAAGGCAAGTGACATGGGACTAATTGTCCTGGGGTTGAAATGTCATGATGTAACTGGATTGTAATATCTTGGTGCCTTGGTTCATAATGAATTCAAGTTTCTTAGTGGCTCCTGCACCTTTAGGCTATAGGTAACGAATGAGCCTGGGACTACAAAGTTCCTGTATTCGAATCTGACCAGGACCTGTTATTTTTGAACGAACATTTTGTTTCAAATAAAATTGTCGGCCTAATATTTGTCTGCTTATGTTTTGTCAGCTTAGTTGCCACATCTAAGAATCGTTTATTTTTGCTGTAAACTATTTTCCTTGTAGTTGCTCTTAGTGTTTTAACATTTTAAAAAATCTTTCGAATCGAAATTTGGTTTTTACATTGGTTGTAATTTTACCTACTCGAATTGTTAAATTTTCGTTTTTGTTATAATTTTTGTCTTTTTTGGGCTTAATTGGTTTTTTTTCGTCGACTAGTGGCCTCTTTTTGCGTCTTTTGAGAATCGAAAAAAAAATTGGGTGTGTGAGTTCTGAGGGGGAAAGGGGACTTCAATTTTTAAAAAAAAATTTTCCTCTTGAAGGGTTCTGCTCAGGTATTTTCGGCTTTGTTACTTTTTAAGAGTATTGAACGTAGTGAGTACTCTTATATAGCTCTTGCTGATTTTTTGTTTGTTTGTTTTTTTCAGGAAAAAGTCTAAAAAATTGTTCACGCTCAATGACTTGTGTTTTCTTTTGACTTGTATTTTCTTTTGACTCGGTTTGACTTGTGTTTTCTTTTAAAGTTCAGTGCATTTCTTTTGTTAAAAGGAAGGTAAACTCCACTATTGAACAGCAAAGTTGTAAAGGTAACGAAAAACGTGATCGACTTTTAATTTTGAAAATGAAAATTCATTATCAGACTTTCCAGCGAAATAAAAGTTTTACTTATTGGTCCAGTTTTCTCACATTGGGTTAATTTTAACAAAAAAAAGTCCATCATAAATTTTTCTGCATTATTAGAGAGCTTTATAGACATGTATTTTTTCTTCGAAATTCCAAAGTTGAAAATATATTTTTGAAAAAACAAGTCAGTTTTTTCAGTTTCCTTGTGTTCATTATTCTTTTCCAACTGTCAGTTGGCTATGTTTGATTTTTGTAGGTCAAATTGATGCAACCGTTCGGCGCATCTGGCGTGGAGGTTAGACAACTGCTCGAGACGACAAAGGCTTGTTCGAATCCGGCCTTGACCTGTTTTTTTTTGTTAACTAGTCTTTGTGTATTTTTCTGACTATCGTTTTGTTTTTGTTGTCTTAGTTCCCGTAGCGCGACGTTTTTTGATGGCTCAGTCTTTTTCCCGGTTGGTGTAAAATCCATGCTTGAGATTAAGTCCGGGAGTTCGATTCCAATCGAGACCTGTTTTTTTTTGGAAACTGAAAATTTTCGTCTGATTTAGATAATTGCCTGTTTGTTTATTTTTGTCTGCTTAATTCCGTTAGAAAGGAGTTATTGAAAATTCGGTTTCCTTCTATCATTCCCAAAGCTCCTTGTATATTCAATGGTACAGGTATTCTTTGGATTTTTTGGGCTTCTGTTGAAATTTTCACTGACAAAAACGGTTTTTGAAGTTCTTTTTTCAATTTATTTTTCCTCCGTTTGATTTCAACCATTGTCATTCATTTTTATATCGCAAATGTTGCTAAGCTCATCTTCGCCTGTGTGATAGAATATGAGTATGCAGTTCTTGTAGAAGATCAGGCAGGTCGTCTGGTAGCAGGACATATTACCCTATTCCATCTTGTCCCCTGCCAAATCGCCGTATACCAATTTACCTTGTGTTCCATTTTGTCCTATGACAGTTTACCAAATGCTAATTTGTCTTACTCCCGATTGTGTCGCAATCAGTTTTATTCTTTGATGTACTAATTCAATATCGAATTATAATTTTTAAATCAGCACGTTAATTCATTCAAGGCCACAATTCAGGACTCAATTAAGTGGCAAATTCAAGCTAAGTGTTCTAAAGACGCAATTATCACAATTAACTAAGTTAATACGCAGTTTTCATACGTTTAGAATAGAATGAATGCAAAACTGTTTCATCCTGTCTTTTTCATTATTACACTAAAGCTGGAATCGCGAACTATACTTTTTTTCCCGTAAACAATTTTTCTCACAACAAAATTGAACTTGCTTTATGTTTGAACGTTAACAGCTTCCAGCTTTTATCACATTTGCTTTCGGTTGCAAAAAACATTTGGTTAAAATTCCAAGTAAGTATTGTCCAAAATGATCCTTGAAATAAGGCGTTTTAGAGAGCAATGTGCATTTAATTTTGTCCTAGAGCATATACGAATAGATGACATTCACTCTGACGATGAATTAAATGCCGCATGTGAATAAAATTTCAAAGCAATGTACACTGTTTTATTCGCATGGTGCCTTTATTTCATGATCAGAGTTAATGGCTTCTAATCGAATATGTTCTAAAGAATACTTAAAAGACATAGGTTAAGTTTCAAATTTAACGTGCTTAGGCTAAATAGATCTAGGTTAAGTTGGAACGTAGGATGAGTCGCACATGGTAAATAGGTATAGAGTAAATTAGAATCGGTTAAATCTTCAAGTAACAGGCCCTCTAACCTCGAGTTAAATCATTTGTGAATTGATCTTACATATAACCGGACACAATCAAAAGCGACATTAAATGGAAAACTAACGACACGAGTTTACAAACCACACTGGAATCCCGAGATTCCTCCCTTGTTGTGATTCCGGGACGATAAAACTTTGTTGAAAGTTACTTGATTCTCGATTAATTGATGAACAAGGCACGAGCTATTTTACATTCTCAGCAACTCTAAGTTATTTTCAATCAAGCGTAGCTGGAGTTTTTTCTGCCTAAGTACTAAAGTCAATTCACGTTGATACTTTCGTAGTTTTTTGATAAGGATTTTAATTGAGGTACGTTATTCGAAATAAAACTATTGATATCATGAAAACTTGTAGTGATCATCCACCAAGATTTGCAAATTATCGATTTTCCTGGTTCTCTGTCTATAATTTGTATCCGACACTTTTTTTTCTTAAAATTAATTAAATATTTTATTCAATAATTTCCAAAAAAGTTAATGTTAACATTTTCATCGCAGTTATCATTCAAAGAAAATGGTCACATTCTCATTTGCAGTAAAAATTTGGTCCAAAAATGAAATCGAAGATTGGTATTTTTTGTTCATAAAAATCAGCATTCTTCGTCGCCTTCGTCTCCCTGGTGGAGCAGTTCCTCGTCATCTTCTGCCGTGGCCTCCTGATACTGCTGGTACTCACTAATCAAGTCTCTCAGATTACTCTCAGCCTCACTGAACTCCATGTCGTCCATGCCTTCGCCTGTGTACCAATGAAGGAAGGCTTTGCGAGAGTACATTTTGCCAAACTTCTCAGCTAGACGCGTGAACATCTCTTTTATCGCGGTGCTGTTGCCTAAAAAGCAAATTTTAAGCAACGTCGGCTTCAAAAATATTTGGAGAAATGTTTCACTTGAATTGAGGTTGAAAGTAATCATTTGTATGGTTAACCACGCTCGCCATTAGCCAACTGTATCAAATCGGAACGTATGCTCTTTTTCCAGATTAAAAAACTGTTACAGAATTTCTTGATAGCTTGATTTATCGCCAAATGAAACGCAGTCTTATATCTGGTTTAGTGAGGTGTAGCGCCCATGTGTTCAATTTGGGACAATTAACGCGCGATATATTTCGCGCTATTAACGCGTAAGCGGAGATTTAATCCGTCTTAGAAATCGTTCCAAATTGGTTGAAAGAAGCTTATTAGCCATAATTGATTTGTTACAAGGAGCGTTATCTATTCTTTTGTTTTTTATATGGCGTGTGGGGTGATGATTTCATGAAAAATATTTTTTCATTTTTTTTATTACATTTAATTTTTTTTATGTCATTACTGCTCCCTAAACCTTAAAAGGCAGTCGGAACATTCAGGGCTTTGCCCTGGTACGAGCAATCTTGTTTGTTTTAGTATCTTTTTGAATTTTTTTTCGGCTGAAACGATTTCTACTCAGGTAATTTTGGCTTTTTTTTTTACTGTTTAGAAGTTTTTGTCCAATGCTAATTTAACGTTTTTTTCCTGGCATGTTTTTTTCAGAAGTAGCATCATTCATTTTGATGCATCTAGTTTTTTAAGCATCTCTGAATTTTTCGACTTTTTTGTGTCGCAGTTTTTACAGTCAATTTTCTCACACATTAAATGACATCGATTTTGTACAGCAAGTGATCCGGAGCTTCGTTTTGGCCCTGGGCCTTGAATTTGTGAGGAATCCGTTTTTAATGAACCACAGTTTGGGGTCATTTGTTAACGGCTAGTCAAAACGTGTATCGAGCTATCAATTTGGCGGTGGAATTGATAAATTTCTTTGCCGTGGAGTTAACTTGTTATGCTGTTCATTCTGTTGTAATTTAATGGTCTACATGCCGGTTAGATTTTCTCGAAAGAGTCTACTTGCCGATGAAAGTAGCCGACATATTCAGTCCCTTAGGCGGCATATCACAAACTGCCGTCTTCACATTATTGGGAATGAACTCGACGAAGTTGCTGGAGAACTTGTTCTGCACGGCCAGCATCTGTTCGTCCACTTCTCGCATCGAGCACTTGCCTCTGAACACGACAGCACACGTGAGGTACTTGCCACTCCTCGGATCACAGGACACCATCATGTTCTTGGCATCGAACAACTGGGCGGTGAGGTCGCTCACTGAACTGGCGCGATAGCCAGCGGTTTCCCTGGATACGAAAACTTTTTTTGATTTTTTGAAGGTTGGAGTGGGACCAAGATTTTAATGGCGCCATTCTTTAAGGCCTTCTTTTCCTCCTAAATGCTGCATTCTTATTTGACATAACTTTATTGAACTTAAGAGCTGTTGCCGTTTTTTAATACTTATGGCTATGAACCCAGTCAGCTATTTATTCTACTTTGAACTGAGTGGTGCGTATCCAGGCATGAAGAAGTGGAGCCGTGGAAAGGGGATCATGTTCACTGCCAGCTTCCTCAGGTCGGCATTCAGTTGACCTGGGAATCGGAGACACGTAGTGACCCCACTCATGGTCGAACTGACGAGTCGGTTGAGGTCTCCGTAGTTGGGCTGTTTGATCTTGAGGGTGGTGTTGCAGATGTTGTAGAGGGACTCGTTGTCTATGATGTAGGTGGCGTCTGTGTTCTCCAGCAGCTGGTGCATGGATAGAGTCGCGTTGTAGGGTTCCACCACAGTGTCCGATACCTAAATCAATTTGACCTTTGTGTCAGTTTGAATATGCTTTAGAAGCTTAAGGTTCTGATGTCCTCTTCTTGTGCCATTTTTGTTTGCTTGAATAAAAAGGCATCAGTAAAAATTAAACAGGATATGAATGACTAGCTTGTAATTGAATTTTGTGTTATCGGAATGCATGTTCAAATTTTCAACACAAAAGTTTTGAACTTAGATCGTCTTAGAAAACTATTATAGTTTTTCGTTTATCATAGTGTTTTATTTCTGATAAAAACAAACTTGATTGCATAAGTATCAGCCCATTAAAAGAAGACGAGCAAAGAGGCATAACTATTCTTTCTACCTTAATATTTGAGTAATGAGTTTTTGAAGCTGGAAAAACCTTCCGAAGAACTGATTTAAGTTCATTTCATTTAACTGTAATAGGAACTTTCTGTGTGCTGATTGCACAGTATTGGACTTTTTTGTTTATGCTTGCAAATTGCAAACTGCAAGCAACTTGATCTGAGCTGCATTTGTAAAACTGTTTTCTTCTACCTTGTCAGAAGGGACAACAGAGAAGCTATTGACCATCCTGTCAGGGTACTCCTCCTTCATCTTAGCGAGCAGCAGAGTCCCCATGCCAGACCCAGTACCTCCTCCCAAGGAGTGTGTCAGTTGGAACCCCTGCATGCAGTCACAACTCTCCGCCTCCCGATGAATCACATCGATCACTTGGTCCACCAGCTCAGCACCTTCAGTGTAGTGACCCTTTGCCCAGTTGTTCCCAGCTCCTGACTGCGCGTGAACATAGTTGTCCGGTCGGAAAAGTTTGCCCAGTTTTCCTCCTCGCAACGAGTCCATAGTTCCCGGCTCCAAGTCCACCAAAATAGCCCGAGGAACGTACTTTTGACCACTGGCTCCAATGTTATAGTATACATTTATCCGGTCCAGTTGCAAGTCGTTGTCGCCCTCGTACGCGCCATCGCCGTTGATCCCGTGTTCCTCTGAAATTGTTTCCCAGAACTTTTGACCAATTTGGTTTCCGCATTGACCTGTCTGAATATGAACAATTTCTCGCATTTTGATTTTGCAGCGACAAAGAGTCTCAAAGAAGTTAGAATCTGGGTAAGATTTAGTCACTATATTGCAGAAAACTATTGACTGAATCGTCAAATTATTAGCAATGCAAGTACGTTTTGCGGTTCTGGAGATAAGATAAAAATGTTGACCTTACTTTGAATCTCAAACAATATGAAAGCGTCTCTTCACCTTAACCTGCTATTACTATTCTCATTTGATCGAAGTTGTCCTTCTTTGATGAACCTCTGTGATACAAACATTGGTTTTTGAAATCATTTTGATTTGAATAATCGTAGAAAATGTTTTTTTTTAAGCTTCATAATCGATTCGTTGCCTGGTTCTTGAAGATATTTTTTTCACTTATTATTTTACTAGTTCTATTCATTGAATAGTTTTCCTGTTTTAATTTGATGTTCTCTCTAAAGTTAGAAATATATCCTGTGAATGGCAATATTTAAGTAACAATATTACTATTTAATCAGAACTTTGTACCAAGTTATTGGTGTATCCAACTGATGTGGTAGATCTTTACGTGTACTCAATGTTCACTATTCTGCGCTTAACTCTACGCGCAACTATGTTTACTCCGATGAGTTCAAGAAATTAGAATTAGTGTGACTTCCAATTATTAAAAAAAATAATTGAAATAAAATTTAAAGTTACTTATTGAATTTGATTATGAGTTTTAATTTTAATTTACTTCAGAAGTATTGTTAATGTTTGTTTGATTGTTCAAACGTTGTTGGCTGCTGATTACACGAGAACAATGATTTCTATTCGTCTATTAATATGACCTGAATTGATCTTTCTGTAACATCTCTCTGAATATTCTGCCCATTTGGACTCCATCTGAATCTGGAATTGAATTAAGCGAGGCATGCAAGCCGCTTCAGAGGACAGTGACACCGACTTCTCTCCACCTAGTTCCAGCCAGTTAGTATTCATTCATTTTTTTGCATACTTTTCAAACGAATTGGCCGGCCGATATAAAATTTGTTGTAAAAACTTGTTTAGAAAGCTGTTGGCATAGTTTTCCATAGTTCCTCTTAAATGGTAGTTTTTATCATGCGGGATTTAACTTTTTCTGAAAGTAAATATTTCATTAAACAATGTCTTCTAGCCTGAAACTGACCATTTTTCGTATATTTGATAATAAAGTTTCTATATATGAATAACTTCCAGTCATACAATGTCATGAGTACAGAAAATTGAATGAAATCTTTGAGATAAGAATTTTTCATATATGAACATTGTAAGACAAGCAATTTTTGATACTTGAAACTTTTATGAAAATTAACAATTGATGAAAATGATCTGATGACACCAGATCAAAACAAAGTCCAATTTAAGACAATTAATTCAAATGAGGTGATAAACTGCGTGACTAAACATCCCTCCAAACTGATGGGCAACCCCAACAGCTTCGGAAGAAAACAGCCTTTACATAAAATTTTTGATGTACTCTTGCTCTACTCCGATGTGAATAAACATCCAATCCAAATGCCCCAACTCTAACACCACCTCTTTAATTTTCCACCGAAGCCAACATCTCTAAAACTTGACGACCTCTAGGATAATCCATTTGAAGCCGCAAAATGGCTCAAACTACCAACATAACGGGGCACATTCGGGAGTTTATCAGGGTTCTCCGCTTTTATTTGAAAACCGGCTTGAACCAGGCACGGCACTTTTGGTCGGTTTGGTGGCTCAGTTTCAGTATTATTATAGATTTGCCCGTGTTAAGTATAAATTAATAGTAGCTCAAACGGTGCATATACAAAACAGACCCATACAAAATAGTCCGAAGTATCAAAAAAGTTCCAAATAACATCCTCATACAAAAAATCCAAAACCATTTGAATTTTTTGACCTTGATCTTTTGGCGCCGGCAGAATTGATTTAACTTTGAAAAATGAAACATGAGCGTAATCAAAGATCAAAGATTGAACAATAAGTGTAATAATTCAGATCGAAATCAAAAGCCTCATGGGATAGACTCATGGCGTTAGACTCAAACTCTACAGATTCAAGGATCTGATCCCCCGCGGCACAAATTTTTCTAATTTTTTTCTGAAAAAAAAGTAGACATTTGGGTAAATATGATAACGGGTATATCTGGGGTACAACGAAGGGTTCAACCTTAGAGAGTTGGGCGAGGGGGAAAGGAAATCACTTTGTACTTATTCATTATTTTGCCGGTTTCAAATCGACTCTAGCTCAATTTTGAAAAATCAAGGAAAATAGTTGAACTTGGAAAATTTTTTATTGCTTGGCAATGTGGAATAAATTTGAAAGATGAAAACAAAAATTTTTTAATTATAATTTAAAATGATAGCTACATCTTTTCAAAAACCCAATGATATTGTTCGGAATGATATGACCCAATCATAGTGATTATGTTTTTGTCGAGTTTTTGTTAATTTACTTTTTTTTGGCTCTGGCCACTTTTGTCCTGCGCTTGTTTTTTCCAACAGAATTTCCTCATTTTTTGTTCATCGTTGACCTTTTCATTGAGCTCTGGATAGGAAGGGTGGTTGCTGTTGACTATTTTCACGAAATTGCTGTTTCAACCTTCTACAGCGTTATTGGTGCGGGGAACATCGTTTTTTACTCTTGAAAGTCACTCCATTGCAAAGTCAGCCTGCTAATATGTGTCCTCGAAATAGTCAAATTCTGGTTGACTTTCTTCAAATGTCATAGCTTGAAGAAGCTCGAACCCAGCGGGGGCGTCCTTTACGGTCAGAAATGCTGTTGTGAGAAGCATTCGATTAAGCTGACGAAAATTAAGTTCATTGTTGTACAAAATCAATTGTAACGCGTTTGGGGACTGAACTTTTGGAACATTAAGTAGGCGACAATGAGTTGATTCTTTTTGTTTGGTTAGCAGAGAGTAATAAAAGTGGAATAATGCACCCTTCAACTAAAGCGTGTTTTGATAGAGTACATCGGGAGCAGTCGTAAACGTTCCATCGCAGAAACTATCCTTTGATAAAGATAATAGGTCTAACCCAGGTAACGTGGCGAACACAAAACCCGATTTTCATCTTGGTGACTAGAGTTGTGCAAACGGACTTGTTTCCCATCGTGAGATTTTATAGGGCCAGTGGTAATTCAAAGCCAGTCAGCGAAGTTGGCGGTCTTTTTTCGCGTCGAACTCTATTTACAACTTGGTGATTAGCAGAATAACTTGGTAAATGAACAGCTGTTTCTCGATTCACATCACGTTGCGCTGCGAAAATAGTCTGCCGTGGTGTTACATCTGAAATTGTTGCTCGATATTTAAGCGTTTTTCTGAACTTACGTTTTTCGATGTCAGCCGGATCGGCGAACTGGCAGTGATCATCAAAGATCTCAACGGAGTCCTCTTTGGTACGACGCACACGTCCATTGGACTACTTTATGCGCAGCGCTAGGAAAGGAAGTTGTCTGACAGTGTTCATTGTTTGATATAAGCATACCCATCAAAAATTAGTAAATCAGAATTTTTGCTAGTAACTGTAGTTTCCGTCGATAGTTAGTGAATTTTCGCAAATGAAACATTTTGAACCACCTGTCTCTGGTTGCATGGATTAAGCAAAGCGTCTAATTTTTTAATCGCGTTAACTTTTTGTTCCGCGTATTATTGCTTCTAATGCGTAGCCTCTGCTGTTATCTAGGTTGTTCCCATTTCTATGCTATTCTATCTATTGTCATCTGGATTAGTTGGCACCAAAGTGTTTTTGATTGGAAAGAACTTTTCTTGTCAGTTTCTGGAACAATTATCACCTCGATTAATGGGACTGTTTTTTTTCTACTATTTTCGGGACGGTTTTTTGTACTTTGCTTTGATTTTCGGACTATTATGTACAGGACTGTTTTGTATTGGACTGTTGTGTACAGATACGGCTCCGATCGTATGGTTCATTAATTTAAACTTTCGCATTTTCTCATTTTATCTAATCACAGCATTTTTTATCTGATTTAATTTGTGATTTTTTTTTACATCCGTAAGTTTTGTTAGTGATGTTTTTCGCAATTTATTTAAGATTCCGATTTGCCTTTGATTTCTCTGAAGCTCGCTCTTCTTTTTCTGGGTTCAAGTGGGAATTCAATCGAACTCTCCAAGAAGGAAAGTGGGAACGGTTTAAAGTGTTATAATTGAGCCTGCAAAATTAAATAGTTGAAAAATCAGTGGTTTTTTCTTTATCCTTGACTTTTTGCCAACTGCCTGTGGGCTATAATTATCTTTCACTGAACATAGTTGAATCCGTGTCTAATAGTCGATTTAAGTACCTACGACAGGAGCGAACTTAGGCCCAAATATGGCAGTTTGGGTGCGAAGAATGACGCACCCAAACTTCATCAATTCAATCCGAAACTGCAAAATTGGTCTAGTCCTTTTTGGCGATAATCATTTTTGCCCGACTAAACCAACATCAAGAATCGACGAATTATTGTTAATAAAGCAAGGATTTCGTATTTCAAAAAATGGCTGCATTCTGGAAATGTTTTCAAAACCAAGGTATCTTAAGTGAAAAGGAACATGTAAATTGTAAATCGGTCTGTGGCGTAATAATTTTTTCTCTTATCTTTTTTTTGTCTTGCAATTAGCAAGGTTACCGCAATCCCGGACGCTAGACATTTTTTTTGTTAAACACTTAGTCACGGGTTTCTCAGGGGAGAAAGTTACGACGTGTTTTAACTTGTATTTTGTAGTTGTTTTGCTGCTGCTGTTGTTGTTGTTCTGGTTAGCCTGAACATCCGAAACTTGTCCGTAATAGATTGATGGTTCGAATCACGGTCGGACTCTTTTGCAAATCTATTTTGTCTTTGCTTTCGCTGAAAAGTTTTTTTTTCGGCTTAAAATGTTTCGGCGTCTTCCTGAAAACTGGTGTTAAATTATATGCGATTAATAATCGCACGAAATCATTGAAAATTAAACAATATTTGGCTCTTTTGTGAATTAATTTGGTATAAATATTTTATAAAGTAATTTTTTTCTCGTTTTTTTTTCTTATTATTTTTTTAAGTTTGTCACCAAGTCGTGTTCGGGTAGACTCTCGATAGGTACGTATTGTACCTTTAGTCTATCCATTCCATTCTGGTATTTTGTACAACAATCATTTTGAGTTTCCTAAAATACTTAAAAATTACTGTTGTATCTGTAATTTTTATTCTGTTTTGGAGAAATTAATTCTTTCTTTTTTTCTTTCTTTGCTCAGTAGGATATAGTAGTTATTTTTGTCAATAAATAACATTTTGTTGGCTCAACTGATGTCACACTATGTATTGTCGATTGTCAGCTCTTTCATTGCTTCATGCGTTTAACTTCTGACTGTTTTCGTATTTTTTTTTCATTTTTTTCAAACGAGTGCTTCGACTTCCGAAATTTTTGTCTAAATTTATGTCGTTTAACTTGTGATGCTATGTTTGTGATGTATCGGAAGTGGTAACAATTGATGCAACCAAGTTGTGAGTAAATCTCATTATCTGTCTACATTGTTTTTTGTTTAGACGTGCTGCGGGATCCGGCGGCAGCAAACTAGGCAACATTTTCTCAGAAAAATCAGCCAGTTCGAATTCGATGAATGGACCTCTGAACTCTTCCGTCAGTTTCAAGTACAAAAACAATTCAAACGTGTCCAGAAGAGGTTCAACCAACAAACAGACTGAGAAAAGTGCTAACGACTCCAGTATGAGCATCATCTACCAGGATTCAATCCAGCTGTTCCAATAGTATGTTTTACTGGTTTATCTGTTACACGACTCAATATTTTTGTTGCTACGTTTTGAGTATTCAATCATAATGTTTTAAGCTCAATAAATTTCTAATCGTCCACAGAAAACAACCGACACGTTTTAATTGTTAGCAATCCGATGTATTATTTTTTTTGTTGCTACGTTTTAAGTAATGAATCATAATGTTTTTAAGCTCAATAAATTTAATTTCTGATCGTAAACAGAAAACAACCTGTTTTAATTATTAGCAATCCGCTTAATTTCTTTTAAGATTTTTTTACACTTTGCGATTAGAAAGCGTTATCAAACCGGGTTATAGATTTTTTGCCGTAAACAATTTGTCTAACAAGATCTAAGCATCATTTGATATCTTTTTATATAATCAATTTGAGCTCAGTGTCTAATTCTGTTTATTTAGTGCTGATCTAGTGTCTATGCTTGGGACTACAGAGGTCTTTGCTTCGAGTTCGACCTACTTACACGTCTTCTTTTTACAGACTGACTCAGTTTTCTGCTTTTTTGTCGATTTATTTGCCAATTTTGTCAAACTTTTGCAGAGTCGAAAAATTGCACAGCTGAATTTTTTTTTAAAAAACTGCGCAGCTCGCAATTTTCGTTTGATTTAAAGAGTTTTCTGGACCTGCTTGTTCGTCCATATTTATGTTTTTCGTGTCAAAATAAATTTAAATTTATATCAAAAATGATAGTCGAGGTTAAATTTTGAAATGAGGGTAAATTTTGAGGTTAAAAGCATCTTTAACCCTATTTAAATGCCATTTTGACATCTTACTTTAATGGTGAAGATAGTTGATTTTCTCAAAATTTTTTCTGGCAGTTTTATCATTTTTTTAAATATTTTTTGATATTCTACTTTGCCTTTTCGTTTTTCGCAAGAAAGCATTGAGTTGATTCTCATATCTTAATCTGCGGGAATTGTTTTTCTTTTGATTACATAAATTTAAAATATAATCCTTTTTTCCCTTTTTCACATATGGTTCCTTTGTCAGGATTGACTTTATCGAATAAATTATGTATTTTGAGTTTTTTTATAGATTTTTTTGTATACCCTAACCATTTTAACGACAAAAGAATTAAAAACCAGTCATTCAGACGAAGTTCATTTCGCGTTTTTTTCCAAAATCAATTAAAATTTTATAGTAGACCGACACAATTTAAAATATTGGAATTCTGTTCGTTTTTCGTCTTGAAGATCGTTATGGTTGTGATCGGTGTGTTCCATCCTGCATGAAAATAAGCCTTTGGATTATTTTGTTCAACAAATCCGAATAATGCATTAATTAAAACAGAAATTTAGTTGCAACTGAACGCTGTTTAGAAAATTTCTACTGCAAGCCATATACTGCAAAATGGGCATTTTAATGAATGGATTAAATTATCGCTCTAAAATTAACTCATTTTCGCTCTAAATAAGGTCAGAAAACATTATTTCAAGTCAGTTTTTTAGAGTCGATGAATGTAGTTCAGACTCCTATATATGACGAGATGATTTTTTCAGGAAGTCTTAAAGTTTGTTCAGGCTCAAATTTTCTTTTTCGCGGCAGTTTTTCAATTTTTTTTCAAAATTAACTTTATTTCCTTTTTTAAAATGAAGGCAAACTCCAGCGTTGAGCAATAAACGTGTAAAGATCTCGAAAAACATAATCGACTCCTAGTTTTGAAAATGGAATTTCATTTTCAGCCGGTGAAATAACAAGTTAACCTATTGATTCAGTTTTCTTAAGTTTTGTTAGTTCTATCAAAACAATGTCTAAATTTTAAATATTTGAAACGCCGATTTTAAATATTTGAATCGCCGAGTTTTTGTGATATTTTTTTGCTTTCTAATATTTTGTTTCGGTTTCTTTCAGTTCATTTATTTTTCCAACTGTCTTGGCTGTGTTGGTTCTTTTTTATTCTATGAGGTTTCGTACATGGAATTTATTTCATATCCTATCTTAATTGATTGATTAAAACTTGTAAAACTTTGATGTAGTTTTTGTACGAACTTGTCGTCACATTTATTAAGTGCGAATGAACGAAGTGATTCAACTTTTTTGTAGGTCGTAAAGTCCTGATTTTGTTCTAGAAAAAGTCACGCTCAAAAGTGATTCTTCGCTTTTTCGATTTGGATGTCAAGTGTCAATTTAAAATTCGTTTGCAAAATGGAAGGAAAGTTACACACTCAAATAAAGAACTTGCAAGTGCTGCGAAAAAAACCTGAAAAATTTTTTGTTTCAAAAATGGATTTTCAGAATTCCCAGCTGATTCCTTTATGAATTACCTTCCGCTCTTTTTCTCTAATTGGGCTAGTTTAATGAAAATATCTCAATCAGAAAAGTTGATTAAAATTAAAACTGTGTAATTTCAATTTTGGCGTTATCGAAAAGAGCAATACCGAATTTTCTTATTTTGGCGGAATTCTTTTAACAACTGAAAGCTATTGATGTTTTAAGGTTTCAAACCGTCTTTCGAAATTGATCGTGAATGGTATTTAAGATAATTTGTTTGTTCTTTAGTTTGTTTTTCATCGTTTTCATTTATTTTTATATCCCAAAGCATTTCTGTTTACTTGCGTTCATTATCTTTTTCGACTGTCTTTCGGCTGTGTTTTTAATTCGAGAAGTTGTTGGACACTTAATGATGCTAAGTTTTCCGTACAAATAAACAATCGAATAAATTGTTCAAAGACGACAATATAATTAAATTTCCAGCCTGTTGGAATCTTTAGTGCCTTTTCTCTTTTTATGAATGTTAAAAATCTTGTTTCAGTCAAGAGAATAAACATATCCCAGTTGGTCAGGTCGGAGTTGCAATACTGGTTGACCCAAATACCAAAGCTGTGAGTAAACATTGTTTAACATGTTTAAAGACTTGTCTCTGGTTTCCAGTGTCGTACACACACCAAACAGTATGCCTATCCAGTGCACAGTTTGGCCGCGTAATGTCGGCCATAAGAGCAGATGAGCGGTCTGCCCCCAAACGAATCAAATGAATTATTGGACCCCAAAAATTTCAACCATGTTTTTTGTACCGGATCATATTGCAAATACTGCTTTCTGATCGGTTTTAGATGATTGCACTACCCTAAAAGAACATTTTTGCAGGTAAATCAGCTTAACTTACACCTGAACTGGGCTGATTTTGTAAATGGCCGTTGATAAAAAGTTATTGCATGTAACCAGTAATTTTTGAGCTTGAAGGATTTTGTTTTTGTTACAAAAGCAGCTGATTTCGGAGCTTTTTTGTTATACGGCCCCAAACTCATCTTTTTGGTAAGTTGAAAATTGGATTAAAGTGCTTGAATAAACCGAAATAAAAGAGAAGTAAATCTGAAACTCAATTTTTCCAAGAAACTAGCCCATCAAATAATTCGTAATTTAGGGCCGTATAACAGAAAACATTCGTGATTTTTTAACGTATTTGTTTTTTTTTGCATTTTTATCCAATGAAATGTTCTCGAGCTAAATCTTAACGCGCTGTAAATACTTCGAAATCAAATTTTTTGTTCTAAAATCGCCGCTATTATTATTTACAAAAAAGTATCGTTTATTCTGTGTTTTTAGACGAACTGTATATTTAGTTTTTCTTCTGTTTCAGTTCAATCTGATTATTTACGGGAGCAAAAAGAGCACACTTGTGAACATCACAATCGACTCAAATCTGACTGTAACAGTGAGTATGGATTTTCATTAAAAAAGTAATTGCGCAGATTTTGTAAACCTGTTTTATAAAAACTTTTTGGTACTTGCCTATGTTTCAGCCTCAGAAGGACAAGTATGTGTGCTTTTACGACCAGAGGCGACAACTGTGGTACCTGCTCTTCAATGAAGAAAAGAAATTGATTTCATTTTGCGCAAATGTAAGTATCAGAGGGCAGATTGCTTCTATATGTTATCAATCAGACGGCTAATTACTTAACATTTGAACATTTTTTTCAGTACTGTTTTCAAGAAAAACTAAAATAAACGGCTCTTTTCCAGTCCCCCCCCCCTTTCAAATTACCGAGTTTTATGTTTGTTTTACGTGTTATTTCGGCTAAATGCGTGATGTTACGCTGTTAAGTATGAAGAACAAATCTGTTCAGAATTGTCGATTTGTTCACCACGCCAAATTTCATTGCATTTTGACAACGTTAAAGAAGCTTTTCAAAATTGAATTTGAAAGGTGGGGGGAAACTGGAAAAGAGCCAAATAAACTGAATAAATATGTTTTTATTTCTCGCCTTTTTCGCGTCAAATAAAAATCAAAAATTGATCTTTTGAAGTTCTCGACTTTTTTTAGATATAACTATATTATGGCTATAAATTATGACGCAACTATTTTCGCGCCAAATATAAATGCCAGGATTTTTCTTGACAGGATTTTTCTTGCTTATATCGGCTTAGTTAACTTATGTTGCGTACTTTTTTCTAGGGCAAGTTTTTTTTTACATGTTTTTGCCTGTTTCAGAAGGGACGGGTCGTGAAAACTTAAATGTGCTCATTATTTGGTGGCTTTTAAGCATTTTTATATCTGGTTAACTTTTGCTCCATCACATTATCTTTTTGTATATGGCTTATTAGTGGCTAGTTCGTTTGATAAAATTTAGATGATGGGAAATTTTTTGGGATTTGGTTTAGTTTTTTATTATTTTTTCAGATGTTCATGAAAACTTTTGCCTTGCTCGATTTCCGGTTGACTTTCCGATTTCCTTTTGACTTTTCGAAAAAGTGGTATTAATAGAGAGATCGTCTTCTCTTCTGTGTGCCTGAATATTGCTCTAGTCTCTTTTCACTTTATCGAATGTTCTACGAGAACTTCAGTCGGAGTTTTTGACCCAATTTTTGATTATTATCTTAAACGAAAATCACAACGATAAATCAGAGATTATGGGTTCAATCAAAGAGAGTGTTCCGGGATACCCATGTATAAGCTGCTACGCCCTAATTTTGGTAGAAAAAGAATTTTGAAACTTTTTCCTTCTCTCGAAAACTACTATGCCGAATCGGAGGTTAAGGGTTTAATCGAATGAACAGATTGTGAACCATCGCCGCGGTGTCGCCCTAATTGTTTGATGAAAAATTAATCGCCTTACAAATGTACAGTGTTTGATAATTTGCTCGATTATTTTTGCTCGAAACCTACACTGCCAAATCTGAGATAGAAGCGAAAGCGGGAAGTTGGAGAATTCTCAGTTCCTGAGCAACTACGTTCTTATTTTTGTAGAAAAACAGTTTTGGAAAAATATATGTATTTTTTTGATATTAAGATCGTTTTTCGGAGACTTTTGTCAAGCATAATAAGGTCAATCCGATATAAAGATTTCAATCGAAAGAACAAGTGCTAGGAAGTTTGTCTGCGTAGCGGCTACGTCCTATCTCTTTGAAAAAGTGTTGTTAAATTTAGAAAAGGTCCATTTTTCAAAATATTGACCGTTTTCTGGATATTGTTTGACTTTTCTCAAATTTGAGATTAAGGGTGTAATCGAATGAAAAAGCCGTAAGATTATCCCCTGCATAATCAAAATTTATCCCCTGAATAATACGAAGATGTTATCTCCCCTGCAAAAGCGTGTTATTCGTCTTTTTGTTGTTAAGAATCAGCTATGGAGTTAGAAAATGTCCATTTTGAAAATAACTCTTTCCATTTTGCACTATTTCATTTTTACACTTGCGAAAGCAAGTGTCTTGTAATCAGGAACTATACTTTTCCCGTAAACAACTTTTCTTGCAAATCTTGCTTGCTTTATTAGTGAAGCTTAAGAAGTTTCAAGTTCGTTCCCACTTGGCCTAGAGGTAACACCGTCGCAATTGTACCCACAAGTCAGGGGTTCGAGTCCCGGCTGGAACTTGTTTTTTAACTATGTATGCAAATACAAATTTTGACGGAAATTTGTTATGTCTGCTCAAGTTCTGTCGGCTTTGCTGCCACATCACGGATTTTGCTTGTGTTGTAAGCAACTTGCATTGTATTTGCAAGTGTTGTTCAATGTAGTTTCAGGGGGATTTGGTTTTTTTTATAAATTGTTTTTTTTGGGCTCAACTGGTGCCTGCTTTACGATTGTCGGTTTCGCTGCCGCATCGCGTATTTTCCTTGGGCTGCAAGCAACTTTCATTATAGTTGCATGCGTTGTTCAATGTACTTTCAGGGGACTTGAATTTTTTTTTAATTTTGGTTTTGGCTCAACTGGTGTGTGCTCTAAGATTGTGGGCTTAATTGCTTCATCACGGATTTCGTGTGTGTTTTAGGCAACTCTCATCGTAATTGCAAGTGTTGTTTAACTCTAAATTTTTACTTTTATGTATAGATTATTTTTTTTTTCGGCTCCACTTGTGTCTGCTCAAAGATTGTCGGCTTCGTTTTCTTTTCGTAAGCTTAAGTCTGTTGCTTATTTAATATTCAAATGTCTGACGCCTTTGCCTATAAAGAATTTCCTAGGCTTACGAAAATTTAAGTTTTAGTGGACCGAGTTTTTACAGTTCTTCATTTTATTTCGACTTATGTTTTTTTTTATATTTGTGTTGTTGCGTGTGATGCGAAGCTCTGCTTCACCCTTTTGTATAAGGCGTTTTCAAACGGGGTACCTTCAGCTTTAGCTGGGTTGTTTAACTATTGCTAGGCGGCCACTGTGCAGATGCTAGGATGTGCGACTTTCATTCCCCAGTTCGGGGGTTCAAATCCGGATTTTGCAGAATTTTTTAAAACCTTGTTGAGATTTTTCCTATCTCTCGCCTGCTTCCAAAGTGCAGCTTCTTTTTCTTTTCTGCGTAAAAAACTCATAGCTATCGGCTTACCGAGCGTGAACCCAAGTTTTTTCGCCGTACTTGCCGCTCGGTCATTGATTCCTAATGTTTGTTAAGGCTGTTTATGTGAACATCATCCAAGAAAAGGGTATGTAAATTTTGTATATATAATTTTTATCGAATCTACTTAACAATTGCCCACCCTCCGCCCCCTTTAAGAAAGGGGGGCAATTGTTAAGTAGATTAAAATAGCGCATTTTCGACCAATCGGAATGCAGCAAAATTATAATTCTCAATAGAAAGCTCAGTGCTAATCTACTGCTTTTTTAAATAGGGGTGGCATTTCTTAAGTAGATACCAAAGGTAGGGCGATTGTTAAGTAGATACGTTTTTTTGACTTTCAGTAATTTTTTCAGCCTAATGTTTCAAAAAAAATGAGTTCCTTCTTTTTTTAAAATAAAATATCTTGTAATACAATGTATTCATTGTATCGCAAAGTGTTGCGAAACTCAGCTTCGCTTCTGTGTTCAAACTGTTTATATGAAGCAATTTGTTTGTTCATTTTTTATTGATTTCGATATCATCAAGTGGGTTAGCTTTTTAATATTATTTTTCCACCTACAGATGGTGAACGAAAAGGACGGCTTTCCATATAATGAACGGACTGATTGATGGAAAGCCAATCAAAATCGAGTTGTGATAAAAAAAAATGGAGTTATAGCCAGCAGCTGACAGAAAAAAACTAAGATAGAACATCCATAGCATTACAAAATAATGAGATAATGCAAATGTGGTGATAAGTGTTTCGAACATGCCAGAACCCAGGCACTAACTGTTAATTACAGCTCCTGAGGATTATCGTAGCAAAAAGCCACCAAGCGCGTAGCTTGCCAACCTTAGGCTTTAGGAAAGAATATTTTTGCAGTATGTCAATTTTCTGCATAAAGCGTTCAGCGAATAGGAACTTCTTACGGTTTTCTACGATTCTGATTGGGCGACAAGAATAGTCACCAAGGACATATTTTTAAAATGACTGGCCAAAGAAACACGCAAAATTAGTTTGAAATTAAATTGTCCTCAATATTTTTTGGTAGTAGTTCCTGTTTGATAAAAACAGGTATTATGAAAATGGATGGGATTTTTTTTGAAAGGCTTTGGAAAATCTTTTCTTCTTTCAAAGGTTTAGTTTTTCTCAAAAACTAATCTACCCGATTTTCAAAAAAGTTGGACCAATGGGAATATCTTTTTACCTTACCCCACTTTCTACAGGCTTCAAAAAAATGTGTGGGAGGAATTTTTGACCCATATTTTTGGTTTTGATACATTTTTCTCGAAAACTACCCTGGTTTTAATGGATTTTGGTTTCAATGGACAGAACAGCTTGTGGAAAGCTCCCCTGCATTAGCGGCTACGGCCAAATTTTCTTACACAAAAAGTTTTTGTTTCAATGGAAAACACGGGTTGTGGGAAACTTCCAGATTTTAGCGGCTTAGCCAATTTTTTTTACGAGAAAAATGATGACCCTCGGAAAAGTCATGCTTGTGACTTTTCGACCGTTTTTTCGAACTGTGTTTTCTCGGAAACTGCCCTCCCATATCTGAGATTTTGGTTTCAATGAGTAGATAGGGTTGTGGGAAGCTCTTGGGCATGAGCGGCTACGCTCAGTTTTTTTAAGCAAAAAAAGTTAGGCCTTGGAAAAACCAAATTATTATTTTTTTACTGTTTTTTGCAATTTTTTCTAAACTTGTTTCGAAAATTTTGAAATTACCCATTTCATCTCGCATAAGTGCAACAAATACAAAAATTATCAAACAGGTACCTCCAGCTTTAGCTGGGCCCCTAATATGATTGACAGTTTTCTTTAAAAAAAGCTACTATAATAGACAGGCCCCGAATAGACAATTACACTAATTTTGCATGTAATAATTTGAAATCTACAATTTGAATGTTTAATGTATTTGAAATAGCGCGAAGCATAATGAGTTATAAAAAATTTTGAATTGGAATTGTTATAATGATAATCTTTTTTTGAAGCAAAATGCTCGTTCAAAATTATTTCCTGATTTGAAAACCGTTAGTTGGGTGAACTTATTTTTACTCAAAGTTCAAATTTCCTGAATGATCACCTGCCTCTCAATTAACACTTTGCGAGCTGTATGCGTAGTTTCAGCAAGGCACCTGGGTAATTTTTAGGGACTCGTGTATCCTAGTAGTACTAAATGATCAAATTATTGCCTCGGTGATGCCTATTAAAGCATCAAGTACGTTATTGCAGCAGGCATGTTTGAGAAAACTTGAAAATGATTGAACGGCGCTTGTTGATTTAGGTAACAGTTTTTTCGTTGGGTCCCTGATTAATTCATGTATGAAAGATGGGTCCCGCAGAGTCCCGAAGGCTTTTCTCGAGGGGTTGTTGACCACATGTTGTCGACCGCATTGTTGTCGATCACATTGTTTTTTTTAGGCCGACCACATTGATTTTCCAAGCTCTCTGAAATCAATATCAAGACCCTATTTTGACCAATTTTTCTGCGCCACACTTCAAAAGCATTTTAAGGCAATTTGAAAAGTTGAAATCGAAAAATCACGGCTTTATAAGCGCGCTCCCCCCTAAAAATGAGGTATATGGTGGCGCTTAAGACGCCTTTAAAATTTTAGGGGCGGTGGGCTAAAATTTGATTCAAATAGTAAAATAGAATCAAAGGGTATACCGGTACGATCATGATAGTCAGGTCCCGTGAAAAAGCAAATTTGAAAGAAAAAACCCACCGTTTCATGCCTGAATATCTGTCGTATAGCTGTTTTTCCGTGATTGACTTCATTAAAACAGAATAAATTTGAACAAAAATTGAAATAACGAGTTTATTAGATATATTCAAATACGCTTGTTCTAATTGTAGTTTTGGGGGATTGTATCTCTAGGTTCGTTCTCTATTTTTTAACGACACGGCATAGTGGTCACTTGGATAGTAAATTCAGCGGGGCGACCGAGATTCATTACTATCTACAATCCCGAAAGGGTTAAGTTGGTGGCAACTATTCTGTATTGTATTATGTTGCTTGCCCCCTTCTTGTGTACTGCTCTTCAGGCTGTTTATACAATCGCAAGAACTTCAGGCTGTATATACAAGCTCGATACAACCGCAAGAATTTCCAATAGTATTTAATTTCGGATAAATATACGTCCAATTACAGATATAATCTGAGTGGCCAGATTATATCCTAATAATCAAATCAAAAAGGAAAGGGCCCACGAGTTATTAGCCTAATTGTCTATTACAGTTTGACTTCCAACTGACTCCACCAAACGGTTCTATCTCTCTGTAGAGAATTCTAACTAACGAATGCACAGTATTTCCACACAAACACTCAGTTTGGCCTGCTAAAATTAATAGTGTCTCTACGGATCATTATTCCTTTAAAGTAATTTAACTAATGTTTTTGTTAGCTTCAAAAATCACTGTTTTCACTCTGATGAGAACCAGCTATCTACTGTTTCTGCTTTAATTGTTCTCTTAATCCGAGAACCAACTATTCGACTCACTAGCATTAATTGTTCTCACTAGTTAACTGAGAACCAACTATACTCTATCTCTTTAAGGCTTTCCGGTACCCTCCAATTCCTTATTTTTTTACTTAGTTTTAGTTAAGTCACGCCATTCCCTATCAGTCCTGGCATCCGCTTAAATTGCTCGGCCGCACATGTTTAATGACTATATCCCTGCCCCTGTCAACACTGCCACATGGCATGTTGGGTTTCTTTTATCAATCTTTTCACGCCTATTAGAAACCCGGTATGCGGTATGTGTCACAATTTGATCAAGCAAACAAATGAACGATTCTAATCAACTAAAACCTGACCTCCTTGAACTTCAGGCCTCGAAATTAACTCAACCTTTAAACCATGCTATGTTTAGTCAGTGATCTTCCCAAGGTCTTGATTTAATTATCCCGTTTACATTGCGACCTCCCGGGGGTATGGGGAGACCCCTTTTTATGGGTAGCTAATTTATTTCAAGCATCTACACTTTCAATGTGTTATCTATTCCAATCCCGACTTTTTAGCTATCAGGGTAACGTAGTTCGTCTATTAGATGTCAAATTGAGCCAGAAAGTCACCTACGGGGAGCCAACTAAATTCTCTGTCCATTCATACTATTTAAGAGACTAAATTCTTATGCCGCGGTCCTACTACTATCAATTTCCTCTGGGACTACTTTTCTTAAGTCTAGTTGAATTGCTATTGATTGATCATTCGCCAAGCTAAGCTGAAGCCAATGCTTACCAATTCCACTTCGAATTAGCCCTACTACTCCAATGTTGCAATGCAAAAGCTATATCGCCATCAGCTTCTGCTTCAGTTCGCAACATATCAGTTTCCTCGCAATTATTGGTAAGGTGACCGGTTCATATCTCCAGTGGTTGGGCTGGTGAATACGCCACTTTCGGGCGGTAATCTCGGGGTTTTCTATGCAACTTTGCAGTCAAAACGCCAAAAGGTCAACTTAAGGTCACCCGGGGGTCAAACTTCCTTATTTGGGTTCAGAAGCCTATGGGGGGCCTAACTACCAAGTTCCATCCATATCCCATTATTACTTCTTAAGTTATCCCATTTCTAAGGTCCATTATTAGTTTTCCCTGGAATTGGCTATTAACAGCGGAAGGAGCCGCCGGAGGGGGTTGGCTCACCAAGGGTCTTTTTTGGGGTTCGTATCTTGTGTCTATTGCCGCAAGAAAATCAGTATGCCATCGCTCATTAATTTGTGTAACTTGCCTATTTCCGGTCGTAGGGGGTGTTTGTTTAAGTGCTAATAGCTTCCGAACCGACCGTTTGAAATGAATCAAATTATCACACAAGATGTATCTTGCCACTACCTATCATCCCTCCAAGTTTCAGCTCCCTGCGTTCATTGGAGGCCGAGAGGCGACTTCCGCAAGTTAGGGGTGGGTTTGTTTAGTTAGGGCATAAAACCGGAAGTGGGCGTCCTAGGGGTCTGGATTTATAAACTTAAGCTTCCCTCAACTGGACATACAACATACTTAAATTTGCCGCTAGTTTCCGAGTTCTGATATGGCCATATACACTCCCGGGAACCGTTATCACTTGCCCCCAAGGGTATGAGAGGTCCCGTTTTTCGTATGCCTGGGTCAAATCATCTCTAGTACCGCTCCTCTGAAATTCATAACACTAGCTTCCTTAGTTCCTATTAGGGGGGGATTCGCCGATTTTGTCATTTTTTTTTACAAAGGAGGGACGATATCTTCGATGATTGAGCTATTTTGAGCTTGACCATTTGTTTGCTGTACTACTTAATTAATGACTAATCGATTTTACGCTCAGCTTAATCCAAAGGTTATACATTCTAAGTTCATTTCTTGTTTTGCCGAAAGTGTATTAGGATCATCAATACTACACTAATGAACAATCGATAGTTTTTTTAACGAGAAAAGCTGATTATCAGAAGTAATATACCTAATTGGAGGGCTTGTATCTGCGAAATTACTGAAGTGAAACGCGGCGAGGAAAATTAAAATTCATGCAGTGGAATGTGCTAACCTTTTTTCATTAAGGACACGCCTATATTTGCGGGAGCCGGCAGTGGTGGATTTAGGGAGGAGTGCGGACGTCCCCTCTCAGGGATTCGACCCCTTGCCGACCCAAAGTGTCCCCCTTTGTACTATTTTGAGATATCCATTTTTTGTGACAAACCCTAAAAATTTTTTTAAGGCGCCTCGGGCGCCCATATATACTAATTTTGAGGGAGAGCGCGCGCCGAAAAGCGCTACTTTTTGGTCAAAATTTTCCAAAAAGTGCTTAAAAACGCCTTTTTCAGTGCCCAAAATCGCCCTGTTTTTTCAAAGTTTTGCCTGCGGCGCAGAAAACAGGCTCTTTTTAGTATTTTAGGAGAGCTTGGAAAACCAATTTGGTCGACCTAAAAAAAAGGTCGATAAAATTTTCCACATTTTTTTGAAAATCCGCCCCTCGAGAAAATTCTAGTTCCGCCCCTGGGAGCCGGTACAATTTGCATTAGCCGGTACGATAGAGTCCCCGCTAAAAACCAAGTGTGTGAGAGTGGTCTCATAACACAAAAATTGGTACTACTATGATAGAGTAGTCCCTTGAAAAAGCAACTATGATAGACAGGTCCCGCATGCATTTCGCATTATAATTTTGAGAACTAATTTGTGTATAAATTATTCATTTCAAAAATTTTGCAAATTATGTTCAGTCAGAAACTTTTCAGATTGAAAATTGTTATTAATTCATTGTCTATATCAAGAAATTTGCTCGCTTCTGTTTATTTTTCAGTTTAACATAATTGGGTTACCTTATTTGTCATCAAAACTCAATTTTGGCGTTTTTTTTTAAATTTTCCTCCTTAAAATGGCGAGCGGGTAAATTTTAAGCGGTAACAAAACATATAATTTGAAAATATTACCCAGACTCATGTCCAGACTTTCGCGACAAAATTTTGGCATGTCGTCCAGACAAATACGGAAGAATACGAGCAATTTAATTGCGGTGAAAAAACTGGTGGAAAAAAGCTTAGTGTAATCATGTATGATTACTTTCCGAATACTGCCATGAAGTAAAAATAAGAATTGGAATTCTATAAAGTTGGAGATGCGGGGCATCGATCCCCGTACCTCGCGCATGCTAAGCGCGCGCTCTACCATTTGAGCCACATCCCCTTGGAAGAACGTCATGGTGTTACTAATAAATATTGTTACAGTTGCTCAATCACTTAAGAGTAATACCAGAACGCAACGTTATCGAACGACCAAACATTACTAACGTTGAGGCAAATGTGATCAAATCTTTGAAAATTGGTGCCAGGTAAATAAAACGACAAGACAGTAAAGACGACAAATGATAGTTAAATATAAACATCAAACTTGAGTTGTTGGAATTTAAAAGATTGTCTCAGAAAGACAAAAATACAATTTGAGAATTTTTAAGAATTTTGTTGCGTCATTTCTAAGTCCCACCCACCGGTACTACTATGATCTATGATCTGGGACCTTGCCAAAAGGTACCAGTATCTCTTAACTTTGGTACCGCACGATGCTAGTACATTTACTAGTACCGGTACCATGCCAACTCTAATGTTGAGTCAGAAACTTCTCGGATTAAAAATTGGGGTCTTATGCGTTAAACGGCCCAAAAATCAAAATCTTCAACGTATTTACAGTTTAACAACCATATTTGGGTTAACTTACTTGTCATTAAAACTCAATTTTTGCGTTTTGGCGTTTTTTTTATATTCCACCTGTAAATGGTGAGAGGTTTTACGAAGTAACAAAACATAAAGTTTGTTTGAAAATATTCTGCGACATCTTTGTAAATGGCGAAACCATAATTGTGAAACGATTTGAGAGCTCTAGGTGTCTTATTCTCAAAGGGTGCCGGACATCAAGCCGACGGGACTTGAAGCCGAATCGTATAAATAGGGACTTCAAGCCGAACATTTTGTCCAAAAGTTATAAATTATGATTAATTTGAAAACTGTGATCAAGTTAACATCCCCCCCCCCCAAATTAGACCAAGTTAAGATCCTCCACCCCAGCGCTAAATTTAAATTAAATTTATTAAGCGCTGCAGGTAAAATGCTCGATTATGATTGGCTGAAAATTCCCAACTTAGAACCAATTTAACATCCTCCCACCTAAACGTGTTTAGGGGGGAGGATGTTAACTTGGTCCGAAAACTGTTTTGAAGAATTTCTCAATTTCATCAGCTTGCTTAACAAGTTACTGGCTTATTTAATTATTTTTGAGCCTCTCATTGATGTTTAGGAATATGAAAAAATCAAAACATTGTTGATGGGGTTTTTCATGTGTATAATTTATGCATTAGAAAATCCGGGTGATCTAACCATCTGATGCCACTAACTATCTGATTAAGTGGTGCATTGTCATGAAGAACGCTTATGATGAACTAAACTTGCCTATTTTTTTTTTTCAAAATAAATTTTTTAATGATAAAAATTTAGCGTTTTCAGGTGCTTGTAATGTTTAAATTTCGGCTTGAAGTCCCCTTAGCTTGAAGTCCCGTCGGCTTGTTGTTCTAGACCCATTTGTTATGAAACTTGAATTTGTTTGAAAATATTCTACGACAACTTTCTGAAAGGCGAACTTATAACTCTTAAAGGATTTGAGAACTCAAAGTGGTGACCGCTCGACTAGCCTAAAGCTCGGGTCTTTTTACTTATTCTGCCCAAAAATCAACATTTCATATCTTGAACTGAAACTATTTTGCTTCAATTTGATTGGCCACAATTAAAACGATCGCATTTGTATTAACAAAACGAATCAGTGCAATCAGTGTTTTGCTCTTTGCATTTATACATTGACTGCTACAAAATTGCGTAATTTGGAAATTCTGGCGGAATAAGTAAAAAGACCCTAAAGCTCGACTAGCATAAAAGTTTGAAAACATGAAAATGTATCGAATAGCATAAAGTTGATAGCTTTATTTCTCAGACATACAAATCAACAATCATAATCTGTTCAAATTGAACTTAATTTGCATTTCTGAGAAAAAGAAAATTGAGCAAATGAGAAATTAAGCAATCAACTTGCAAATTAAATGGATCAACTTAACAATCATACGGCCACCCCTCCCCATAACATAAAACCATCCCCACCCGAACAATTCCTACCCAAAAAAGGGTTTGAACTTTGAATAAAGCTTATTTAATGTATTTTTTATAGGGGCGGATTAAAAAACGTCTTGGGGGGTAGGATGTTAACTTGGTCAAATTTAATTATAGAGTTCGTTCGAAAAGCATATTTTATACAGAAATAATTTTCAAAATTACTATTTGGCTAAGAGGGATATTTTACGGTACGTCACTTGGGGAGGGATGGGGGTGGCTGGGTTTAAAACTATCGGATCAACCGTACAATTTCCCCCTAAGTGACCTACCGTAGAATTATCTCCCCAAGCATGTTTTAATTCTGAAATTTAATTCCGCGTAAAATATTCATTTCAAACAGGCGCGCAGAATATACGACATGAGAAAACTTTTTATATGGAACAGCTATTTTATACTGTTATTTACTTAAAATATTAATCATTATTTTATTTTGTATCGATAAACTTTTTTGATCAATAAGATCAATTTATTTTGCCCTGAAAGTTAATATCTGAGAAAGATTTAGGGGGGAAATTGTACTGTTGATCCAAACTATCATACGCTTGGGTTGGGAATGTTTAAAACAAGGCAAAAAAGCATGTTTTAAAACCGAAAAGAAAAACTTTTTTATTTTAAAACTTTTAAAAATTAGCATTGTCTGGGAGTCGAACCGCTGCGATAGGGGTATGAGCCGCCGTCCTGTATTGTGCCGGCTCGATCTCTACAATGCTGCACCGGATCATCTTAACAATTTTGAAGCAAAAAGAAGAGATGATTATCTGACTCCCGTTTTTCTTGCCGCATATCTATTAGATCATCGGTATGAGGGCAGAAAGTTACTGAACAAACTGTAAAAAAAAACAATAAAATAACATGATTTTTTCAATAAAAAACATTTTTTTTTCCAACCCTGTGCTTAACCGTTGATTTATTTCTTTACAGGGGGTTATTCGTTACTAGGTACCCGAGTGATGATATATTTAAAGAGATCCTGGAATTTTATGGTTGATCCAAATTATGTGTATAATGGCTTAGCTTTGCTGGTATTTGTTTCACTTGCGAGAGCAAGGGACTTGTTTGATTTTTCTGTTTGGATTTTTATGCTAGTCGATACATTTTTCAATTTTGAAACTTTTATGCTAGTCGAGCTTAATGCTAGTCGATACACCGCCCTCTTATTGTCTTGTCTTATTCTCAAGGGAGCTGGTTCATTGGAGGCCGAGAGGCGACTTCCGCAAGTTAGGGGTGGGTTTGTTTAGTTAGGGCATAAAACCGGAAGTGGGCGTCCTAGGGGTCTGGATTTATAAACTTAAGCTTCCCTCAACTGGACATACAACATACTTAAATTTGCCGCTAGTTTCCGAGTTCTGATATGGCCATATACACTCCCGGGAACCGTTATCACTTGCCCCCAAGGGTATGAGAGGTCCCGTTTTTCGTATGCCTGGGTCAAATCATCTCTAGTACCGCTCCTCTGAAATTCATAACACTAGCTTCCTTAGTTCCTATTAGGGGGGGATTCGCCGATTTTGTCATTTTTTTTTACAAAGGAGGGACGATATCTTCGATGATTGAGCTATTTTGAGCTTGACCATTTGTTTGCTGTACTACTTAATTAATGACTAATCGATTTTACGCTCAGCTTAATCCAAAGGTTATACATTCTAAGTTCATTTCTTGTTTTGCCGAAAGTGTATTAGGATCATCAATACTACACTAATGAACAATCGATAGATTTTTTAACGAGAAAAGCTGATTATCAGAAGTAATATACCTAATTGGAGGGCTTGTATCTGCGAAATTACTGAAGTGAAACGCGGCGAGGAAAATTAAAATTCATGCAGTGGAATGTGCTAACCTTTTTTCATTAAGGACACGCCTATATTTGCGGGAGCCGGCAGTGGTGGATTTAGGGAGGAGTGCGGACGTCCCCTCTCAGGGATTCGACCCCTTGCCGACCCAAAGTGTCCCCCTTTGTACTATTTTGAGATATCCATTTTTTGTGACAAACCCTAAAAATTTTTTTAAGGCGCCTCGGGCGCCCATATATACTAATTTTGAGGGAGAGCGCGCGCCGAAAAGCGCTACTTTTTGGTCAAAATTTTCCAAAAAGTGCTTAAAAACGCCTTTTTCAGTGCCCAAAATCGCCCTGTTTTTTCAAAGTTTTGCCTGCGGCGCAGAAAACAGGCTCTTTTTAGTATTTTAGGAGAGCTTGGAAAACCAATTTGGTCGACCTAAAAAAAAAGGTCGATAAAATTTTCCACATTTTTTTGAAAATCCGCCCCTCGAGAAAATTCTAGTTCCGCCCCTGGGAGCCGGTACAATTTGCATTAGCCGGTACGATAGGGTCCCCGCTAAAAACCAAGTGTGTGAGAGTGGTCTCATAACACAAAAATTGGTACTACTATGATAGAGTAGTCCCTTGAAAAAGCAACTATGATAGACAGGTCCCGCATGCATTTCGCATTATAATTTTGAGAACTAATTTGTGTATAAATTATTCATTTCAAAAATTTTGCAAATTCTGTTCAGTCAGAAACTTTTCAGATTGAAAATTGTTATTAATTCATTGTCTATATCAAGAAATTTGCTCGCTTCTGTTTATTTTTCAGTTTAACATAATTGGGTTACCTTATTTGTCATCAAAACTCAATTTTGGCGTTTTTTTTCTTAAATTTTCCTCCTTAAAATGGCGAGCGGGTAAATTTTAAGCGGTAACAAAACATATAATTTGAAAATATTACCCAGACTCATGTCCAGACTTTCGCGACAAAATTTTGGCATGTCGTCCAGACAAATACGGAAGAATACGAGCAATTTAATTGCGGTGAAAAAACTGGTGGAAAAAAGCTTAGTGTAATCATGTATGATTACTTTCCGAATACTGCCATGAAGTAAAAATAAGAATTGGAATTCTATAAAGTTGGAGATGCGGGGCATCGATCCCCGTACCTCGCGCATGCTAAGCGCGCGCTCTACCATTTGAGCTACATCCCCTTGGAAGAACGTCATGGTGTTACTAATAAATATTGTTACAGTTGCTCAATCACTTAAGAGTAATACCAGAACGCAACGTTATCGAACGACCAAACATTACTAACGTTGAGGCAAATGTGATCAAATCTTTGAAAATTGGTGCCAGGTAAATAAAACGACAAGACAGTAAAGACGACAAATGATAGTTAAATATAAACATCAAACTTGAGTTGTTGGAATTTAAAAGATTGTCTCAGAAAGACAAAAATACAATTTGAGAATTTTTAAGAATTTTGTTGCGTCATTTCTAAGTCCCACCCACCGGAACTACTATGATCTATGATCTGGGACCTTGCCAAAAGGTACCAGTATCTCTTAACTTTGGTACCGCACGATGCTAGTACATTTACTAGTACCGGTACCATGCCAACTCTAATGTTGAGTCAGAAACTTCTCGGATTAAAAATTGGGGTCTTATGCGTTAAACGGCCCAAAAATCAAAATCTTCAACGTATTTACAGTTTAACAACCATATTTGGGTTAACTTACTTGTCATTAAAACTCAATTTTTGCGTTTTGGCGTTTTTTTTATATTCCACCTGTAAATGGTGAGAGGTTTTACGAAGTAACAAAACATAAAGTTTGTTTGAAAATATTCTGCGACATCTTTGTAAATGGCGAAACCATAATTGTGAAACGATTTGAGAGCTCTAGGTGTCTTATTCTCAAAGGGTGCCGGACATCAAGCCGACGGGACTTGAAGCCGAATCGTATAAATAGGGACTTCAAGCCGAACATTTTGTCCAAAAGTTATAAATTATGATTAATTTGAAAACTGTGATCAAGTTAACATCCCCCCCCCCCCAAATTAGACCAAGTTAAGATCCTCCACCCCAGCGCTAAATTTAAATTAAATTTATTAAGCGCTGCAGGTAAAATGCTCGATTATGATTGGCTGAAAATTCCCAACTTAGAACCAATTTAACATCCTCCCACCTAAACGTGTTTAGGGGGGAGGATGTTAACTTGGTCCGAAAACTGTTTTGAAGAATTTCTCAATTTCATCAGCTTGCTTAACAAGTTACTGGCTTATTTAATTATTTTTGAGCCTCTCATTGATGTTTAGGAATATGAAAAAATCAAAACATTGTTGATGGGGTTTTTCATGTGTATAATTTATGCATTAGAAAATCCGGGTGATCTAACCATCTGATGCCACTAACTATCTGATTAAGTGGTGCATTGTCATGAAGAACGCTTATGATGAACTAAACTTGCCTATTCTTTTTTTATAAATAAATTTTTTAATGATAAAAATTTAGCGTTTTCAGGTGCTTGTAATGTTTAAATTTCGGCTTGAAGTCCCCTTAGCTTGAAGTCCCGTCGGCTTGTTGTTCTAGACCCATTTGTTATGAAACTTGAATTTGTTTGAAAATATTCTACGACAACTTTCTGAAAGGCGAACTTATAACTCTTAAAGGATTTGAGAACTCAAAGTGGTGACCGCTCGACTAGCCTAAAGCTCGGGTCTTTTTACTTATTCTGCCCAAAAATCAACATTTCATATCTTGAACTGAAACTATTTTGCTTCAATTTGATTGGCCACAATTAAAACGATCGCATTTGTATTAACAAAACGAATCAGTGCAATCAGTGTTTTGCTCTTTGCATTTATACATTGACTGCTACAAAATTGCGTAATTTGGAAATTCTGGCGGAATAAGTAAAAAGACCCTAAAGCTCGACTAGCATAAAAGTTTGAAAACATGAAAATGTATCGAATAGCATAAAGTTGATAGCTTTATTTCTCAGACATACAAATCAACAATCATAATCTGTTCAAATTGAACTTAATTTGCATTTCTGAGAAAAAGAAAATTGAGCAAATGAGAAATTAAGCAATCAACTTGCAAATTAAATGGATCAACTTAACAATCATACGGCCACCCCTCCCCATAACATAAAACCATCCCCACCCGAACAATTCCTACCCAAAAAAGGGTTTGAACTTTGAATAAAGCTTATTTAATGTATTTTTTATAGGGGCGGATTAAAAAACGTCTTGGGGGGTAGGATGTTAACTTGGTCAAATTTAATTATAGAGTTCGTTCGAAAAGCATATTTTATACAGAAATAATTTTCAAAATTACTATTTGGCTAAGAGGGATATTTTACGGTACGTCACTTGGGGAGGGATGGGGGTGGCTGGGTTTAAAACTATCGGATCAACCGTACAATTTCCCCCTAAGTGACCTACCGTAGAATTATCTCCCCAAGCATGTTTTAATTCTGAAATTTAATTCCGCGTAAAATATTCATTTCAAACAGGCGCGCAGAATATACGACATGAGAAAACTTTTTATATGGAACAGCTATTTTATACTGTTATTTACTTAAAATATTAATCATTATTTTATTTTGTATCGATAAACTTTTTTGATCAATAAGATCAATTTATTTTGCCCTGAAAGTTAATATCTGAGAAAGATTTAGGGGGGAAATTGTACTGTTGATCCAAACTATCATACGCTTGGGTTGGGAATGTTTAAAACAAGGCAAAAAAGCATGTTTTAAAACCGAAAAGAAAAACTTTTTTATTTTAAAACTTTTAAAAATTAGCATTGTCTGGGAGTCGAACCGCTGCGATAGGGGTATGAGCCGCCGTCCTGTATTGTGCCGGCTCGATCTCTACAATGCTGCACCGGATCATCTTAACAATTTTGAAGCAAAAAGAAGAGATGATTATCTGACTCCCGTTTTTCTTGCCGCATATCTATTAGATCATCGGTATGAGGGCAGAAAGTTACTGAACAAACTGTAAAAAAAAACAATAAAATAACATGATTTTTTCAATAAAAAACATTTTTTTTTCCAACCCTGTGCTTAACCGTTGATTTATTTCTTTACAGGGGGTTATTCGTTACTAGGTACCCGAGTGATGATATATTTAAAGAGATCCTGGAATTTTATGGTTGATCCAAATTATGTGTATAATGGCTTAGCTTTGCTGGTATTTGTTTCACTTGCGAGAGCAAGGGACTTGTTTGATTTTTCTGTTTGGATTTTTATGCTAGTCGATACATTTTTCAATTTTGAAACTTTTATGCTAGTCGAGCTTAATGCTAGTCGATACACCGCCCTCTTATTGTCTTGTCTTATTCTCAAGGGAGCTGGTTCTTTTCAAGGGACCACTATCAAGCCATAAAGAAGCATTCTACGGCTCTCGATCTGTTTTTAAACCCTTTTGTTGGTGCTTTTTTGGACCTCTTTATCTATTCCCCCTTTTTGCCTTAAGTTACTTACTGCCTTCTTCTCCTTCTTAATTTTTTAGAGAGTGTAATTTTTCCTTAAATTACCTTCTCCCCCTTTTTGCCCTAAGTAAATTACCTTAACATTTATTTTGCAAATTAAGAGGGCTATTTTCCACGTAATGCAACAACTCGCATTAAAAAAGACAGCTCGCAATATACTCACCGCCGCAGTCGCGCCAACGTGTTGCAAGCTTTCCAACAGAGGGTAGGACTTTATATGAAGTTTAGAGCCGGTTATCGCCGAAAAGCGGCGACGCGTGGCTTAGTGCGCCCACCGGCGACCTTAAACCGAGAATATAAAGCTTCCAATTAGCTTCAAAAACTTGCAAGTTGTCGCTGTCCTTAAATTTTGCGAGTTGTCCCCCTAACAAAAATTACCTTAACATTATCATAATGCAATGAAACTTGGCATGCTGAACAAAGTAACAATTGTGAACAGATTTGTTCTTCATGCTTTACATCGTAACTTTACGCTTTTAACCACTATTACACATAAAACAACAATAAAAATTGAAAATTTGAAAGGTGGGGGGGGGGGAACTGGAAAAGTGGAAAAGAGCCAAATCGTTACTAGGTATCATAAATAGGAACTAGTTGAAGAATCCTATTTAGCTCCTAGGTATTCCTTGTAAACAAAAAAAAAACATATTTACCTAGACGTCCGGGAGAATTCCTCAGTTCTAAGTCAGTCTTGCTGTTTGTTTTAGATCTTAGCTTGCAAATGTTCAGTCTCCGGTGCCAGCAGTTCCTCAATCCAGACTCTGGACGCAGTTACATCTACTTCTGAGGAGGTGGTAAAAGCGGGCAACAAGGCGCAGATCAGGTACTCTGCCCACTTGGTGGAAAATGGCAAACTGGGAAAATTGTTCGACAGCAATGTGAAGGATAGTGCAAAACCCCTCACTGTAGATCTGTCGGCTAAGAAAACTTCGGTCATCAAGGTAGCATAGTTTAGAATAGCCTGACAGACAACCAATAGTTGCCACGGTTTTTGGCCTTTTTTTTTTCGACTGCTGGTTTGAGTTCTGGTTGCCAATCCTACGGTACTATTTCACGCAGGGGTTTCAAAAATTAATTGGCAAATGATAAACTGAATTTTCAATCTTAAAGCAATTGAATTTGTTTTTAAAAAAATAAAAACCAATAATTGAATTAATTGCGCGTCATAGAACTTCAGGAATGTTTTTCACTTGATCGATGGTGTGTTCATCCCAAAATCGATGATTGAATTTGAGGAAAAGTTGACACTCTAGGTTCATTGACAACAAGTTCTGGAGGTAACCGAAGTAACCATATCCGGCACTGCTAAAGAATCTTTCGACGATGTCGGAATTTGTTAGAATAAATGCAGGGTTCAAGTAGGCGCTGTTTTGACTGTTTTTCACCAGTCGTCGTTTTTTAAGCAATCAGTTGCAAAATCGCTGGTCGCTAATCTCCAAGTCTCTCAAAAGCATTGAGACCTTGGCTGTTTCATCAACGGAAAGTGTATTTTCTTGACCAGATAGAATTTTTCTTAAGCGGACTCAAAGTTTGGTTTATGTACCAAGTGTGATGTAGTGCTCAGATATTTCTCAAACTCGTTTTCTGTGTTATCCTTCATAATCTCATCGAACAATATGCGAGCATCTTGCAGTTCTAAGTTCTCGCTCTGGAGGGCGACCGTAACAGAATGAAGTTTTTCTAGGGAACCTCCCAAAGCTTTCCACGAAGTAATTTGTGCAGAAGGAATATTGTCAACAATTTTAGAATAACTTGGTAGGCTCTCTAGAAACGGAAATAATTCCAAAAACTAGAAATCATGGCCATTTTGCTCAACCATCTAGTTTTTCCCCATTTATAGTCTGTAACTTTGTCAGAGTACGTAATTTAATTTGACCATTTAATCTACTGATTCATTTTGGTTCAATAATGATTAATTCCAAAACAAATCATCGAAAAGAACGAAAGCTTAGATAGTTTAACATAACTAAATGCTATGTCGCAAAACCTAGCTTTTTTGAACTATGGACTTTTACCAGCAGTGTAATACATGCTTTTACTCATGACAACCAGCTACCGACAATCAAACAATTTTAGTTTCTAAGACTCTTTTTTCGATTCTTTTATTCAACTTTTTTCGTGGCATCCATTTTTAGCTAAAAAACGCGACTCTAAAAAACGCGACTCTTTGGTCAAAAACAGTTCCTAAAAACTCTTTTTTTAAGGCCTAAAAACACATTTTAGGCCTGTTTTTCTCAAAAAAAAAATCCACGGCGCAGAAAATTTGGTCTAAATACAAAATATATTTTTTTATTAAATCCGTCCTTCCCCCTCTCTAGAAAATCCAAATACTTCATGTTGTTGGATTTGTGGTTTAAAAATTCAAAACTTTTGTCTCAGTATTGAGAAAAATTGGTCTAATTTTTTCAGTGTCGTTATTGAATTTTTCAAGTGTCGTGTTGATTTTTTGTTACGCCAATTTTGATTTTTTGGTGTTTAAGTTTTGTTTTCTTTTGAAGTTTAATCAAATTCAGTTCAAAGGAAGGTAAAAGGTAAATTTTATCTAGTATAAACCGTTCACAACGCCTAGAGAAACAAAGTTTAAAAAATAGTTTTTTTTTTGAATTTTGTAATTTAGTTTATTGGGCATTCTTAACTTACTGTGTTCGGAACTTTTGGTGCTTATGACACAGCAACTGACTATCCCTGTTGAAAATTAGCCAATGAGAGAAGCAACGCCAGCATCCGAAGACTAAGTGTAGCCTAATTTTGTTATGTTTTCCACGCAAAATCAGGTTCCACAAGTAATCATCGGAATGATTCGAATGATATATTTTATTAAAGACCTTTCAGTCGTAATCGAACAAATTTAAAAAAATCGTTCAAAACTGAATTTTCAATCTTAAAGCAATTGAATTTGTTTTCAAAAAAATAAAAACCAATAATTGAATTAATTGCGCGTCATAGAACTTCAGGAATGTTTTTCACTTGATCGATGGTGTGTTCATCCCAAAATCGATGATTGAATTTGAGGAAAAGTTGACACTCTAGGTTCATTGACAACAAGTTCTGGCGGTAACCGAAGTAACCATATCCGGCACTGCTAAAGAATCTTTCGACGATGTCGGAATTTGTTAGAATAAATGCAGGGTTCAAGTAGGCGCTGTTTTGACTGTTTTTCACCAGTCGTCGTTTTTTAAGCAATCAGTTGCAAAATCGCTGGTCGCTAATCTCCAAGTCTCTCAAAAGCATTGAGACCTTGGCTGTTTCATCAACGGAAAGTGTATTTTCTTGACCAGATAGAATTTTTCTTTCAGCGGACTCAAAATTTGGTTTATGTACCAAGTGTGATGTAGTGCTCAGATATTTCTCAAACTCGTTTTCTGTGTTATCCTTCATAATCTCATCGAACAATATGCGAGCATCTTGCAGTTCTAAGTTCTCGCTCTGGAGGGCGACCGTAACAGAATGAAGTTTTTCTAGGGAACCTCCCAAAGCTTTCCACGAAGTAATTTGTGCAGAAGGAATATTGTCAACAATTTTAGAATAACTTGGTAGGCTCTCTAGAAACGGAAATAATTCCAAAAAACTAGAAATCATGGCCATTTTGCTCAACCATCTAGTTTTTCCCCATTTATAGTCTGTAACTTTGTCAGAGTACGTAATTTAATTTGACCATTTAATCTACTGATTCATTTTGGTTCAATAATGATTAATTCCAAAACAAATTATCGAAAAGACCGAAAGCTTAGATAGTTTAACATAACTAAATGCTATGTCGCAAAACCTAGCTTTTTTGAACTATGGACTTTTACCAGCAGTGTAATACATGCTTTTACTCATGACAACCAGCTACCGACAATCAAACAATTTTAGTATCTAAGACTCTTTTTTCGATTCTTTTATTCAACTTTGAATGTGAAGCTTTGCCGACCGATTTATTCCGAAAGTTCCTTGCCAATAATTATAATTGAATGAATTCTCTAAAACCAATTATTGTATTAATTGAACTTTGAAAAACTAGGTTTTTACCCAATTAATTGCAAATAATTTTCACTCAATTAATTTTTGAACACCCTGATTTCACGACAATCATTATTGGTCCAAGAGGACCAAATTACCAATTCAGTTAACCACCAAATTTTGTAACAAACAGTAGCGGTTGGGGGTGGGCGTACGCCCTCTTCCCAAGGATTCGACCCAAAAGGTTCCCCTTTGTACTTTTTCGTGGCATCCATTTTTAGCTAAAAAACGCGACTCTAAAAAACGCGACTCTTTGGTCAAAAACAGTTCCTGAAAACCCTTTTTTTAAGGCCTAAAAACACATTTTTGGCCTGTTTTTCTCAAAAAAAAATCCACGGCGCAGAAAATTTTGTCTAAATACAAAATATATTTTTTTATTAAGTCCGTCCTTCCCCCTCTATAGAAAATCCAAATACTTCATGTTGTTGGATTTGTGGTTTAAAAATTCAAAACTTTTGTCTCAGTATTGAGAAAAATTGGTCTAATTTTTTCAGTGTCGTTATTGAATTTTTCAAGTGTCGTGTTGATTTTTTGTTACGCCAATTTTGATTTTTTGGTGTTTAAGTTTTGTTTTCTTTTGAAGTTTAATCAAATTCAGTTCAAAGGAAGGTAAAAGGTAAATATTATCTAGTATAAACCGTTCACAACGCCTAGAGAAACAAAGTTTAAAAAATAGTTTTTTTTTGAATTTTATAATTTAGTTTATTGGGCATTCTTAACTTACTGTGTTCGGAACTTTTGGTGCTTATGACACAGCAACTGACTATCCTTGTTGAAAATTAGCCAATGAGAGAAGCAACGCCAGCATCCGAAGACTAAGTGTAGCCTAATTTTGTTATGTTTTCCACGCAAAATCAGGTTCCACAAGTAATCATCGGAATGATTCGAATGATATATTTTATTAAAGACCTTTCAGTCGTAATCGAACAAATTTAAAAAAATCGTTCAAAACGGAATCCCAAACAACTAGCTATATTTGCTCGTTCCGGAATCCGCGACAAATCTAATGTGACAAAATTACGTTACAGATATTTGTGCGTAGAATCCACGGAAATTCTTTAAGTAGAATCCACTTACATTTTGGAACATAATCAACGACTTCTCTCTGAATTCCAATGACCTATAGACACTAAATGTAACGCTGTAATGTAACGCTACGAATAAAACAGTTAAAATTTGAGAAATCGTTTTCTTAAAGGTTTCCTGTTGTTGTGATTGGAACTTTCTTTTTTACTACTAGCTATCATTGTTCAAAACGCAATCGCTTTTGTTCATAACCGCATCTAAACTGAGAAAGCGTTTTGAACAAAGACAACCGGTTGTATTACAGAAAGTTCCAACCACAAGATCAAAAAACCTTTAAGAAACGTTTTCTCAAATTATGTTGTTTTTATTCGTGGCGTAACATTACAACGCCAAGCAATTTTGAATTTTGTTGTGTCAAAAGCTTACTACAGGAATTTTTTAGCGAAGTATGAAAGGCTTTTTTGGATATTTTTCTCAACAAAATCTCGGTCAGGCACCGTTGAACAAGTTTAAAGTCTATTTCATTTTTTTTCTGTTTTAAGTCAGAGAATAGAAGATTATGAATCATACAACTGCGTACTTTTTTGTACTTTACGGTCAGGTTATCTTAAATATTTTTGTCTAGATGTTTCTCGGATTTTTCATTTTGTTTGTTTCAGGGGATCAAAGAAGGCGTGGTGGGTATGCGAAAGATGTCCACTAGAGTGGTGTTCATTCCTCCCAAGTTGGGTTACGCTGAGACCGGGGTAAAAGGCAGAGTACCTGCTAACGCCTTCCTTATCTACGAAATACAAGTTGTCGATGTAAGTAGAATAAGTCCTCTCCTTAATTATACGTTTTGAGTGATCAACGTTTTTTGGTGCTAAATTTTATGAGAAAAAACTTGGTTATTCAGCAGTGGCGTGCGAATCTAAGGCGTTTCTTGGGGGGGGGGGGGGGTTTGAAAAAATTTTGAAATTTTTCAGCGACCTTTTTTTAGGTCGACCAATTTGATTTTCTGAGCTCGAGTAACTTTCTGCGTCAATGGCAAATTTTTAAAAAAACAGGCCACAGAAGGCGTTTTAAGACATTTTTTGGAAAATTTTGACCAAAAAATTGCGGAGGGGTTGTGCTCGGTCGGCTCGCTACTGTTATTCAGAATTATATAAGTTTAAGAGTAGGTTTTAAAAATATTATCCTGAACAGAGTTGTGAGCATTATTTTTTAGCTTTTAAAAAGCATCTTCGATTTGAGTTATTGTTGACAGATTCTCGACGATTCTTCCAATTCCAAGAAGCGTTCATCTGAGTCATCCAAGAAGGGTCGAGCTCCTTTGCCGAAGCTCCCGGTCACCCACGAGGACAACGAAGAAGAGGAACAGGTGTCCTCGGGCGACGAAGATGAAGACGACGAAGAAGATGAAGATGAAAGCGGGGAGGGAAGTTCAACCACGACTACGAACGAGGATTCCAAGTCCAATGCAGTTACGAGAGCCAAACTGATCGAGAAAACGGCACGACTAGGGCAAGCTATTCTGCCTACTTCGTCGTCGTCTAGTAAAGTTGGGAAATCGAATAGCGTTAGATCCACGAATGGCAGACGATCTAATCCCAATTACTACAATGAGTCAATATCCAATCAAAGAGTAAGTAGATTTAATTTGCATAGCTTCAATATTGAGTGGTAGATTTGAACAGCAATTGGGTGGTTGGTCATAGAACTTAAATTATTGTTGTAGATTTTATAATATTTCATAGAAGTTTTAATTCTGTTGTGAGAAGAAGGTCAATTCTGTTCAGTTAGCGTGAACATATTCAATCCATTCCAAGTTGCTTATTTATTTAGGAGCAACTGGCTGCATCTGAGATGGCTCTACCTGGTGCTATGATGAGCAATCCAGGTTGGTTAACACATCTATTGTTAAGGGAAGAGGGTTCTTCATGCTTTAAGACATTTGATTTTTGATTGGCTGGTGTTAAAATGTATCAACCTTTCAAAAGTCGTTTCAACTTCAACTTCAAAATCTTTCCGGGAAAATGAGATGAAAAATAACCCATTGTATATTTTAATAGTTTTGTTCCGACCATTGAAAATGGGGGGGGGACTTTGTATTCGTGCATGTTTTAGTTTTTTATTTTCCACGCAAAATCAGGTACCTCAAAAAATCATCAGAACGGGTTGAATGATATATCATCTTGAAACCCGACATCAAAAAACTTCCCAAAATTTGTACCCAGTGTTGAGGAAAACCCGCTTAAAACTTTTGAGTTTACGTCTAATTTCGAGCGAGTTAAGCGATTAAAAAACGGTCGTGTTATGAAAATTAGTAATTTAACTAAGAAATTTTGTTTTACTGAAATAAAAGTTGGTTTCGGAAGCTTTACTCAATGCTTTCTTGACAAGAAAAATTTTATAATTATTGTGCAAAAAAAAAAGTTGTACGTTTTTGTTTTGTAATTTTTTCATTTTATAAGGCAAAATCTATTGTCGTTTTTGCCTTATTCACTAACTCTATAAGCATTTTTGCTAGTTTTGTACGCTGCTATATAGGTCCTGGTGATTTATTCCGTTATTCTCCAGAAAATGTCCTGAAATTTGTTCACACTCACTGATTTTTTCGCGGTTTGATTTTTGATTTCTGTCTAAGTTCAGTTCATTTCCTTCGTTAAAAGAAATGCAACTTCACCATCGAACAGCACAAATGAAAAAGGTCAGGAAAAAAGTGATCGACTTATAATTTTGAAAATGGATTTTAATTATCAAGTTTCCTAGCGAAATAAAATGTATGTATTGATCCAATTTTCCCGAATTGGGTTAGTTTTATTAAAAACGTGTCGATAATAAAATATTCTAAAATTTCAAAGCGCATTAAGGTTATCTATTTTTTTCTTACTAATTCGAAAATTGAGATTTTTTTCAAAAACCAATTCGGGTGTTTTTTATCATTGTATGTGCGTTCATTGACTCTTTTCCAACTGTCTGTTGGCTATGTTTTGTGAATTTGGTTGGAACATTCTTTGCTAGTTGCACAGCAACCAGCTGTCCTTGTTGTTACTTGAAAACAATTATAGTGTTTCAAAACTAAGTTTGGGTCGATTTAATGAAAGATCTCAAGAGCTCAAAATTCGGTGTCTTACAAAACTCTGAAACGTTTCAACTTTTTGTTGTCAAACGATTTGTTACCCCTCGACCTTAACGAATATTCTTACAAGCAAAAGAAAGACTTTTTCGTCAAACTTAAAAAAATATACTTGAATGACAATCGATTGCTTGTTGACATGCTTATTGGATGATTATATGTGGTATCCAAGGGTGCAACTCTAATAGCTCTGTTTTTGCCTTCACTTTTTACCTAGGTTTCCCTCGGGTTACTGCCACTTGGGCTGTACTGCCCGTACAGTAACCCTGGTGCAGTTTGTTAGTTCATTAATGTTCTCTAAACTGCATCTAAATTCGAAATTCAAGATCTCTGGAGTACTTGATTGTTGAAAGTTTGGCAACTCAATTCAAAAGCTAAAAGAAACACTTTCTGTCGTTTTTCAGCTATGAGTAATGCCACCAGCAATCAGTTAGCTCTTTACAACCCAAGCATGAATGCACAAACATCACAAGCTCCGATGTTTTCGCCATACAATGCTCCTAATCCATATCAACCGCAACATGCTATGATGCAGCAGCCGCCGATCTACACACAGAACCCGCACGCTCCTATGATGCAACATAACCACCCCTTTGGTGCTACTATCACAACAAGCATGGCCGCTCAGCCTGCTTCGTCCTCAATAGACCAGACGACAGCTAATAACATGCAAATGGTTATGCTCGAATCAAAACAGGTCAGGTTAAGTGAACATCTCGCAAATTTATTCGTGTAGTTTTAGACGGCATGCGTCAATTATTAGCAAATGAGATATATCTTTTCAGTCGGTACAAGTGTGATAGAGGGGTCCCGAATCGCATTATTTTAAGCTAAAACAGCAATCATTGTGCGCCGGTCGTGGCTCTTTTCCAGCCCCCCCCCCCCTTGATTTTTTCTGAAATTCATTATATGACAGTCAATTTAAAATTACTTTTCTTGGTATGAATTGCATCAAAACGTGTCAGCGTGAATAGATTAACAAGTTTTTACAACATCTCTTACATCAAAAAAGCCGTGTGAATAAATTTTGAACAGCTTTGTTTTGTAATTTTACGAGGGGGGTGAAAAACTGGAAAAGAGCCCCGACCGTTCGTTTCAAAACTTTCTGCCTCATTTGTGGATACTTTTGCGATACTTTTATTGTCATCATCGAAGCCACTAAATTGAACAACTTTGAGGCACTCTTTTTACATTAAGGACCCGATTAGTTTCTTGGGACCCCTCTATCACACTTGTACTCCTCCGGCAGTGAATCAAGTAAACAATGGACCCAAAAAATCAAAAATCAGCCAAGCTTGACAATTGCTGCCTGATATGGAATAAGGGGATGTAGCTCAAATGGTAGAGCGCGCGCTTAGCATGCGCGAAGTACGGGGATGGATGCCCCGCATCTCCAAATGCCTGGACTTTATCTCCAAACATTACATTTTATTTTAATTTTGAAGTTTTTGTCATCAAAGTGTCTGGATTCGGAAATTCATTAGCAGAAATTTGCTCTTTTCCTCCCCCACCCCCTACCTCACATAAGCATCAGTTTTATGGTGTACGAGAGGTTTTACAAGGTTGCAGTGTTTTTCGTGGCCTAATTAGTCTGCATACCAATTTTTGTAATGATCAGACATTGTGAACATAATATTTACAAGACAAAACTCGCAGGCGGGGGGATGGGGAAGGAAAAGAGCCCAGAAAATTTTATGAGACCTAATTTAAAATAAATTGGTGTAAAAATTTTGTAGGAAAATTTAACCGTTTGGAGATGCGGGGCATCGATCCCCGTACCTCGCGCATGCTAAGCGCGCGCTCTACCATTTGAGCTACATCCCCTTGTTCAATTGAAAGCAACAATTTGAAAATAATTAGACAAAGTGGTTCGACTAACTCTTACTCATTTATCAAAGAAATAGGAGAAAGCCTTTCCATAATGTAACGCAGATAGAACAAGGTAAGTCCCCCATTCTTTTAGGGGGAGAATATTTACTTGGTCTTGAGATCACGAAAGGGAGGTGTGGTGGGTTCAATTATGATTGTTGGGTCCTTAGAAAAATCAAAAATGAAAGATGACTCCCTCCCTTTTTACGAGGGGACCGGAAACAAAATTGGCGAACATGTTGTCAAATGTTTTGATGCTCATTAATTTTTTTGGCGGATACATCATTTTTTGGCTCTTTTCCAGTTCCCCCCCTTTCAAATTCAATACTGAAAAGTCTATTTAACATTGTCATAATGCAATGAAATTTGGCGTGGTGAACAAATCGATATTTCTGAACAGATTTGTTCTTCATACTTTACACTGTAACATCACGCATTTAGCCGTAATAATACGTAAAACAAACATAAAACTCGGTATTTTGAAAGGGGAGGGGAAACTGGAAAAGAGCCCATTTTTTTAAATGATCCATCTATCATACTTGTACCTCATGGTGTTTTTCTGAAACCTCAATTTGGAGACAAAGTGTGTTTGTTTTTTTAGGTTCAGAATGACTTGCGTAGTCAGGTGATGCAGGTGTCCTCCAAGCTAGACCAGGTGCAGCAAAAGGTAGAGGTGCTCGCATCCAGAGACACCCCGTTTGGAACTGGAAACAGCCAAGTGTCTATGGAAGCGGCAGTCCTCATGCAGAACATACACCGAGTGGTGCAGGTATGTTGTATTTTGGAATCAATTGCAAGACCTGGTTTACAAGGGTGTTTACAATGAATTTGGGCTCTTTTTCCTTTTCCCCCCCACCTGCAAATTTTTACTTGCTAATTTGTTGACCACATTGTCCAATTGTTATGAAAATTTACATACAGACTAATAAGGCCACGACAAACATATTTGGTCTTCATACTCAACCTCGTAAAACCACTCGTTACACTAATAAATTGAAGCTCGTGTGAGGTGGGGGGAAAAGGAAAAAGAGCCTGAATTTGGGGCTCTTTTTCCTTCCCCCCCCCACCTGCAAATTTTTATATTTTAAATTACTGTTCACCTTGTCCAATTGTCATGAAAATTGACATGCAGTCTAATTAGGCCATGGCAAAGATATTTGGTCTTTATAATTAACCTTGTAAAACTACTCGTTAGAACATAAAATTCATGTTGGTGTGAGGTGGGGGGGGGGGGGGGGGGAAAGGAAAAAGAGCCGAATTTGGTTTAATCAACTCTGAACCAAAACTGGTCCCTAAAAAACTAGCATGATCAGTAGCGTTTTTTTAGGCGAACACAAATGAGACCTTTTTTAAGGTTGATCAATTTGATATTTCGAGCTCTCCGAAAATACTACAAGGACCTTATTTTGTCAATGCGCCGCAGCCAAATTTTCTAAAAAAAACAGGCCGAAAAAGGCGTTTTCAGGCACGTTTTGGGAAATTTTGACCAACAATTTGCGTTTTTTCGGTGCTCGCTCCCTCCTCAAAATTAGTTATATGGTGTGGAAGGCTCCTTTAGAAAAATTCTGAGGTTGGTCAGCCAAAAATGGATGTGGTAAAGTTATACCAAAGAATTGAGGGGGGAGGAAGCGAAGATTCTTATTTTCGGGAGCCAACTATGATGCTTGAGTACCGGCTTTGTTTCCGTAATTTGGTTCCAAAATTGAAAAAAAAATTGCGTTTTCATCTTAGGTGAGGATATATATAAACTTCTGGTTTCTTGTGAAATCAAATATAATAACTGTGCACACCAGCGGATTTAGGGGGGACGCCCTCCCCCCTCCCTCAGGGATTCGACCCCCTGCCGACCCAAAGGGTCCCCCCTTTGTGCTTTTGATATAGGGACCAGTTTTGAGTTTATGTAAGTGCTATCAATTCTTCTAGATAGACACCAGTTTGAGTTTATGTAAGTGCTATCAATTCTTCTTTCTGTCTGGGGACCTGCTGTCTTGACCTTGCGATCTTTAATGTCCGATGGGATCTGAAATAAAAGAGTGCAGTAAGATTTCGATTTGATGCCTAACAGTTTGCCTATAATAAAACTTATTAACAACCTTTTGAATTTCCAAACTTACGACTTTAACATGGCGCAGCCAGCAGAGAAAAAGGGAGGGGGGAAAAATCCATTAAATGTAGTAGCATTTTGGGAAACACGAACGCCGGAACCTCCAGTATATTGGGAGGAGTGGATAATTAAATTTCACTGGGGGATGATAGCAAAATACGACATTGATCCCGATTATTTCTATTTTGCGAGTACTCTAAATGCGGCGGCTATCACGGCGTTGCCTGAAGAAGTCAATGGAAAAAACCGTATCGATTCGGAAAAGAAGTTAAAGTCTAACTTGTATCTTTGTATCGGAGATGAGGCGCAACGCATATTTAAAGCACGGAAACTGACGGTTAACATTAAAACGGAACGGTACCCACGGGTCCTGGATGAGATGCAAAATGTTTTCCAACGTGAGAGGAATGTAACTCATGAGCGGGGACTATTCTACGGACGAAAACAACGTGAGAACGAAACTTTCGAAAAATTTCATGCGGAGCTAAGTGCCCTAGCAGGAAGATGTGATTTTGCAAACGCGGCCGAAAACGTTCGTGTTATTTTCATTATGAATATGCGGGAATCGGACTGCCAACGAGAATTGTCACGATCAACTAAGTTACCGGAGGAAGTTTACCGGATCGCCTTATCATATGAACGTGGTGAGCGCGCATACAAATCATATACGGGAAAACCAGCTTCATCAGCTCCAGCAATTTCAATAAAACAGGAACCAGTAAATAATATAAGAAGGGGACAAGGATTTTTTCGAGGCCGAGGACGTGCGGGACGTGGAGGATATACCCAAGGATCAATTAGTAGTGGGGGAAGCGGAAATACCCGTAGGTGCTACAATTGCGACGCACCAAACTTTACCCTGGATCACATCGCGAGCTGTCCTGCAAAAGGAGCAACATGTAACTCATGCCGAAAACTGGGACATTTTGAACGAACATGCCGAGGATTTAGAAGGGGTACTAACCAATGGAGAGGACGTGGACGAGTTGGATTGGTCTGGGAGGAAAATGAGCATCATCAAAGTACGCAGAACGTAAACGAATTGAATGAAGACCCAATATCGTGGGTGAATCAGCAGAGGTGTGGGGAAAACGAATCCATGACGTCGGGATCGGATGACTACATGGTAATGTCGATAAAAAGGAAGAAAAATGAGACTGAATTAAAGATCCCTGGGGCCCGCGTTCAAGTGGAGATGTCAGGTAAGAAGATGTGGTTGTGGATAGATAGTGGATCTCCAGTGACTATCTTCAGCATAAACGACCTAAAAACAACGTTAGGAAAAGCAAATATTCAACTACAACCGTCAAAGAAGGAATTTTTGGATTACAACAACAACCGAATAAACATACTAGGGAAGGTAACAGTGATGATGTCGCTAAATGGCTGGGCAGCACCAGCGCGGGTGTCAGTAATATCCGGAAATCATCAATCAATCCTTGGGCGCGACCTGATGGGCACCCTGGGTCTCGAGCTAGTTCAAAGGAAGAAAGTGATGGGAATCACAGGGGAAGGGACCAGTCAAGAGGAGGAGGAATACGACAAATTGCAAACATACTTCTGTAAGTTGTACCCAAATTTATTTACTAGGATAGGGAAGATCCGGAATGCGAAAGTAAGAGCTGAATTTTTTGAAAATTTGACGCCCATACAACAAAAAGGGCGTAGGGTGCCAATCAGTCTACAAGAAAAGGTGGATAAAGAGATTCATCGGCTGATAAATGAAGGACATATCATAAAATTACAAGAGTGCTCAGATAAGTATTTCGTCTCTCCTATCTTCATTACAGTAAAAAAGGACGGAAGCATAAAATTAGCACTAGAATCAAGAGAATTGAATAAACAGGTACACAAAAATAAGTACCAAATGCCGAATATTGACGAATTAATTGACGGAGTAAGTCAGATTATTGCGGAGAAAAAATCGGGGAATGTATACTTTACAACATTGGATTTCACATATGCGTACGGACAAGTCGCATTAGAACAAAAAACAAGCGAGCAATGCAATTTCTCACTAGTCGGCGGAAAATCCACGGGGAGTTATCGTTTTAAAAACGGATTTTACGGACTTACGTCAATGCCGGCGGAATTCCAGAAGGTAATAGATAATTTACTTAAGGAGTTCCCCCAGGCTAACGCGTTTATTGATGATATCTTAATTGCTTCAAAAGGAACTAAAATCGAACACATTGCGTTAGTGGAAAAGATATTGAAAAAGCTGGACGTCTCCAATGGCGCGTTAAAATTGCGAAAATGCGAATTTGCGAAAACTGAGTGCGAATGGCTTGGATTTCGAATTGGGGAAAGTGGTATAACGCCCTTAGTAAGAAAAACACAAGCTGTAGAAGACTTGAAAACCCCAAAATCTCGAAAGCAGTTGAAATCCTTGATGGGTTCGTTACATAGCTTACACAAATTTTACCCAAACTTGACGAGTTAAGCGCACCGTTAAGGCCACTACTGAGCCAAAATAATGATTTTGTCTGGACACCCGTGTGCGAAAATGCGTTCCAACAATTAAAATCGCTTGTGAAAAATATCGTCGAATTACGACATTTCGACATTCACCGTGAAACTAGAATCATTTGTGACGCTAGCCATATGGCCTAGGAGCCGTTTTAGAACAGTATGGCGCATCCGGATGGCATCCGATTTCGTTTGCATCTCGTTACCTTAATCCGGCTGAGAAAAAATACTCCACAAACGAATTGGAATTACTCGCGGTAGTGTGGGCCACGGAACATTTTCGGAATTATATATACGGTCGGTATTTCACAGTGATATCTGATCATAAAGCGCTACTTACATTGTTGAATTCGTCACCAAAAGGAAATAAAACATTTTTCAGTCGCTTAACTCGTTGGTATGATCGCCTGGTGCCATACGACTTTAAGGTTGAACATCGACAAGGGTCAAAAATGGGGATGGCTGACTATCTGTCTCGGTTTCCGTCCGCAGAGGCACCCGAGACAAGCCATTACGATGAAAATTTTACAGTAGCAAAGATAAGAATGATAAACGCGGCGTTGAAGCCCAAGGATAAAATGAAGCCTAGGGGTCAAGAAGTGAACAACATTCAGCGAAAACCGACGGTAGGGGGCGTAAAGTCATGTTTCGACACAACGAAAGCAGTTTCATCCAATGAGAATGTAAGAAAAGACGATTATGCAAATATTCAACGTGAGCACAAACGCTCAATAGAGGGCGTGTTTACATGCAACCGACGGTTAACCAATCAGCGTCGAGATATTTGCATACCGGAGGAAATATGCAAATACCGAAGAACGAGATTCAGACTTTGTTCTCATTGCTTAAATTACAGTTGCAAACACAAAAAATTGATTCAATACCCTCGAAACCCTTCCATTTCAACAAATTACAAGTACAAACCTTCGGTGTCGAAAAATTATAAGTGCGAACCATCCATCTTACAAGATTGCAGTGAAAAGCCACCTACTTTGAAAATTTACAGTAGTAAAGATTATAGTGAAAAGCCAGTTTTTTTGAAAAAATACAGTAGCAAATCCGAGAGAAATAACATGAGTAATTCGCCAGAAAATAATGATCCTCCAACTTCGGCAATAGTCAACACATCAACTAATTCGGGAAATGTTAATCTAAATGTTGTTTTAAACCGCCTAAGTCAACCTCCCAGCGTTAGCTCGGATTCCGATATTGAAATGATACCACCGGAAAAATACAAACAAACTAATTCTAAAAAACTGAATACAATTATATCTTTTCCACATCAGTTCCCCGGTTTATCGTACCCACTTGTACAAAATGAAAAATGGATCTATTCTATAGTGCCGTCGGATAGTAAAATCGTGAAGAAAATTGAACACCCGGAAGTTTTGAATTTAAAATTAATCGAAGCAAACATTGAAAAAGACCCAATTATGAAGACCATCCGAGACAACATCAGAGACAGGAATCCACGAGCAAAGAAGATTATTACAAGATTAGGACAATACTACGCCCAGCATTACAACGATTTCGCAGTAAGGGAGAATTGCCTGTGGATGGACGGCCGGTTAGCAATACCGAAGGACCTATCATCAGCAATTCTAAATCGTCTCCATTATAACCATCACGGGAGGGATAAGATGTTCGCGGCGGCAAAGGACGTGTGGATTCCCCTTATGCACCGAAATATCGCGGCCACAGCCAAATACTGCAAAAGTTGTTTAGAAGCAGGTAAAAACCTTAAACCAGACATTCCCAAAAATGACATAGGGGAAACGTATAATCCTAAGGAACCAAATGATTTGGTCCAATTAGACTTCTGGGGTCGAGTAAACTATGTTAGGGGTCGGAAAAAAATATGTACTTGTAGCAGTAGATACTTTCTCGCATTGGCCGTCGGCGTATGTTTGTTCAAGCAACAAATCAAAAAGTGTATTGAAATTCCTAAGGAAGTACATAAATACTCATGGACACCCAAGGAAATTGCACATGGATCAAGCCACGGGGTTTTTCTCTAACGAAATTCAAAACTTCTGTAACTACGAAGGTATTGAACTTATTAAATCTCCGGTTAGGGACCATCGCGCAACAGGAATGGTTGAACGGACTATTGGCTCGATAAAAAATTACGTGTTGACTTATCTCCAGGAAAATAAAAACTACAAGTTTGGGGAGATGATCTCCCGTGCGCTTAGTGCATTACGTTTCGTGCCACACTCTAAAACTAAACTAACGCCGTTCGAAGCATACCATGGTCGAGAAGCTAATACGGCACTGCGAAACTTAACGAAAAAGCCGTCATTAAAAAACCTAAATTGGAACAATGTCGTTAATCAAAAGTTATCTTGTTTAGACAAGGCGGGAAACCTCCCAGAAGTTGAACTTACCCTAGATTGGGAGAAGAGAAGTGACTTAGTGTTCGCCCCTCAAAATAGGAAAGCTCCAATCATTTTGAACGATGACGAGGTAGCGGATCCTAAGGCTCCGGAAGTTGTGGACCCCAAGGAACTAGGCCCACCCAAGACCCCAACATGGCTGAAAAGGCATAAAGAAAGTTCAACGACGGTGTATCAGAGGACCGGGAAGACGGATCCAAAGGAACCAAGGAGGTATAAAGGTTTGCCATTAAAAATTGTCAAAATGACTAAACATGCGGTGCAAATGAAAAAAGGGTCGTTACTAAGGCGGAGTGTTGTGTCTTTTAGATCGGCGGCTGAAGAAAGCCTAATTGGAAATAAAAGCGAGGAGTGCACCCCTGGACCGAGTAGAAATGTGACCAGTACACCGGCCCCAAGCGATTCGAATAAATATAAACGAAAAGCGGAGAAGGACCGAGCCGCAATGGAAAATGCAAGAAAATGAACAAAACAGCGAATAGTGGAATACTCGGCGGACGAGAGCGAAGACGACGACGACGAATACGATAGTGAGTGGGAAATCGGACGAAGGGAACCAACCCTAGGTGCGGCGAACGAAGGACAGGATGTACCGTCGGTTAGTGTGAACTCACCACGACCCGTCGGTGGAAAACGCAATAAAAATCAGCACGAAACGGCGACGCGAAAATCAACACGGCAGAGACGCGGAGTTGACAAAATGGGGGGGGGGGGGGGGGGGGGTTATGATCCACCGCATAGAACATAAATGATGGAATCGACAAGACGAGAAAAGGAGAAAGGTAACCTTAAGAGAGGTTTGGCGGGTGAGAAAACTCAACAAAAACTAAAAACTTAACTAGTACATTTATACAATACAATACAGTAACATAAAGTTGATAAATTTTATCTACGCTAAAATTTATTTGTGGTTGCCCGAATGATATAGGGACCAGTTTTGAGTTTATGTAAGTGCTATCAATTCTTCTAGATAGACACCAGTTTGAGTTTATGTAAGTGCTATCAATTCTTCTTTCTGTCTGGGGACCTGCTGTCTTGACCTTGCGATCTCTAATGTCCGATGGGATCTGAAATAAAAGAGTGCAGTAAGATTTCGATTTGATGCCTAACAGTTTGCCTATAATAAAACTTATTAACAACCTTTTGAATTTCCAAACTTACGACTTTAACACTTTTTTGAAATATCAATTTTGGCTGACGCGTTTTTTTGGTCAGTATTTTCCAAAAAGTGCTTAAAAATTTGTCTAATCATTGACAATTGCTGCCTATGATAGAATAAGGGATGTAGCTCAATTGGTAGAGCGCGCGCTTAGCATGCGCGAGGTACGGGGATCGATGCCCCGCATCTCCAAATGCTGGACTTTATCTCCAACCATTACATTTTATTTTAATTTTGAAGTTTTTGTCATAATCATAGGAAACTTTAAATCCACAAAAAGTTTTGAAGTCGTAATCATGTGAAACTTTTTTAAAAAAAGTATTGAAGTGGACTCAAATGGTTACATCAGTTTGTCATAAATAAGTTTAACATAATGTTGTTTGGATTATAATGGTAGTATTTTGGTATAGATTAAAAATCAAGTCACACTTGTCAGTTTTATCCATTATTTTCCTGGGCTGTTTTAAGGAGAATGAGCGTCTGAAGAAAGAATCGGATGAGGCGAGGGCGACGGTGGACTGCCAGATGGAGAAGATAGCCAGTCTGCTGGCTCAGAACCAGAAGTACCTCGAGCAGAGCAACATCATGCTCGAACAGAGAAACGAGTCCTTTCAGGTACATGTGCTAATTGATGAGCTTGAGTTTTGATGCGTAATTCGGGATGCTAAGTTTTAAATGAGTTTGAAAGAAGATATCCGAGCAGCGATAGCAAGGAGTATATTTAGAATTGTGCGATGACGTTCTAAACAGTCAAGTTTAGATTCTGTCTTCGATATAAAAAAGTTTGATTACCTCAATCAAAAGTAGAATTCAAAGAAATGCTTGAAATAAATAACAAGAAGTTCGGAATCTTAAAAAATAATGAAAACAAACAAATGATCGAGAGGCTAATGAAAACTGTTTTTGTGTAAGTAGTCGATGTTTAGAGTGTGTCCTCGGCTAGTCAGATCAAAATTACCCAGCTGGAACAGGAAAAGACTCAGATGCTGAACGAGTTGAACTCCCTGAACAACAAAGTGGCAGAACTGCAGTTCGACCTGTCCACCCACAAGCAGCGCCAGCTGGACTTCAAGGCCCAAGTGAACGAAGAGGCACTGGGCAAGAACCAGATGAGAGAGGATCTGGCCACGTCTAGGAACAGAATCACAGGTAGCTCAGGGATCCTGTTGGAAGGAACTTTTAACTTGCATTAAAAACTGGAACAAACTGGCTCCCTCTGTATTCGTTCACAAAGGTTTGCCTGTTTGAGCAATCACTGAATACAAGACCTATCACTGCTGTTAGTTCCATGATGTAGAGGCCTTGACTCCCTGCCATTTCATAATTGGTCAACACGCTGCTGTTTTTCCGTCGCAAAGCTTCGAAGTAAATTTTGATCAAAGAAAGCGCTACGCCAGAGCAGAGCACAATCATCGTATCTGTGATTGGCTTAATCGTATCTGTGATTGGCTTAATCGTATCTGTGATTGGCTTAATCGTTTCTGTGATTGGCTAACGACTTGTATATTTTATGAGATGTCTACCTTTTGACCGCATTCAGTTGTCTCAAATTGAGTTAATTTTATCAAAAAAGACCGATTAATTGCAATTGTTTTTATCAAACTGTTCTGTTTCATTGTAGAACTGGAGGAGGACGTTGCGAAGCTGAAGCAGGCCTACCGGGAGCAGAGAGCGGCAAGAAAGGTGGCAGAGTCCAAGATCACAGAGCTGGAGGAACAAGTCACTGACTCGACTGCCGAAGTGGACAGTCTCAACCGACAAATCGGAGAGCGGAAGAGGAGGGCAGACACCGAAAAACAGCTGCAAGAGAAAGAAATGGAGGATCTCAGAAAGCTACATGAGGTACAGGTCGTGGCTCTTCTTCTTGTTTTCCCCCTCCCCATTTTTTGCAGAGGTGGAATTTAACTTTGCCCTCTTGTTTACGCTTTAGGCCCGAAAACGGCCCGAAAGATATATGTTTTATAAATAAATCAATTTTTGTTCGTTGGCCGGTCGGCGATCGTCATGAAGTATGATATAACAGTAAAGCATGAAGCAGCAATATAACAATAAAAAGGTTCCCAGACCGGGAGTCGAACCCGGGCCTTGTGGGTGAGAGCCACAAATCCTGACCGCTAGACCATCTGGGACTTGTGATACTTCTGGAGATAGTTGAGTATATGCTGGACCAGCAAATATGCATGCGTTGCGTTCATTGCGTTAATAAAGACTCAACATAGACCAAATGGTAACGCAAAATTGCATTCATAAGCTGAACTGGTAAATACTACTTAGCTCATCAAATTCAAAGAAAACGGAATTTTATGGTGTAACGAGTGGTTTTACAATGTTGAATATGGAGACTAAATGTGTTTGTCATGGCCCAATTATTCCACATACTTATTTTTGTAACAATCGGAAAATATTAAAAAAAAATTTAGGGGGGGGGGGGGGTGGAAAAGAGCCCATGAAAAACATTTTTAGTCCTCATGCTTATTCTGGTAAAACCTATTGTGGGAGATGTGAGGTGCGGGGGGGGGGGAGAAGAGTTCCAAACTTGGATATTCGAAAAAAAAGGCATTGATGCTTTGCTTACGTGAGGTAGAAACAAGAAAATCTCTTCTTATTGTGAAGAAAGAAAGAGAACCTAATTTAATGATTTCCGCACCAACTGCTTTAAATATTTTTCATATGGAAGATATTTCGGGGAATTGTAGCACAGAAGTTCCGTCTGAGAGACTACGATCGGAAGATTGTGGGTTCGAATCCCTGGCTATCGGTAGGGCTGATTGGTGTGGAGTAGTTGAAGCCCTGCGCTTGAGACGTCCAAGTGACCCTCTACATGCCTAGATCCAAACAGCCCTATAATGCGGTTGTGAGGAGCCCAGTCATACCCGCCCTCACAAATCAAGAGACTACGGGGTTCAAGGTCAAGAGACTGAGGTGTATGACTGTAACCAAGTGCTGTACCGGCGCTCGGGTCAGGGATACGATTCATACTGTGTTGCAAAGCCCCCATGTGGCAATGGCAGTTGTACCTGCCCTTACAAATCAAGAGACTACGGGGCAAAGGTCAAGAGACTGAGGGGAAGCTGCTCCACGTGGAACAACATTTTTAACAATACAAACAGGGTTTCCTGTTTTATTTTCGTGGCTCTTTTTCTTCCCCCCCCCCATGATCAATAAGCATCAATTTTATGGTCTAACGAGGGGTGAAGACCAAATACGTTTTTCATAGGCTCTTCTGTTTGGAAGCGTTCAACAGTGCCGAAAAAGGCGGGAAAACTTCAGATTTATTTACACGCATTTTTAAAGAGCGGGAAATTACTGACGCTTATTATCAGAGAAAATCACTCCAATTTTGGCGCCAATATGTATGCAACTGCAAATTAAACAATTATTTTGCCGCCAAAACGTCTAAATTGCAAATTTTCCCGCTCAAAATCTTAGTCTTACTTAAGATTGCAAACGATCGCTGTTTTATTTTTGATTTTCGGCACTGTTGTACTTCGGCACTGTTGAACGCCCCCAAAACAGAATAGAGGAGAACCGGATCGCTAGCGTAAAAAAAGAGCGCCAAAATTAGTTACGTACTACCGCGTATTCAGACACTGTATTACCCAATCAGAATCGAGAAAAAGGAAGATATGAAATTCATTTCTTCGTTGTCTCGATTCTGATTGGTTAATACTGTGTCTGAATACGCGGTTGTCTAAATAGAGACCTCACTCCACCAAAATTGCTCAATTCAGTGCTTTTAGTGCGTGAACAAGTTTTCGATTGAACATTCGGCGTTGGCTGGTTGGGGTGCCGGACATCAAGCCGACGAGACTTCAAGCCGAATCGTAAACTTAGGGACTTCAAGCCGAAAATTTTCTCATTAAGTGATGAAATAGGATTAATTTGAAAACCTTTTTAAAGAGATTCCTACTTTTATGATCTTTTTTCAGTAATCATTGGCTTTTTCATAAAATTTAAGCCTCCAAATGATGTTTAGGAAAGTTGAAATATAAAACACGGTTGAAGGCAATTTTCTTGTTTATAATTTATGCATTTCAAAAACTGTCTGAAATTATTAACGAATGCCAATCCTAAGTGATTCATTGTCACGAATAACTCTTATTATGGACTAAACTTGCCTAAATTTTTGTAAAGCAAGGTTTTACAGATGAAAAAATTGTAAAAATTGTGCTTGTAATGTTTAAACTTCGGTCTGAAGTCCCTTCTTCGGCTTGAAGTCCCGTCGGCTTGTTGTTCTGGACCCGACTGGTTGTCCTAGGGTTACATAGCAGTATTTAGACAACCGCGTATTCAGACACGTCACTATTTAGACAAATATTGTTTTAACCAATCAGAATCGAGACAAGGAAGAAATTAATAAATAGTTATTATTTATTTTGGATTATTTATGTCTTTTCTCGATTCTGATTGGTTCATACAGTATTTGTCTAAATACTGACGAGTATGAATACGCGGTTGTCTAAAAACAGGCTGTACTCTGGTTACATGTCAGTATTTAGACAGCCGCGTATTCATACTGGTCAGTATTTAGACAAATACTGTTTCAACCAATCAGAATCGAGACAAAGAAGAAATTAATAAATAATTATTATTTATTTTGGATTATTTATGTTTTTTCTCGATTCTGATTGGTTGAAACAGTATTTGTCTAAATACTGACCAGTATGAATACGCGGCTGTCTAAATACTGGCCGCACTCCCTGTACTCCGTATTCATAGGTTCCACAATGAAAAATCAGTCCCATAGGTTCCAAAATAAAACAGCAGTCGCATAAGTTCCAAATTTTTTCAATTGGTCAAAAGACTAAATTAGCCGAATCTCGGTTTAAGGTCGCCGGTGGGCGCGCGTCGCCGCTTTGCGGCGATAACCGGCTCTAAATTTTGCATAGAGTCCTACCCTTTGGTGGCAAGCACGCAACACGTTGGCGCGGCTGCGGCGGTCACTGTTCTGTAGTTTGAGTTTATGCTGCTTGAACAGTATACAATCAATCTAGAAATTCGTTGGCTCAAATTTCAACCAATCAGAAATCAATAAGATAAATTTTGGAACTTATGCGACTGATTTTTTCTATTTTGGAACTCCTTAACCTAGACTGACTGAACTGTTGTGTGTTGCAGAGTGAAATCGAGAGTTGGAAACTGAGAGTGGAGCAGCAGCGGAAACAGGGAAGTGAGGCCAGTCTGGCTCTCACTAAACTGGAGAGTGAGCTGGAGAGTCAGTGGCGTCTGAAGTGTGACAAGATGGTCTCTGACACCAGACAGCAGCTGGAACAGCAACTCCGCACAGCTAATCAGAGGGCAGATCAACTGCAGCTAGAGGTTAGACCTTTGTTAGTGTCACAACTGTAAACAGAAGACAACTCGACCAGAAAGGAGTTTGTGCTGGTCACAGACAAAAACAAATCACACCTCACACAAAAACACAATTTGATGCATACCTCTTATTACTAAACAGTCGTCTGAGAGGATATTAAATTTTCATTAAACTTCCATGCAAAAAAAAATGACAGATCGAAAAAAACTACTGTACATTAATAAATTACTCGGTTCTTATGCACAAAACAGCCCAAATTTAATTAATATTTCTATATCTTATAGCTAAATATTATGCGGTGGAATCTGATTGGCTAAAACTAGCCATTCAGCTTCACGCAACATGGTGTACGCAAAACGTAGTACTTTTCAATTAATAATTTAAGTTGGGGAGGGTTCTCATGCTTGAAGGACCGAATGCTTGAAAAATTTCAACCAATCAAAATCGCTAAGCGTTCTTATTGCTAAATGCCTTTCCCACAAAATCGAAATCAATATTAACAGAAAATATATTAAATTAGTGGTAAATAATCAAAATGTTGCAAGTTGTGGGTTACAACCGCATTGCTATTCAGATAATCATAAAGATTAATGAGTTCAAAATTAAAAGAAATTTTCAGTCTTGAAAACTCATCTGCTTATTATCTAATCGGTCAATATTAACACTAATGGCCTAGATTTATTTTCTTATTTTGAGATTTTTGCGATTTACTTTGAGATTTTGAATACTCAATTCTGATTGGCTGAAAGTAAGCTAAAATTAATTTCAAGCATTCGGTCCTTCAAGCATGAGGGACGCCGCCATTTAAGTTTCTTTAAGTCACTTTTGGGGTTTTATGCACTAAACGGCCCAAAATTAGTATTTCTACATAGAACTACAAATTTATGTAGTTGAATCTGATTGGCTAATGCAACAACGCGTACGGTACTTAAATCAAAACTTCAAGCTGATAAAATTGTTAGCCGAAATTACCAAAGCCTAAGGTGAGCAGTCGTGGTCAAGTGGGTTGGGCACATCTCTCTTAACACGAGGGTCATACGTTCGAATCCCGCTTCGGTCACGGCTGGAGGGGTCCCAGCGTCATCCGCCTCCTCAAGGTGGGACCGGCTGCGGCAAAATGGATGACATCTCCCCCTCCCCCACGGTTGGTCCTGCACTGAGCAGGCCGGGGGCAAATAAAAAAAAAAAAACCAAAGCCTAAGAACTTTTTTTCTGTTGAAAACATTTCACAAAACTAATTTTATTATGTGACCAAGTTTTACATTTTCTTTAATTTCGGCTAAAGTTTTTATCTGCTGGAAACGTTGACCGAAGCGCGTGACCGTGTTCCTTGAGTTTGATTGGGCCAATCAGATTCGACCGCATAACTTTCGGCTCAAAATATAGAAACATTGATTTTGGGCGGTTTAGTGCATAAGACCCCACTTTTGAATTGAAACGCTGAGCCATGTTATTTGAATTTGATAGGTGCACTAGCCAATCAGACTCAGTCACATTAATTTCAGTTTAAGATATAGAAATACTACTTTAGGCCGTTTAGCGCATAAAAACCGTCTATATGATCTTATGAGGTTTGACTTTTGAATTCTTTCCCAGACCAATTCAAATTTATATTACAAAATGAAGGCAAGTTACGCTCTCCAAGTACTAGAATGCAAATGGCGAGAACAAACGTGGGGTCTTTTGGGGGCTATTCTCATGCGCGAAGGACCGAATGGGCGAAAATACTTGTAGGCCAAGGACCGAAGACAAAATTAGCCGAAAGTCAATTTTTAAACAGAAACAATTGCCATTCAGTTAAAATGAATTAAATGAAGCAATATTTTGCTACTTTCATTACGAAACCCTTGAAATGTAAAATTTGTCCCACTTTTGCGGCGGTCAATGAAAATTTTGAAGATTTTGCATATTTCTGCCGTTTTTAGATTCGGCCAATATCAATACTCCAGTACTTGGAAATGTTTACTTTCTTTCAAACTTTTAGATTAATGAAATCTGATTGGCTGATTTTTTTCGCGCATTCGGTCCTTCGCGCATGAGGGATTCCACCGGGTCTAGATTCGGCCAGTTTTCTAGATTCGACCGGGTCTAGATTCGGCCAATATCAATACTCCAGTCCCTGGAAATGTTTACTTTCTTTCCAAATTTTAGATTACTGAAATCTGATTGGCTTATTTTTTTTTCGCGCATTCGGTCCTTCGCGCATGAGGGATTCCACCGTGTTAATTTGCTAATTTGCAGTGTTCAATGAATAAATGCAGAGAACAAAACACTGATGACGCTGGTTCGCTTGGTTAACACACATGCAATCATTTTAACTTTCAGCCGATGTCCAACAAGGCTGACTTTTGAGCAGATAATAAAAAATATATTTTTTTCCTGTAGCTATTTTTTGTGTTTTTCTTCTGGTCTTCTGCAGTTTATTTGAAACAAACTCGAATATTTTTCAAAATAATTACATTTTTTTGGCTAATTCGGTTAATTTATAAGTCTACTTAACATAGTGAACAAAATATTTTGCCATGTCGCTAAAATTTGATTGGCTAATACTAGCCAATCAAATAGAAGCAACATAGTTTCATTTCAGGATATTCAAATAGTGATTTTTGGACGGAATATGTAAAAAAAAAATCCAAAATTTGAACGACTTTGGTTTCGAAAGGGGATTTAAGTTTTTAAATTTCACATCAGAATGAAAAGAAAATTGCCTATTGATCCAGTGTTTTCACTTTCGGTTAATTTTATCAAAAAAAGTCATGAAGAAGTGTTTCTTGAAAAAAAGCATCAAGACCATATATTTTTCCTTTGAAATTCGAAATCAGAAGTTTCTCTTTAGAAAAAGCGAGTCAGATTTTTGACACTTGTTTAGCTTTTGTTTAGTTTTTTGTCACTTGATAGCCATGTTTGTGATAGTTAAAAGTGATTTAAAAAATTTTGGGGAAAATATTCCAAATTTTGTTAAATTTAATATGCCACTTCATTTTTCAAATATCTATTGCCCAAAAATCAGTGATATCTCTCCTGAATAAGATCCACTGAACGTAATTAAGACTCTCATATTGGTCTTGGTGATTTTTTTTTGTCAGGAAAATTTGATTTTAAGCGGTTTGACTTTTGATTTCTTTTGTTCAGTTCATTTCCTTTGTTTTAGGGGATGCAAACTCGGCTTCTAGTTTCGAAAGTGGATTTTGTTTTTCAGATTTCCCAGCTGAATAAAAAATTAAGCTATTGATCTAGTTTTCTTAAATTGGGATAATTTTATCAACAAATTGCCAGTGATGAATTATTCTTGAAATTCAGCGAGCTTAAAAAGCATATATATATTTTTTGTGGATATCGAAACAATTTTCACAAACAATTAGATGTATTTTTTTCTTGCGTTCATTGACTTTTTTCCAACTGTCTGTTGGCTATGTTTTTTCAAATGTGCACTTGTTTAAGTATTTTGGTTTTGTTTTTTTTTCTGGGGGAAACTATCAAATTTGAGTCTTGATCAACTTAAAAGTTTTCGAGGTTTGACTTTTGAATTTTTTAAAGTCAAGTTCAAATTCTTTTGCTAAAAGGAAGGTAAATTACGGTTCATGAAAAAAGTGCAGATGGCTCAAAAATTGTGATTGGTTTTATTGTCGAAAGTGGATTTTTTTAGATTCAAAATAACCTATTGTCAAAACGGCAAATTGGTTTAATTGACAATTCCCTGTTAGTAGCAAGTCGTAAGCATAAATTAGTCGTAATTAATAGAGCTTCATTGAGTTCAGCTTTCGTATCATTTTTGTTGGCTAGTTATAATGCCATGTTTTGGGTAAATTAATTTTTTTGTTATTCCTCAATTGCTGCTTACTTTCGCCGAGTCAGCGTTGAGTTTGGCTTCATCAATTTTTTATTAAAAACAGTTTTGATTTTTTTTGTAATCTTACCATTTCCATTTTTTATTTTCCGTTTTTATCTCACCTGCAGGTGTTTTCGGCTCAAATGATTTCAGTTTTTTTAAGCTTATTAAAAATGGTTTAAGTTTATATCTGCTTAGTCGCCTTATGTTGTGTCGTTTGTTGGGTGAAACCAGAGTCTAATGATTGTGCGCTTCGAGAGCGGCGTACAAGCTTAACATTTTGAGTCGCAACATTAATTAACCCTGGCAACTGTGGTTTTTGGCTGCCTTTCTCCAAATTGAACTTTTTTCGACCTTTTTTTCAAAGTTTTTTTTACAACTGCGAGCTTTTCGTCTCATTTTTGATCGGCTAGCTTACCATTCTATGTTTTAGTTGAGTCGTACGTGATTCAAAGCTCCGGCTCACCTCGGCGTCAGTTTTGCTTTTAGTTTTTTAAGATAAGTGATAAGTTATCTCAACATGTTATGACTAGGTTAACTTTTTTAGGCGTCTAAAGCAAAGACGAGTGCGAGTGAGCTCCATACATCTCTTAACACAGCACAGAGGGAGATGGAGAGTACGAAGAGCACATTGGAGAACAAGGTACATTTTTTCAGCCTTTTCCACTTATAACAGTAAAGCATGAAGCAGCAATATAACAATAAAAAGGTTCCCAGACCGGGAGTCGAACCCGGGCCTTGTGGGTGAGAGCCACAAATCCTGACCGCTAGACCATCTGGGACTTGTGATACTTCTGGAGATAGTTGAGTATATGCTGGACCAGCAAATATGCATGCGTTGCGTTCATTGCGTTAATAAAGACTCAACATAGACCAAATGGTAACGCAAAATTGCATTCATAAGCTGAACTGGTAAATACTACTTAGCTCATCAAATTCAAAGAAAACGGAATTTTATGGTGTAACGAGTGGTTTTACAATGTTGAATATGGAGACTAAATGTGTTTGTCATGGCCCAATTATTCCACATACTTATTTTTGTAACAATCGGAAAATATTTAAAAAAATTTAGGGGGGGGGGGTGGAAAAGAGCCCATGAAAAACATTTTTAGTCCTCATGCTTATTCTGGTAAAACCTATTGTGGGAGATGTGAGGTGCGGGGGGGGGGGAGAAGAGTTCCAAACTTGGATATTCGAAAAAAAAGGCATTGATGCTTTGCTTACGTGAGGTAGAAACAAGAAAATCTCTTCTTATTGTGAAGAAAGAAAGAGAACCTAATTTAATGATTTCCGCACCAACTGCTTTAAATATTTTTCATATGGAAGATATTTCGGGGAATTGTAGCACAGAAGTTCCGTCTGAGAGACTACGATCGGAAGATTGTGGGTTCGAATCCCTGGCTATCGGTAGGGCTGATTGGTGTGGAGTAGTTGAAGCCCTGCGCTTGAGACGTCCAAGTGACCCTCTACATGCCTAGATCCAAACAGCCCTATAATGCGGTTGTGAGGAGCCCAGTCATACCCGCCCTCACAAATCAAGAGACTACGGGGTTCAAGGTCAAGAGACTGAGGTGTATGACTGTAACCAAGTGCTGTACCGGCGCTCGGGTCAGGGATACGATTCATACTGTGTTGCAAAGCCCCCATGTGGCAATGGCAGTTGTACCTGCCCTTACAAATCAAGAGACTACGGGGCAAAGGTCAAGAGACTGAGGGGAAGCTGCTCCACGTGGAACAACATTTTTAACAATACAAACAGGGTTTCCTGTTTTATTTTCGTGGCTCTTTTTCTTCCTCCCCCCATGATCAATAAGCATCAATTTTATGGTCTAACGAGGGGTGAAGACCAAATACGTTTTTCATAGGCTCTTATGTTTGGAAGCGTTCAACAGTGCCGAAAAAGGCGGGAAAACTTCAGATTTATTTACACGCATTTTTAAAGAGCGGGAAATTACTGACGCTTATTATCAGAGAAAATCACTCCAATTTTGGCGCCAATATGTATGCAACTGCAAATTAAACAATTATTTTGCCGCCAAAACGTCTAAATTGCAAATTTTCCCGCTCAAAATCTTAGTCTTACTTAAGATTGCAAACGATCGCTGTTTTATTTTTGATTTTCGGCACTGTTGTACTTCGGCACTGTTGAACGCCCCCAAAACAGAATAGAGGAGAACCGGATCGCTAGCGTAAAAAAAGAGCGCCAAAATTAGTTACGTACTACCGCGTATTCAGACACTGTATTACCCAATCAGAATCGAGAAAAAGGAAGATATGAAATTCATTTCTTCGTTGTCTCGATTCTGATTGGTTAATACTGTGTCTGAATACGCGGTTGTCTAAATAGAGACCTCACTCCACCAAAATTGCTCAATTCAGTGCTTTTAGTGCGTGAACAAGTTTTAGATTGAACATTCGGCGTTGGCTGGTTGGGGTGCCGGACATCAAGCCGACGAGACTTCAAGCCGAATCGTAAACTTAGGGACTTCAAGCCGAAAATTTTCTCATTAAGTGATGAAATAGGATTAATTTGAAAATCTTTTTAAAGAGATTCCTACTTTTATGATCTTTTTTCAGTAATCATTGGCTTTTTCATAAAATTTAAGCCTCCAAATGATGTTTAGGAAAGTTGAAATATAAAACACGGTTGAAGGCAATTTTCTTGTTTATAATTTATGCATTTCAAAAACTGTCTGAAATTATTAACGAATGCCAATCCTAAGTGATTCATTGTCACGAATAACTCTTATTATGGACTAAACTTGCCTAAATTTTTGTAAAGCAAGGTTTTACAGATGAAAAAATTGTAAAAATTGTGCTTGTAATGTTTAAACTTCGGTCTGAAGTCCCTTCTTCGGCTTGAAGTCCCGTCGGCTTGTTGTTCTGGACCCGACTGGTTGTCCTAGGGTTACATAGCAGTATTTAGACAACCGCGTATTCAGACACGTCACTATTTAGACAAATATTGTTTTAACCAATCAGAATCGAGACAAGGAAGAAATTAATAAATAGTTATTATTTATTTTGGATTATTTATGTCTTTTCTCGATTCTGATTGGTTCATACAGTATTTGTCTAAATACTGACGAGTATGAATACGCGGCTGTCTAAATACTGGCCGCACTCCCTGTACTCCGTATTCATAGGTTCCACAATGAAAAATCAGTCCCATAGGTTCCAAAATAAAACAGCAGTCGCATAAGTTCCAAATTTTTTCAATTGGTCAAAAGACTAAATTAGCCGAATCTCGGTTTAAGGTCGCCGGTGGGCGCGCGTCGCCGCTTTGCGGCGATAACCGGCTCTAAATTTTGCATAGAGTCCTACCCTTTGGTGGCAAGCACGCAACACGTTGGCGCGGCTGCGGCGGTCACTGTTCTGTAGTTTGAGTTTATGCTGCTTGAACAGTATACAATCAATCTAGAAATTCGTTGGCTCAAATTTCAACCAATCAGAAATCAATAAGATAAATTTTGGAACTTATGCGACTGATTTTTTCTATTTTGGAACTCCTTAACCTAGACTGACTGAACTGTTGTGTGTTGCAGAGTGAAATCGAGAGTTGGAAACTGAGAGTGGAGCAGCAGCGGAAACAGGGAAGTGAGGCCAGTCTGGCTCTCACTAAACTGGAGAGTGAGCTGGAGAGTCAGTGGCGTCTGAAGTGTGACAAGATGGTCTCTGACACCAGACAGCAGCTGGAACAGCAACTCCGCACAGCTAATCAGAGGGCAGATCAACTGCAGCTAGAGGTTAGACCTTTGTTAGTGTCACAACTGTAAACAGAAGACAACTCGACCAGAAAGGAGTTTGTGCTGGTCACAGACAAAAACAAATCACACCTCACACAAAAACACAATTTGATGCATACCTCTTATTACTAAACAGTCGTCTGAGAGGATATTAAATTTTCATTAAACTTCCATGCAAAAAAAAAATGACAGATCGAAAAAAACTACTGTACATTAATAAATTACTCGGTTCTTATGCACAAAACAGCCCAAATTTAATTAATATTTCTATATCTTATAGCTAAATATTATGCGGTGGAATCTGATTGGCTAAAACTAGCCATTCAGCTTCACGCAACATGGTGTACGCAAAACGTAGTACTTTTCAATTAATAATTTAAGTTGGGGAGGGTTCTCATGCTTGAAGGACCGAATGCTTGAAAAATTTCAACCAATCAAAATCGCTAAGCGTTCTTATTGCTAAATGCCTTTCCCACAAAATCGAAATCAATATTAACAGAAAATATATTAAATTAGTGGTAAATAATCAAAATGTTGCAAGTTGTGGGTTACAACCGCATTGCTATTCAGATAATCATAAAGATTAATGAGTTCAAAATTAAAAGAAATTTTCAGTCTTGAAAACTCATCTGCTTATTATCTAATCGGTCAATATTAACACTAATGGCCTAGATTTATTTTCTTATTTTGAGATTTTTGCGATTTACTTTGAGATTTTGAATACTCAATTCTGATTGGCTGAAAGTAAGCTAAAATTAATTTCAAGCATTCGGTCCTTCAAGCATGAGGGACGCCGCCATTTAAGTTTCTTTAAGTCACTTTTGGGGTTTTATGCACTAAACGGCCCAAAATTAGTATTTCTACATAGAACTACAAATTTATGTAGTTGAATCTGATTGGCTAATGCAACAACGCGTACGGTACTTAAATCAAAACTTCAAGCTGATAAAATTGTTAGCCGAAATTACCAAAGCCTAAGGTGAGCAGTCGTGGTCAAGTGGGTTGGGCACATCTCTCTTAACACGAGGGTCATACGTTCGAATCCCGCTTCGGTCACGGCTGGAGGGGTCCCAGCGTCATCCGCCTCCTCAAGGTGGGACCGGCTGCGGCAAAATGGATGACATCTCCCCCTCCCCCACGGTTGGTCCTGCACTGAGCAGGCCGGGGGCAAATAAAAAAAAAACCAAAGCCTAAGAACTTTTTTTCTGTTGAAAACATTTCACAAAACTAATTTTATTATGTGACCAAGTTTTACATTTTCTTTAATTTCGGCTAAAGTTTTTATCTGCTGGAAACGTTGACCGAAGCGCGTGACCGTGTTCCTTTAGTTTGATGGGGCCAATCAGATTCGACCGCATAACTTTCGGCTCAAAATATAGAAACATTGATTTTGGGCGGTTTAGTGCATAAGACCCCACTTTTGAATTGAAACGCTGAGCCATGTTATTTGAATTTGATAGGTGCACTAGCCAATCAGACTCAGTCACATTAATTTCAGTTTAAGATATAGAAATACTACTTTAGGCCGTTTAGCGCATAAAAACCGTCTATATGATCTTATGAGGTTTGACTTTTGAATTCTTTCCCAGACCAATTCAAATTTATATTACAAAATGAAGGCAAGTTACGCTCTCCAAGTACTAGAATGCAAATGGCGAGAACAAACGTGGGGTCTTTTGGGGGCTATTCTCATGCGCGAAGGACCGAATGGGCGAAAATACTTGTAGGCCAAGGACCGAAGACAAAATTAGCCGAAAGTCAATTTTTAAACAGAAACAATTGCCATTCAGTTAAAATGAATTAAATGAAGCAATATTTTGCTACTTTCATTACGAAACCCTTGAAATGTAAAATTTGTCCCACTTTTGCGGCGGTCAATGAAAATTTTGAAGATTTTGCATATTTCTGCCGTTTTTAGATTCGGCCAATATCAATACTCCAGTACTTGGAAATGTTTACTTTCTTTCAAACTTTTAGATTAATGAAATCTGATTGGCTGATTTTTTTCGCGCATTCGGTCCTTCGCGCATGAGGGATTCCACCGGGTCTAGATTCGGCCAGTTTTCTAGATTCGACCGGGTCTAGATTCGGCCAATATCAATACTCCAGTCCCTGGAAATGTTTACTTTCTTTCCAAATTTTAGATTACTGAAATCTGATTGGCTTATTTTTTTTTCGCGCATTCGGTCCTTCGCGCATGAGGGATTCCACCGTGTTAATTTGCTAATTTGCAGTGTTCAATGAATAAATGCAGAGAACAAAACACTGATGACGCTGGTTCGCTTGGTTAACACACATGCAATCATTTTAACTTTCAGCCGATGTCCAACAAGGCTGACTTTTGAGCAGATAATAAAAAATATATTTTTTTCCTGTAGCTATTTTTTGTGTTTTTCTTCTGGTCTTCTGCAGTTTATTTGAAACAAACTCGAATATTTTTCAAAATAATTACATTTTTTTGGCTAATTCGGTTAATTTATAAGTCTACTTAACATAGTGAACAAAATATTTTGCCATGTCGCTAAAATTTGATTGGCTAATACTAGCCAATCAAATAGAAGCAACATAGTTTCATTTCAGGATATTCAAATAGTGATTTTTGGACGGAATATGTAAAAAAAAATCCAAAATTTGAACGACTTTGGTTTCGAAAGGGGATTTAAGTTTTTAAATTTCACATCAGAATGAAAAGAAAATTGCCTATTGATCCAGTGTTTTCACTTTCGGTTAATTTTATCAAAAAAAGTCATGAAGAAGTGTTTCTTGAAAAAAAGCATCAAGACCATATATTTTTCCTTTGAAATTCGAAATCAGAAGTTTCTCTTTAGAAAAAGCGAGTCAGATTTTTGACACTTGTTTAGCTTTTGTTTAGTTTTTTGTCACTTGATAGCCATGTTTGTGATAGTTAAAAGTGATTTAAAAAATTTTGGGGAAAATATTCCAAATTTTGTTAAATTTAATATGCCACTTCATTTTTCAAATATCTATTGCCCAAAAATCAGTGATATCTCTCCTGAATAAGATCCACTGAACGTAATTAAGACTCTCATATTGGTCTTGGTGATTTTTTTTTGTCAGGAAAATTTGATTTTAAGCGGTTTGACTTTTGATTTCTTTTGAGTTCAGTTCATTTCCTTTGTTTTAGGGGATGCAAACTCGGCTTCTAGTTTCGAAAGTGGATTTTGTTTTTCAGATTTCCCAGCTGAATAAAAAATTAAGCTATTGATCTAGTTTTCTTAAATTGGGATAATTTTATCAACAAATTGCCAGTGATGAAGTATTCTTGAAATTCAGCGAGCTTAAAAAGCATATATATATTTTTTGTGGATATCGAAACAATTTTCACAAACAATTAGATGTATTTTTTTCTTGCGTTCATTGACTTTTTTCCAACTGTCTGTTGGCTATGTTTTTTCAAATGTGCACTTGTTTAAGTATTTTGGTTTTGTTTTTTTTTCTGGGGGAAACTATCAAATTTGAGTCTTGATCAACTTAAAAGTTTTCGAGGTTTGACTTTTGAATTTTTTAAAGTCAAGTTCAAATTCTTTTGCTAAAAGGAAGGTAAATTACGGTTCATGAAAAAAGTGCAGATGGCTCAAAAATTGTGATTGGTTTTATTGTCGAAAGTGGATTTTTTTAGATTCAAAATAACCTATTGTCAAAACGGCAAATTGGTTTAATTGACAATTCCCTGTTAGTAGCAAGTCGTAAGCATAAATTAGTCGTAATTAATAGAGCTTCATTGAGTTCAGCTTTCGTATCATTTTTGTTGGCTAGTTATAATGCCATGTTTTGGGTAAATTAATTTTTTTGTTATTCCTCAATTGCTGCTTACTTTCGCCGAGTCAGCGTTGAGTTTGGCTTCATCAATTTTTTATTAAAAACAGTTTTGATTTTTTTTTGTAATCTTACCATTTCCATTTTTTATTTTCCGTTTTTATCTCACCTGCAGGTGTTTTCGGCTCAAATGATTTCAGTTTTTTTAAGCTTATTAAAAATGGTTTAAGTTTATATCTGCTTAGTCGCCTTATGTTGTGTCGTTTGTTGGGTGAAACCAGAGTCTAATGATTGTGCGCTTCGAGAGCGACGTACAAGCTTAACATTTTGAGTCGCAACATTAATTAACCCTGGCAACTGTGGTTTTTGGCTGCCTTTCTCCAAATTGAACTTTTTTCGACCTTTTTTTCAAAGTTTTTTTTACAACTGCGAGCTTTTCGTCTCATTTTTGATCGGCTAGCTTACCATTCTATGTTTTAGTTGAGTCGTACGTGATTCAAAGCTCCGGCTCACCTCGGCGTCAGTTTTGCTTTTAGTTTTTTAAGATAAGTGATAAGTTATCTCAACATGTTATGACTAGGTTAACTTTTTTAGGCGTCTAAAGCAAAGACGAGTGCGAGTGAGCTCCATACATCTCTTAACACAGCACAGAGGGAGATGGAGAGTACGAAGAGCACATTGGAGAACAAGGTACATTTTTTCAGCCTTTTCCACTTATAAAAAAAATCAAATATGTTTTTAATACAACACATCGAAATTTGCATAGTTTCAATTAGGAACTTAAATCATAGTAAAAGTGTTGAATGGTTTTTTCAATATTAGGAGCTAGAATTGTCGGAGCTTCGAAGGGACATTAATTTGCTTGTAGAAGAATTGGCCAATGCTAGCAAGACTGTTACACCAGAAGTGCTGCTACCCGAAGTAAGTGCCTTCTTTCAAATTACTCGATTCTAACAAATCTAAGGTAGTTAAAAGTTCACAGTAAGCTTGAATTTCTGAAAATTACGAATTCTCGGAAATCCTAAATTGCAGCGGTTGAAGTCATCATCTCTTTATTACAACAATTTTATACATGTAGTAAAGGTCTCAAAACATCCAAAATGAACGATATCGTTTATAAAGCAGCCTTAAGGTTCGTGGAAGTCGTTTAATCAGCGTTTTGTAACTTATCGTTGATATTTCAATTGGAGTTTTATGGATTTAGGTGAAGAAGATAATGAATACGATATTCCAAGTGCTGATGAAACATATAGAGAGAGATTCTCAATACACCGGGACCAGTTTGCTCGCATTCATGAAACAAGTTATTAAGGTAAGCAGTGTTACTAGTAAGCTCTTTTTTGTTTGAAAGAGGATGGGAAAGTGATCCTTTTTCCAGTTTCACCAATGTCGACAAATGTCGCCAAGGATTTTTTTGTGTCAGACTTCGGAAGTTTGACACTGAATTATGTAATTTTCCATTTTCAAGTTTTTGAGTTGATTTGATAATAATGACCAGGGGACGGATCTAGGATTTTCTCGAGGGGGGCGGATTTTTCGGATTTTTAAAAACCTCGAAAATTGTTAACGACCTTTTTTTCATTATTTAGGTTGACCAAATTGATTTTCCGAGCTTTCTCAAAGCACTAAAAAGACCATTTTGGCCAAATTTTCTGCGCCGCAAGCAAAATATTGACAAAAAGGCGTTTTTAGTCATTTTCTGGAACATTCTGACCAAAAAAATTGCGTATTTTCGGCGCGCGCTCCCCACTCAAAATTATTAACGACTAATCTGAGTTCCTCACATTGCATTAATTTAGAACTAAAAAATTGGAACCGGCATCGTGGTATGTTATCAATTGCAGTTTACTGGGGGTGCATTTCAGGACGTGACTATTAGCGTGTCATCAGGGAAACAACCGAATGCCCTCACTAGGATTTTCTCGAGGGGGGCGGATTTTTCGGATTTTTAAAAACCTCGAAAATTGTTAACGACCTTTTTTTCATTATTTAGGTTGACCAAATTGATTTTCCGAGCTTTCTCAAAGCACTAAAAAGACCGTTTTGGCCAAATTTTCTGCGCCGCAAGCAAAATATTGACAAAAAAGGCGTTTTTAGTCATTTTCTGGAACATTCTGACCAAAAAAATTGCGTATTTTCGGCGCGCGCTCCCCACTCAAAATTATTAACGACTAATCTGAGTTCCTCACATTGCATTAATTTAGAACTAAAAAATTGGAACCGGCATCGTGGTATGTTATCAATTGCAGTTTACTGGGGGTGCATTTCAGGACGTGACTATTAGCGTGTCATCAGGGAAACAACCGAATGCCCTCACTAGGATTTTCTCGAGGGGGGCGGATTTTTCGGATTTTTAAAAACCTCGAAAATTGTTAACGACCTTTTTTTCATTATTTAGGTTGACCAAATTGATTTTCCGAGCTTTCTCAAAGCACTAAAAAGACCGTTTTGGCCAAATTTTCTGCGCCGCAAGCAAAATATTGACAAAAAAGGCGTTAGTCATTTTCTGGAACATTCTGACCAAAAAAATTGCGTATTTTCGGCGCGCGCTCCCCACTCAAAATTATTAACGACTAATCTGAGTTCCTCACATTGCATTAATTTAGAACTAAAAAATTGGAACCGGCATCGTGGTATGTTATCAATTGCAGTTTACTGGGGGTGCATTTCAGGACGTGACTATTAGCGTGTCATCAGGGAAACAACCGAATGCCCTCACTAGGATTTTCTCGAGGGGGGCGGATTTTTCGGATTTTTAAAAACCTCGAAAATTTTTAACGACCTTTTTTTCATTATTTAGGTTGACCAAATTGATTTTCCGAGCTTTCTCAAAGCACTAAAAAGACCGTTTTGGCCAAATTTTCTGCGCCGCAAGCAAAATATTGACAAAAAAAGGCGTTTTTAGTCATTTTCTGGAACATTCTGACCAAAAAAATTGCGTATTTTCGGCGCGCGCTCCCCACTCAAAATTATTAACGACTAATTTGAGTTCCTCACATTGCATTAATTTAGAACTAAAAAATTGGAACCGGCATCGTGGTATGTTATCAATTGCAGTTTACTGGGGGTGCATTTCAGGACGTGACTATTAGCGTGTCATCAGGGAAACAACCGAATGCCCTCACTAGGATTTTCTCGAGGGGGGCGGATTTTTCGGATTTTTAAAAACCTCGAAAATTTTTAACGACCTTTTTTTCATTATTTAGGTTGACCAAATTGATTTTCCGAGCTTTCTCAAAGCACTAAAAAGACCGTTTTGGCCAAATTTTCTGCGCCGCAAGCAAAATATTGACAAAAAAAGGCGTTTTTAGTCATTTTCTGGAACATTCTGACCAAAAAAATTGCGTATTTTCGGCGCGCGCTCCCCACTCAAAATTATTAACGACTAATCTGAGTTCCTCACATTGCATTAATTTAGAACTAAAAAATTGGAACCGGCATCGTGGTATGTTATCAATTGCAGTTTACTGGGGGTGCATTTCAGGACGTGACTATTAGCGTGTCATCAGGGAAACAACCGAATGCCCTCACTAGGATTTTCTCGAGGGGGGCGGATTTTTCGGATTTTTAAAAACCTCGAAAATTTTTAACGACCTTTTTTTCATTATTTAGGTTGACCAAATTGATTTTCCGAGCTTTCTCAAAGCACTAAAAAGACCGTTTTGGCCAAATTTTCTGCGCCGCAAGCAAAATATTGACAAAAAAAGGCGTTTTTAGTCATTTTCTGGAACATTCTGACCAAAAAAATTGCGTATTTTCGGCGCGCGCTCCCCACTCAAAATTATTAACGACTAATCTGAGTTCCTCACATTGCATTAATTTAGAACTAAAAAATTGGAACCGGCATCGTGGTATGTTATCAATTGCAGTTTACTGGGGGTGCATTTCAGGACGTGACTATTAGCGTGTCATCAGGGAAACAACCGAATGCCCTCACTAGGATTTTCTCGAGGGGGGCGGATTTTTCGGATTTTTAAAAACCTCGAAAATTTTTAACGACCTTTTTTTCATTATTTAGGTTGACCAAATTGATTTTCCGAGCTTTCTCAAAGCACTAAAAAGACCGTTTTGGCCAAATTTTCTGCGCCGCAAGCAAAATATTGACAAAAAAAGGCGTTTTTAGTCATTTTCTGGAACATTCTGACCAAAAAAATTGCGTATTTTCGGCGCGCGCTCCCCACTCAAAATTATTAACGACTAATTTGAGTTCCTCACATTGCATTAATTTAGAACTAAAAAATTGGAACCGGCATCGTGGTATGTTATCAATTGCAGTTTACTGGGGGTGCATTTCAGGACGTGACTATTAGCGTGTCATCAGGGAAACAACCGAATGCCCTCACTAGGATTTTCTCGAGGGGGGCGGATTTTTCGGATTTTTAAAAACCTCGAAAATTTTTAACGACCTTTTTTTCATTATTTAGGTTGACCAAATTGATTTTCCGAGCTTTCTCAAAGCACTAAAAAGACCGTTTTGGCCAAATTTTCTGCGCCGCAAGCAAAATATTGACAAAAAAAGGCGTTTTTAGTCATTTTCTGGAACATTCTGACCAAAAAAATTGCGTATTTTCGGCGCGCGCTCCCCACTCAAAATTATTAACGACTAATTTGAGTTCCTCACATTGCATTAATTTAGAACTAAAAAATTGGAACCGGCATCGTGGTATGTTATCAATTGCAGTTTACTGGGGGTGCATTTCAGGACGTGACTATTAGCGTGTCATCAGGGAAACAACCGAATGCCCTCACTAGGATTTTCTCGAGGGGGGCGGATTTTTCGGATTTTTAAAAACCTCGAAAATTTTTAACGACCTTTTTTTTCATTATTTAGGTTGACCAAATTGATTTTCCGAGCTTTCTCAAAGCACTAAAAAGACCGTTTTGGCCAAATTTTCTGCGCCGCAAGCAAAATATTGACAAAAAAAGGCGTTTTTAGTCATTTTCTGGAACATTCTGACCAAAAAAATTGCGTATTTTCGGCGCGCGCTCCCCACTCAAAATTATTAACGACTAATCTGAGTTCCTCACATTGCATTAATTTAGAACTAAAAAATTGGAACCGGCATCGTGGTATGTTATCAATTGCAGTTTACTGGGGGTGCATTTCAGGACGTGACTATTAGCGTGTCATCAGGGAAACAACCGAATGCCCTCACTAGGATTTTCTCGAGGGGGGCGGATTTTTCGGATTTTTAAAAACCTCGAAAATTGTTAACGACCTTTTTTTCATTATTTAGGTTGACCAAATTGATTTTCCGAGCTTTCTCAAAGCACTAAAAAGACCGTTTTGGCCAAATTTTCTGCGCCGCAAGCAAAATATTGACAAAAAAGGCGTTTTTAGTCATTTTCTGGAACATTCTGACCAAAAAAATTGCGTATTTTCGGCGCGCGCTCCCCACTCAAAATTATTAACGACTAATCTGAGTTCCTCACATTGCATTAATTTAGAACTAAAAAATTGGAACCGGCATCGTGGTATGTTATCAATTGCAGTTTACTGGGGGTGCATTTCAGGACGTGACTATTAGCGTGTCATCAGGGAAACAACCGAATGCCCTCACTAGTTCAGAAGTGCTCATAGAACCAGTGCCTGAAAAAGAAGAACCCGAGGATGATTCGGATGGTTCGGAGGGCGACGAAAACGGAGCAAGCCACGAAGATGAAGTCGAAGCGAAAACAGATTCTGAACCAGAAGAACCTCAGTTTGAAGTGCAACCAATACATGTGCGCGCTGAAGCCAGAGTTCATATGGACAATGTTATGGATGAGACACTTACGCCCCAACGACTGCTAGTTGTCGAGGAAGCAGAACACGAGAAAAATGAGCAAGCTACCAGCTTTGAAGAAGCAACGATGAGCGATCCGTTGGCTGCTGTTTCTAATGTTAGTGAAGATCATAATTGCTTAAATAACAGTAATAAAGATGAAATGGTAGCAGAAGATGTGAAAACTAACGACGCTTCCGGTGACTCACCTGAGAAGAGTGTTGCTGTCCATCATGATATTAATCCAGTTCAAGAAGAGTCGCCCGCTGCTGAAATTGGCACTGAAGAACAAGAACCAGGAGTTTCGAGAGATCGGGAAGATCAATTAGACGCTGAACTGAATGTGGAAAACTCAGATCCAGAAGAAAACTCAGATCCCGAAGATGCGATTGTTCTAGACCCCAGAAACATCCCTAGTCCAGACTTAGACGAAACTTCAGATCTGGAGAGCGAGCAGGGCAATCGGAATGTCGGCGATGGCGAGCAGTCGGAACCCGAAGGCTCAGGGACTGTGGAGTCGACAGCCGAAGCAGACCAAGGCCTGATTGAGCTAGGAAGTGAATCTGTTGCCGCTAACCAATCAAGTGAACCAATCAGTGTTCCGGTCATAGACGATAAATCAGCATTGAACTCCGAAAGAGTCATCGCAAATGGTTCATCTGAATTTTCTGCTGACCGGCAATTCGGTGAGTTTATCTGAAGTACTCTATGCTTTATCTGACGTACTCTATGCTTTCGATAGTTTCCTATTGAATCTATTTTTTTCGCTTAAGTGGAATAATGGGGCTGAATTCGTAGTAAAATCAAGTTGTAGCACAATGGACGGACAAGTTGTTAATGCTGCGATGGCAAGAATCGAATGGTCTTGTGCTTGTTTCTTTTTTTGTTTCGTTTTTTTTTGTTTACACTTGTGATCGTTAGCGTATTAGTACGAACCTTCTTTTTTTTTCTAAACTAACTAGTTAATAAACGTGTTCACTTATTTGGTGGCACTTTTACTACAATCACGGTCTGTAGCATTGAAAATTTCACAGCATCTGTTCTCTGCTTTATTTGTGGTTCGTGTTTGTAACTCAGTAAGTGTCCGTGGTTAGTGCGTGAGACTCATAATCTCTAAGTTGCAGATCCAATCCGATACGTAGCCGAAGTTTTACTATTTCGAGGCTTAATTATACTTCTTCTTATTGCACTGTATAGAGCTGCTTTTTGTCGTGTTCTCGGCGAATTTTGCCTAATGCAACCAGAGACATATTGCAATTGCAATGTATAGAGCTACTTATTGTCGTGTTTTCGACAAATTTTACCTAATGCAACCAGAGACGTAGCCAGAGAACACGAAAAGAAGCAGCTCTATACAGTGCAATAAGAAAAGTATAAATAAGCCTCGAATTAGTAAAAATTCGGCTTCGCTTCTATGTAACAAATTTTAGCTTGAGCGTTTGCTCGCTACCCAAACTTGTAGGTAGTAATTTTTCAAATTTTCCAAGCTCTCAAGCTGTTTATTGTCGCTGATTGACTTTGATTTCATTAAAACCACAATCTAATCTAGTATGTTTAATAGTAAGAAGTCAAATTACGCTCTTCGATAACAAGTGTAAAAAACGAAAGAGCGGTATAATTCGAATTTCAGATTTATCAGCGAAATTGAAAACATCCATTTGTGCAATTTTGTTAAATCGGCTTTGTTTTCAGAAAAAAAATAGTCTGCTATCAAAGTTTGCTTCAAAAATTTTGTCGTCCTTCTAAAAAGATCGCTTTTAATAAATCTTCTAAATCAATAGGTAACTTGTGTTATTTAATTTTAACATTTTATTCAGAAAAAGTTAGCTAATGTTAAAATTAAATAACACACGTAAGCTAGCGAGTGTAGTTTTGTATTACGAGTTTCAACCCTCTTCCCAAATAGATGTGCTCATTTGGTGGCACCTTAGCTGCATTGGCAATTTAATAGCATCTGTTTTCTGCATTGTTGGTGACTAGTGTTACACAACCGGAGCTTGATGTGTTACCAAAAGGGTTATTTTTATTTTAATAAGCTAAATTGCTAATAGAAGTGCTATTTTTGGTGGCTTCAAGGCTTATTTTAAATTTTTCAAGTCCTGATGGATTATGGGTGGCCTTTTGGCCTAATGGCTGATGTATTTTCCTATTGTGAAGCCACCGTGGTTCAGACTTGATGACGCGAAACTCCTAATAAACAGGTTGGAGGTTCGATTCCCACATTCAGCGAAGTTTCAATTTTCAAAACTTATTTTAGCTTTTTCTTTCCTTTAGTTATTTTTCAACCTTTGGAGCTAATTTTGCTGGTTTATTGTTTGTGTAAAATGTGCAATGGCGCTAAAAATAAAAAAAATTTACTTTTAGTTTGCCGAGGAGCATTTGATTTTTAAGTTTTCTAGTGGATTTTACAGTTTTCTAAGGATTTAGTATTCTCAAAAAGATCAGTTTTATTTGAAAAATTTTTTCAAAAAAAATTCTTGAAACTCCAGTTGTTTTAATGTGGTGTATTTTTTACTTCCATATGTCCGTTGAGGTTTTGTTTGGATTTAAACCGGTTTTATTTGTTTGTATGACATTCAAGCAGAAACTGTAGTTCGTCTGCTTAAGGGACAATGAATAAAGTGAACGCATTTTATAGTTTTATAGGTCGTGTTGTTATTTTTTTTTCAGATTTGGCTTTTTCGTGCGCTCAAATTTGATTTTTCTTTTTTTGCCATCTAATTTTGTTGTTTCAACCATTGAAAATGAGGAAGAACTTTGTATGCGGGTCTGTTTTAGTTTTGCTCACGAAAATTCTGGTACCGCAAATAATCATCGGAATGGGCCGAGTGATATATCATATTAAAGCACATTCAGTCGTGATATGCACAAAATTTGATTTTTCGCGGTTTGACTTTGATTTATTTTTCAGTTCATTTCATTTCTTTTGTTAAAATTATGGCAAACTCCACCATTGAACAGCAAAAATGTAAAGGTAACGAAAAACGTGATCGATTCTAATTTCGAAAATAGAAATTAATTATCAGGTTTCCTAGCGAAATAAAAGTTTTACTTATTGATCCAGTTTGCTAAAATTGGGTTAATTTTATCAAAAAAGTGTTTTTTTTTATAAGTTCCACAAATTGCTTTTTTAAAACTCTTTTTCAACTACCAGTTGGCTATGTCTAAACATTTATATCGGAAATTTATTTTAAAAAAGATAAAAGATTAATTTTTTGTTATTAAATTATTATTTCTCGAATTTCGGAATGTTGATTCTTAAAAATAGTTTGAAACTTGTCGTGAGAAATTTTCAGTTTTCTTTGCACGGCAAACATGCACTCTGTAAATGATTGAATGATTGAATGAATTCTCTTTTTCAAGTACTCTTTATTTATTGTAAAACTGGAATTTTTCGTGCTCAGTTTTCTATTTTGGAAGTTTGATTTTCGAACATCGCTTTTTTTTCGAGTGGAGCTCAAACTAGGCTCCCCATAGCAGAAGAGTTAAACAGTGAGGGTATTGCAAGAGCCGGTTTTCTCATATTAGGCTACTTACTTCAAAAAAGTGGCAACCATGTTAACATTTTCTGAAATTTAAGGAGCTTTATGGTGGTGTAGTGTTTTGACAAAGTTTGAAAAAAAGAAACGATAATAATATAAAACAATAATTTTTTCGGGTTCTTTGAGGCCATTAACATTTTTCAACTGCTTTTGGTCTATGTTTTTTTTCTGTTTCGGTATTTTTTTTCTTCATGTGCAAAGTAAAGATTTTTCTCCTTCATGTAAAGACTTAGTATTTGTTGATAAAGATTATCAGAAGTATGGAAAAAGCAAAATTATCAAAGTATGTAAATCGAAGTTTGTCAAAATTATCAGAATTATCAAGTATGTTACAAAGATGAGCAATTTGATGAAAATTAATTTTTCTTTGTCGGCAATCTAACTTTTTCTGAATCTACATAATTCTTATACAGAAAGATCCTAATTCTTCAGTAAGAATTGAATAGTTTTTCTCATTTACGCCAACAGTATTTTGAGCTCAGTGCTTGAAAAACTTCTCAGCTTCACAACACTGTTGTAGAGTACATAATCTTTTCTAGTGAGGCGCAATTCTAAATTAACCGGCTTCTGGAGGAAATAAACGAACTCCATGATTTGGTTCTCCGCTAAGTCTTCCGAATGGGGTGTCTCTGAGTTAACTCCGATTATCTTCACAGGCTTCATGACGTCATGAAATTCCAACAGACAGTTGATTACGTCATAGATCGGCACCAATCTCCTGTCTCGAGTTAACACATGCATTGACGCTGGTCTTCGTTTGAAGAACTTTCTGTCGTAGTGCCTGGTTCCTTGCAATGTGTAGGTAGACTCTTTGAGAGTGCCAAATGATGTCAAACTCATAGCATCGTAAGATACTGCGCTTTTTAGTGACGAAGTTTCATGTAAAGCTAATCGACTTGACATGCTTTGGTTATTAGGCGTCTTCAAGCTTTGAGTTTTGGATTTATTTCGTTTCATGCGAGCGAAAAGTCTCGCTAAAACGGACGGGGGCTTGCTTTTTGGGCCATCGAAAATAACAGAGTTTATAGTTTCGTATTTCCGATTCGGTCTCTTTGTTGATTCTGGGTTATCAAAATGGGGCAAGCTTTTTGTGAAAGATTGCTTTTGATTCTGAGGCGATGACTTGCTCTTAGCATCAATTGTTATTCCATCGCTCGAACCATAGATCCCTCTTGGTTTATTTGTATTTGAGCTAGTCGTTGAACTTTTTCTACTGTTTAGTATTGAGCTTAGTGAGGGTTCGTCATAACCTGACAAATCTTCGTCGATTGTGAATGCCTTTGATGGTCTTTTCACTTTAGAAGCTGGCTTCGGTGTCGATGAGTCATCGTGAACCTCAACTGTATGAATTTTTCCATTAGGAATTACCGGCTTGTGGGCCTCTTGTTGCTCGTTTTCGACTGTTATGGAATTCTCGGCGTCGGAGCTTTTTATGCTATTATCGGTTGAGTCGAACGATCTTCCCATTTCAGACTGTTCTTGGCTGTTTTCTGTCGAAGATTCGAAGACTGCAGATTCTTCAAATTCATCTGGAACTTTTGGAATCTCGGTTGAATCGACTGCAGTGGAATTTGGGTCGGTCTCTGTTAGAACTTCTAATGCCTTTGCCGGAACTTCGAGTGTCTTCTCCAAGACTTCCAAAGCTTTTGTAGGAAGGTCTGGGGAATCTTTTGGATGGTCTTCGTCATGTACTTCAGACAACTGCTTATCTGGTTTGCTTTCATCGGATTTCTTTACAGTGATCACATTGGCCATGTTTTCTTCTGAGTTTGCTTTCTTTTTTATGGTTCCAAAATTGTCATCTTCATCATTTTCAGGCTCTTCCTGAATTGCACTGATTTCTCTTCTGCTAGAATCAGTTGGGTACATCATATCAATCGTATCTAGCATGTATGCCGCTCTCAGGCGTCTCGTCTCCTCGATTAGACATAGCATCTCGAGTAAACTGTGTCTTTCCACACAAGAGATTTTGACGCCATACACTTTTCGTAGCTTCTTGTACCACTTTTTGTCCCAGTGTAAAGAGATGACAAATCTGTGGCCTTCAGGGCCGTCTAGTTGGTACAAATTAAGTTCACCTTTACATCGCTCCCAGTTTCCGCCCATAAGTATCTTGAAATCGGTCGTCATCTCGATTCTGCCCACCAATTCGTTGTCGTTGAGAATATTCGCTATTTTGTCGTGTTTGACAATGTAGACCAAAGTTCCGAGAACTTTGCCGCCGAATTCGCCACTTCGTTGTAGTGACGGGTAAAAATCCGAATTGTACGATCGCAAAGACATTTTATTAAATTTTGAAATAGGTACAAGTTAATATCTCTGAATACTTTGACGTGTACCGAGAGAGCGAACTGAAATGAAAGGCTTTGATTTACCTTGTGTCAATACTTGCCACTTTGAGAAGCAAATTTGATCCTGAGAACAATTGCCTTGTTGTTATACGTACAGTAAAAAAGTATTATGTCCGGCAGAATTTCATTTTAGCAGTTCAATTTGGGCGTAATAATTTCGTTGGTATAAAGCTTACGGATTTAATTAGAAAATATTAAGCAGCTCCGAAGTTGGAATTGTTAATGTTTGGATACATGGTATTGTGTAGACATCCCGATCATGAGGTTTGCATGCAATATTGAAGGAAGGTGAAAATTCATTTGTTTGCGCTCAAACTAGGCCGAGATAACACACTTGGGCAAACGTATAAACCGAAGTAGCTCATGTTTGATTTTTGTCCGAATCAGCTCTATTATACAATTCAGACGAAGATTTTCTCCCATCAATTTTACCCTGTCAGTCAATTTGAAACTGACTTCAATAGTAACTGCGGTTTAAAATCGATCTAGAAAATGATTGGAAGGCTAATATTTGGCCTTCCTTTTATAGTATATTAGTTAGGGTTATTCAACAAATCATACCAAAAGCATTTGCTCGAAGGTTGTTGCCTACTAGAATTGACGTTATGATTAAAAATAACTTGTCTGCTTGCAATTTAGCTATAAACAACATTATAACCACAAAATATAGTCATGAAAGTTTAATTTTGTTTAGAAAATGACGAAAAGGACAATGACCACCAATTGACAGAAAGTGATTCCTCGTTTATTCCTGTAACCGAAAATCCTCCAGATGAAAATGCACAAATTTCCGAAGAATCGAACTCCGTCTCAGTTTTGGACCCTAGTACTGTCAAAAACACTCCGGCAGACCTACCGCAGTCGCCGCCCGAGGTTCCAGACGAGCCACCGGAAGACCCGCTTGAAGCTAGCAACGCCTTTGAACAGGAGCGCATGGTAGGCGGGTCGTCTCTTCCTGCTTTGAGGTCGGCCTCGCCCCAGAGTTCTGGTGAGCCAGATGTTCCGATGCCTTCGCCTCGAACTAATCAGACGTCGCCAGGAGAGAATGAAGATCCGAAGAAAGAAGCAGTGGAAAAAGACGAAGATGACGTTGAGGCGGAGCTGAATGAAGTATTGCAGAAAGATTCAGATGCTAAGACAGAACGAATATTCGAAGATTCAGATTCAGATGATTCACTATTTGGCAGTTCGCTTGCGACCTCGAAGGCTAAAAAAGAGTTAGTTCCACCAAAATAATCCGTTGAAATATGAAAAAATCAGATTCTGAATGACTGACGACTGATAAAATGGATTCTATTTCTGATTCTGGCTGTACTTAATTTCAATTTTTGTACTTGTTTTTTAATTTGTTTTAGAAGTAGCCCAGCGAAAGAAAGCTCAGCCCAGCAACCACAGGTAATAACTTGCAATGCTAAATTGAATAGAAGGAACCGTTTTTCTTAGCTCCAATAAGTATTTTATTTATTCCAGAACTCAGAAAGAGACACTTTACCACCGGCAGATGACAAAAAGAGCCGAAAAAATCACCTGCCCCATTGTTTCCAAGTCCCGAAAAAATCACCTGCCCCATTGTTTCCAAGTGACGACGAAGATGATGATCTTGATTGGCTGAAGTAGCTGACCCCTTTTCAAATAAATGACTGTTCAAACCCTTACCTTGAAAAATAGTCTATATACAAACCATTCCGTAACTGAAAAGTATATATGGTCTCATAAGAGATTGACTCAAATTATTTATTTATCATTTTGATAACATCAATACTGAAAATAGTGTCCGAATCAGTAAATTTTCTTTAGTCATGTTTCATAGTCTAGTTAAGAGTAATGAGCGTAGTGAAAACTTATACAGGTCTTGCTGAATTTTTTTGTTTTTTTTTCAGGAAAAAGTCTTAAAAATATTGATGCACTTTTTGAGCTCAATTGAAATTCATCTGCTGAAAGTGACGTAAATAGCACTCTCCAAATACCAACATGGAAATGGCGCGAAAAACGTGAACGATTTCTAGTTTTGAAAGTGGAAATTATTTTTAAGATTTCCCAGCGGATTAAAAACTTCACCTGTTGATCCAGTTTTCTCAAGTTGGGTTCATGTTATCAAAAAAGTGCCGGTCATGAACTGATGTAATACAAAAAACAGCAATAAAAAAAGTTCAAGTTTAGCTTGCGAGATAAAAAAACTCGACTTTAATACTCGCTTTTACCCGGCTAATTTCTGCCTAATGAAACAACATGTATATATATTTTATTTCACTGATTTGTTGCTGAGAACAGTTTTAAAGAGTAATGATTGTAATGAAGACTCTTAGATAGGTCTTGGTGATTTTTTTTACAGGAAAATGTGCGTAAAAGTCTCTATTAATTACAGATGTGCATTCATACATAATGGTGCATTTATGAATGCACTTAGGTATATATGAGTTCAAGTGAATTTCATCTGCTGAAAGTTACGGAAAAAGCACTCTCCAAATACGAACGTGGAAATGGCGCAAAAAACGTGAACTAATTAAAGTTTCGAAGCTGTTTTTAGATTTCCAGCGGAATAAAAACTTTACCTGTTGATCAAGTTTTCTCAGGTTGGGTTCATGTTATCAAAAAAGCGCCAATCATAAACCGTTCTAGAAATTCAAAGAGCTTAAAGGTCAACTATTTTTTCTTTGAAATTCGAAAGTTGAGGTTTATTGGTGTTTTTTTATGTTTACTTGAGTTCATTACTCTTTTCCAATCTTCGATTGGCTATGTTTAGTTGACGAGACCAGATTTAGGGTGTTTATAGATTTTTTTAGTAATCATAAAATGAGTGGCTCTGTCTTCGCCTACGAATCGAAAAGACGGTGTTTCGAGGCCCACGAAGATCGGTGTTCGTTGCCTGTTGAACTTAGCCCAGAAAAATGACAAAAAAATACATGTCATTACACCGAAGACTTTAGTCAAGGTGTTATGGTATCGTGTAACGGGTTTTTTTTTATGTTGTCTGTTGTCAAGTGTCGACAAATAACGTCCACAGTTATCAATTATCATGTGGGCTGGACTATATCGCGCTATGTCACGTGATTGCGTATGTTTGTTTCTTTATTTGTTCATCTTTATTTATTTAATTATCTGTTCTTCTATTTATTTAATTATGTTTAGTTTGCTTATATTTATTTATAATTTATGTATGTACATATTTATTTTTGTTTATTTTTATCACGTGTTTTGTTTATTTATTTAATTATTCTTTCTTTCATTTAGTTTTGCTTTTATTATTTCTGCGTGTGTATTTATTTAATTTATTTATTTTCATTTATTTATATTATGGGTCTGTTTGTTTGGTTATTTGTTCATATATTTTTTTTCATGTCTATTTAATTATTTGTACATTTCACTTTTGCTTTTATTTATTTATTTATTTATTTATTTATTTATTTATGTATTTATTTATGTATTTATTTATTTATTTATGTATTGATTTATTTTTTTATTGCTTATTTATTTATCAGGTGTGTTTTGTTTATTTGTTGATATTTATTTCTATATTTATTTAATTATTCTTTCTTTCATTTAGTTTTGCTTTTATTATTTATGTATGTGTATTTATTTCATTTATTTATTTTCATTTATTCATATTATGGGTCTGTTTGTTTGGTTATTTGTTCATATATTTTTTTTCATGTCTATTTAATTATTTGTACATTTCACTTTTGCTTTTATTTATTTATTTATTTATTTATTTATGTATTTATTTATGTATTTATGACAAATTTTTAATTACTGTAATATTGTTGCATTTATTTCTGAGCGAATGTTCGTTATCATAGCCCACGTCTGAGCAGAGCGATGTTATTATTTATATTGGTTTTCACAAATATATTTTTGCAATGTACTTTTTTCCGTAGTTCAAATTTATTGTAATGGTTTCTATAACACAATGATGGTGATATAATTTTTTTTCAGAAATGACGTCCACTATTTTGTTTGGCGATTCTATGTTAAAAGGATTTAACGAATACCTTATCAGACTTTCCGATACGTCGGTTATAGTGAAATCTGGACTGAAAGTCAGTACCATCAATGACACTCATGTCGAAGAGATAAAAGCCTTGAAACCAGCTCGCGTTATTCTTGCTGTTGGTGCAAACGACATGTGTCCCCGCCAACAAGATATTGTGTTACAACCAAGCATTGCCCATACCGATGCTTCTCTCGCGAGCTTGGCAAAGGCCACACTTGCTATGTTGATTATGTCACTTGCTTCTCCTCTTCGCGATGCTGGCTTTGAAGTCCTGCTCCTTTGGTAACATTTTCATAAAATGACTAATTCAGTAATAATAATAATGTACATTGTTCATCAGGTATCGGTTTTGCTGTTTTTTTAATGAAGTTTAGAGGAAAAAATAAACTACATTGTATTTTTAGTCCAATTGTTCGCAAGGACTTTTACCGTGAAATCCGCGCGTTGGATACAGCCATCAAGTCTTCAGATTGGTCATTTATTCCCGTTGGACTATTGCGCTACACACATTTATCTACCGATGGTGTTCATTTGTCGCAAATGGGCTGCCTGAATTTGGCGAAATTAATTTGTGAGAGAGTATCCTTAACTCTTTTGACATCTGCCGTGGTAAATACTTTTTGTCTATTCTATTTTTTTTTCTGTTGTATTCCACTGAGCACTTAAATGTCATAATTTTATTTTTGCAGCCGTTTACTATCAGCTCATCTTCAGTGTTTGGCGTCTCTCAAATTTCCCTTGACGTTTGCAATAAATCTGTTTTGAGCATAGCTGATTCCCTCTTTGCAGAGCTTTACAAATCATACAAACAGGAATCTTGGACACATGTCAACGGGCGCTCTGTCAAGTGGATTTCAGAGGTTCCATACTCATATGGAAGCGTTCGCCACCCGCCCAACAACTCTTGGTCACCACAGTTGTTGTTGTTAAAGACCTTGTTGGAGAAAGAACTCAAAGTTTCCTTCAACAGTGTCCTCATCAACATTTATTGTTCCCTCGAAGAGGTAATATCACAAAATACCGTCATAACAATTAGATAACATAGAAAATGTACTTTGCCTATCAGTATTTTTAGGGAGTTGGATTTCACGCTGACAACGAACGTGGTATTCCTGATTATCCAACCATTGCCAGCGTATCCCTTGGAGCCACCCGACGCTTTGCAATGAAAAGAAACGGGACCACGCGCTCTGAAGTTTCTGTTTTGTTGCCACATGGTAGCGTTTTTACCATGCTCGGAGCTTGCCAGAAAGACTGGAAGCACAGCATCTTGAGAGGATCCACTGCACCCGATGGATCGTTTGAGAAATGGAATGGCGTCCGTTTAAATTTGACGTTCCGTAATCAGTTTGACGCTGAACGTTGAAGTTTTATGTCATTTTTATTACTTGCCGGTTTTTGAAGGTTGAATTTGAACTTGATTTCGTGGAATACTTAACTGATATCTTTACCTGATTGAAGTTTTCTTCATGAATACCAACATTGGTACATTTTTCAGATCTGTGTCATGTCTTTGCAAGTATTTTTTTTGTTTTTTGGATTTGTTTTTTGGATTGTTTTACTGCTACATACTGTCAATTCTGAGACTGCTTCACAATTTCTCAATATAATAAGACTAATAGCTTTTTTTCATTTTAGCTCTTTCTTGTAAGTATATGTGTAAGTACGATTTTTAGTTATTCCGGAGACCCATATGAGTCTACATGCCAATTTATACGATTGGCCGATTGAAACGACAGGAGGCGTTTTGCTACACATACAAACACAATCTTTTGTATTTTATTATAGCTATAGAAATTGATCTACAATGCGTAAGTACGACATTTAGTTCTACGATTGTTATTTCAGGTCCTTTGTCAATATTTCAGGCTCTTTGTCAATATAGCAAAATTTTGGTGTATATATGTGTTAGTAAGATTTTTAGTTCTACAACGTTTATTCAGGCTCTTTGTCGATATAGCAAAATATTGGTGTATACATGTGTTAGTACGATTTTAGCTCTAGAATTGTTATTTCAGGTTCTTCGTCAATATAGCAATATTTTAGCGTATACATGTGTTAGTACCATTTTTAGTTCTCGAACTGTTATTTTATGATCTTTGTCAATATATCAAAATTTTAGTGTATACATGTGTTATTACGATTTTTAGTTCTCGAACTGTTATTTCATGATCTTTGTCAATATATCAAAATTTTATTGTATACATGTGTTAGTACCATTTTTAGTTCTCGAACTGTTATTCCATGATCTTTGTCAATATAGCAAAATTTTGGTGTATACATGTGTTAGTACGATTTTTAGCTCTAGAACTGTTATTCCATGATCTTTGTCAATATAGCAAAAATTTGACGTATACATGTGTTAGTACGATTTTTAGCTCTCGAACTGTTATTTCATGATCTTTGCCAATATAGCAAAATTTTGGTGTATACATGTGTTCGTACGATTTTTAGCTCACGAACTGTTATTTCAGGCTCTTTGTCAATATAGTAAAATTTTGGTGTATACATGTGTTAGTACGATTTTTAGTTCTAGAAGTGTTATTTTATGATCTTCGTTGATATATCAAAAATTTGACCTATACATGTGTTAGTACGATTTTTAGTTCTAGAACTGTTATTTCAGGCTCTTTCTCGATATAGCAAAATTTTGGTGTATACATGTATTAGTACGATTTTTTGTTCTAGAACTGTTATTCTTCAATTATTAGTTGTTCAAGTTGTTTGGTTTTTGCTTCAGTTTCTATGCCTTCGGTGTATTGCGCGTAGCGCCTATGTTTAAGCCATTCGCTTAGCAATTGCTTCTCAGTAAAGCTGAACAGCTCATCTGCTGGTCCTTTCTCTCGTTAATTAATCGTTTCAATTAAAATTTTGTCCATTTTTTCCGAGAAATATCCATTTTCTACCCAGCTTTTTTTTCAAGGCTGGAAGAAAGAGGGGATTTCGGGTGAGATTGCATGACCTAAAGTCTTTGAATTTTGCAGCAATTGTTTCAGGAAAAAGTTTATATGCCTTTTTGAGTTCAATTGAAATCCAAATACGAATGTGGAAATGGCGCAAAAAAATGCGAAAATTTTATAGTTTCGATAAATGGAATTTAGTTAGGCTCTCCAGTGGAATAAAATCCAGCTTTTTCAAATTGGGTAAATTTTATCAAAAAAGCACCAATCGTAATTAAAATATTCTGGAAATTCTAAGAGCTTAAAAGGCACCTTTTTATTGGAGTTCGAAACTGGACATTTTATCAACAAAGTCAGTTTTTTTCTATTTGCTTGCGTTCATTACTCTTTTCAACTTGATGATTGAACACTATCTTTCAAAATCTAGACTGGTAATTCTTTAAAATAGTTTGAAACTTGTGGTTGAAAGTTTCAGTGCTCTTTACGCAGCAAACATGCACTCTGTAAATGATTGAATGAATTGTCTTTTTCAAGTACTCTTTTTTTGTAAAACTATGGCATTTTTTTCGCGCTCAATTTTCTATTTTGGAAGTCTGATTTTCGAACATGGCTTTAGAACATTCGCTTTAGAGATTCTTTTTTTGAGTGGAGCTCAAACTAGGCTCCCATAGCAAAAGAGTTAAAGAGTGAGCGTTTTGATAGAGCAGTATTTCTATTTCTCGTCTTAGGCTAGTTTCATGAGAAAAGTTACATGCAGGCGGGAAAACAAAGAAGTCACATAAGTCCCAGAACATGCTTTGCTCGTATATCAAGTCAATGCTCCCAATGTTACGACTGCCTTTTTATTGACGTCCAATAGTCTTTGATAATTTTTTATTTGAAAAAATTATGTTTTTCGGCTGTTAACCATGTTAACCTCAAATATTAAGTTTTGCTATTTGAGTGATTCTGGAAAAAATGATCATTTAGGTTACCCGATTGTAATTCGAACAATTTCCTACCGGATAATAGTTCGAGCAATTTCGTACCGGATAATAGTTCAAACAATTTCGTACCGGTCTCAGGTGTGAACCTCAATCTATTAATTTGTTTCAAAATTGTCCCTGAACAAAAAAGAAAACACCGAGCTCATTTATCATTCACTTTTTTCGAAAGTTGGAACAATAATTTTAATTTGTATCAAGTCAGTTTGGACCCATTTTGATTGTGGAATAATTCATCAAACATAAGTAATTTAGTATCTCTTTTTAGCATCATATTACAAACAACCACAAGCAATTCATATTCTTCATTTCATTCAAAAGTCGAAAGAAAACACTAAATGCCCATGCCAGGGCTTAGCCTGAATAATTTGATTTCTTTTAACGTTTGTGATATAGTTTTTGATAAAACCTCTTTGAATTAAGAAAAAAACTGAAATATTTAAAAAAAATTGAAACAGTCAAACGGTCGAAGTTCTGTCTGAATAAAAAAGGAGACCGAGTCTTTGAAAGTCGTAACAAATATCTGTAATATTGAAAAGAAATACAAAAAAGCTGAGGCAATATATTGTACAAACTATTCAAGCAGTCAAATTGCCAAGCCTACTATTTTGCAAGTTATTTTAAAGTCGCTTGAGTGAAGGGCCGTTTTCGTGATAAATACAATTTAAAATTGCAACCGACGAGGCATGGGAGTTCTGTTAATGGACATGACTTCAAGAGACTGATGAGGGTTGAAAACGCAATCGTGTACATTTGTTCGTTCTGTTTGAACAAAAAAAAACATATAGCTATATTTTTTATTTAGCTCAAACTACAACCAATCACAATCCGAATAGAGGATCCTGTTAATTATTTTCCCCTATTTCCATTTTCAGAAATTCAATTTTGGTTGCTACAACTTAAAACAATTTTCAGAAAAAATATTTGATTAAAAATTTTATTTGTAGGTTGTTATATAAACAATGAATAATACAATTAATTTTGGAGAACTTTGAAACAAAATTTTTATTCAGAAATGGGTGTCAAAACTAATACATGCGTAGGAAAAGACATTGTTAACAACGACCAAAAGAGGGCGGGGTTTGGAATAGTTCAAGATCCCGAATAAAAATGAGTTTTTCGAGTTTGAAATTTCAATTTCCGTATTTCAAAGAGACTTTAAATGGCCTTAAATTTCTTTGAGTTGCAACACTAGTTTATGATTGACTCTTTGTTGATAAAAGTTAACTCAATTAAAAACATTTGGATCCAAATGTAAAATTTGGATCCCGCTGGAAAATTTGAAAAATAAATTCCGATTTCGAAAAAAAAGTCGGCCAGAATATCGCAACTTACATAACATTTACCAAAGATAAAGTAAAGAAACTCAAATAAAATAGTTTATATATACCTAGAAGTCTTCATGAAGGCAATAATATGTGTTAATGCACTTCACTAAGGTATTAGAGCTTTTAAGAACTTTTCGAAAAAAAAAAGGAAAAAAATAATCATCACGACTTATATAATGGACTGAACTACGTTCATCATGTTGACTCGAGTCGGCGCAACGTCATTCAAGTTTCACTGAAACCATTAACTCGATATCAAGCATACAGTCTGTAAATCACATTGTGCGGATTACACAACACCTTCGTGTGCATGTTTGACAACACTATAAGTACAACGCAGAGTGCAAGTTCAGCGGCGGAATAAAAACTCTGTTCACGTGAATTGACCTTTTTGCTAAGCGCTGTCCTACAAGAAGTCGTTTGCTTGACTTGTCAGTTACTTGACAGACTAAAGTCACTTGCTTTCTTTTGGGTTAATGATGAACTTTCTCGGCAAAGTCTCGCCCCTAAAAAAGTGATATATGTAAGTGCTCAATAAATGTTCCCATTGATTCGATTCACTCATTCCTTGTCAAAAAGGTATGACTTCAATATCAGTTTGTGGGCCAAAAAATAAGTTGCTGTGGCAGGGACCATGTGACGGCTACGCGGAGTACTCAGCAAATTTCTTCCACACGACTTCTTTTGCTCTTATCACTTAGATTAAGTTAAGATATAATCCGCAAGTACTGCTGTAATTATGAGTCATCTGGGGCCGATTTAGGAGGGTGAAGGACGGACGCCCTTCCTCAGGGATTCGACTCCTTCACTAACCAAAGGATCAAACCCTTCTAAAAAGTGCCCATAAATAGCTTTTTTGGCATATTCTTTAAACTTTTGAGGGCGGCGCAGAAATTGATGTCAAAATAGGGCCTTTATAGGGCCTCTGGGAGCGATCGGAAAATCAATTTGGTTCGCTTAAAAAATGCTATCAAAATTTCGTACAAAAAAACACTCCCTCTGTGAAATTCTAGATCCTAGTGAGTGTTAAAAAATTAGGATACCACTCGTGTTGTAAAAGAGTGACTTAAACTAAGAATAGATTAAGACTGTGGATGATTAAGATTCCTACTAAAATTGTAGGCTTTTATTTAAGACTAAATAAAAGACGGGGATTCTATCTAAGTTAAGAGAGGTTTAAAAGATTGAATTGGTTGCGATTGATTTGTTACGTATCATAAAAGATAGTGTCCAATTCAGAGTCTACCAAAAGCCGTTGCGCTTTTGCCAGGTATATAAATTAACAACTTAAAGGTCGATGGTAAGTTAAGATCAGAGGTTAAATAAACAAACCATAATACTTTTACATTCCCCGCGAAATTTTATCTATAATCTATCCCTTTCGCCTCACCAGAAGGGAACAAAACAAAAATGATTAAGCACTAAGATGAATGAATCAGTAGGCGCATTGTCTAGGACCCCCGAGAGTGGATCTAGATTCGTAAGAACACAGATTTGATAAAGGGCCCAAGAGGCGTATTATATACTAAGTACAATTACACGGTTATCAGGTCGAAAGGGTGGGTGTACAGTACGGGGAAGACCGGTGATCGGGCCCGACGGGCCGGACGGCATGTTCAACAAACAAAAACAAAATTCCAAAACAAAGCACCTTAGATCGAATAATATGTATTCGTCGGAAGAAATAACTGTAGACTGGTGACTATAGGCAAGCAAGAAACTGAAATAGCACCAGGGTGAATAGAGTCATAAGGTATGCAGGGAGTTATCCTTAGAATAAACGAAATAACTGGGTAGAACCAAAATGGATAAATCTAATGGTTATCCGGTGGTAGCGCCCCATGGGTTAACAGAACTATAACGAGATTCGGGCTGAATTCTATGGCAAAAGCAAGGGTATAAATGTTACCAATCATCACTATGGCTTAAAATAACAGCACTGGAGGTTTGTATGACTCTAGGGTCATGGAATGTTAGTAGCATTCAACAATAAACAGGACATACAGGTGCTAAAAGTTTTACAATGGAGTTTTGGTAGATCAAGAATGTTTTTGATAACATCTGTTTTGGAGTTCCTACGTCTAATTAGATTCCCGATTTGCTGCTTTATTTATTGTCCATCTCCTTAACTCCTCCAGCGTCATTGGCCGTCCAAGGAGTTCTATCGCCGAAATGATAGAGGAGGTGTTCAGCCAGTCTGGGTCAGGTACTATGGGGACAAATGTGGAAGTTGAAATTTCGTAAGATAGGCCCGATGGGTTAAATCGCGTGGAGCAGACATCAGGGCTAAATTTGACCTTCTTGTCAGGACTCTTTTGATCGTCTGTTTTTAAGGGCTTTGGGTCACTTGGGTACGCATCGTTTTCTTCTCGCAAGTGAACTATAGTAGGCCGTGAAGATGAAGGTGGTGTTAATGTTGTCAGGTCTACTAGGTCGACATGATGGCTTTCCATTTCTACCGTAGTTGCTTCCAACGTTGAACATACTGAGACTAAACTAGGTGAACCGAATTCTAGGGCATCACGATCTTCCTCAGTTAGGTCGACTACACTGGTAAATACTCTCTCGCCTAGCATCTTGGGAGGCTGCCTAGTTCGCATAGGTCTGGTGTTCTGACGTGTAAAAATTTCTGACAGTTTTTTCGAGGGTGGTGATTTCATTGGAGATGACGCTTTCCTTTTAGCAGTACCGGACAATTTCTGTGTCTTCGTAGTACAGTCAGAATGTGTTTGTTTGGGTCCCGTCTCCGCCATGGTGGTTTGTTCTCCAGTAGGTTTAGGGAACTCTCCTCCGGGATTCTCTGGAAGTACCGGCATTTCTTGGATCGCTTCATCGCCCTCCTCCCTAGTGTCCAAGAGAATCAACTGTGGGGTCGCTTGAAAGTCTCTTTCATTGTCACCGGAATCCAAGTCGATCAAAGGAATCTCATCTAACTCGACCTTCTGGTCGGCGTGGTCTGATGTTTCTAGCTTAGGATCTGTTCGGTCGGACATTAGGTGTTCGTCTCGTTTCGTAGTTTCGAGTAGTGTTTTCTCCTTGAGGTCTCTTAGTGTAATTAAGTCACTAGCATTATCGTCTGACATCTCTTCAGAGAGTTCGATCGTCACTCCGGGTTCATTTAGGTAACTTTTAAGAAGTTCGGGTTTGCCCGACGGGCTTGGTTCTTGGTCGCTCTCGAGGCCAATCGGTGTTCTCAGTCTCTTTCTCTGTTCTTCTTCTTCTCTAAGAAGAGTTTCCCTAGAACTGTTCATGGCCGCGTTTCGTCTCGCAATGTCAAGCTCTTCAAATTTCCACTGAAGATTTCGTTTCTTTTGGGTAGTTTTTGAGCTTTTAAATCCGATATTTCTTGGAGGTTTTGCAGTTTTCCTCAATCCTTTAGTCGCATAAAATCTAACTAATTGGTCTCGTTTTCTCGGACTTGGTTTCTTCTGGGTGCACTGTCTTTTAATGGCTAAATCAGATTTACGTATTATTTTACCATTTTTTAGAGTCACAGTGTGATCTGATTCCCTTACGATTTCGTCCTTAAGTACTCTATAGTATGGTTCATTTTTCATTCTATCTTGGATTTTTCGATAAACAATGGTCTTACCCGACGGGTTGTTCAGAATTGAGTCCTTTATGCCCAAGGCATCTCTTTTTTCTGACCGGGAGAGGACTTTTACTGGGGATCCAGCACTTGTTGGTACATATCTCACGGCATTTGAGATATCCTCCGAGGATGATGAATTTTCATCGACATCTCCATCTTCTATGTCGTCAGGGGCATCCCAGTCATGTCTTCGCTCTCGGCTCATTAGTTTTTTGCCTTTATCTATACATAACAAAGTTTTATTCCAATCAAGGTTATTCGAAGAGGGTGATTTGACCAAATTATGCCAGATAGTGTTTGGGGATCTACCGAAATGTGCTTCGAAAGGAGAGCAGTTAAGCGACTGTTGAGTTACTGTTCTTAAGCATTTTATTATTTTCAGGAGTGCAGATTCTAGTGAAGGTTTTGGACGTTCTTGTGCCATAACCAGGAGTCGTTCCTTAATGGTCCTGATTAGGCGTTCCACTAATCCCGTAGCTCTATGATCACCCACTGGGCTAAATATCACCTTTATGTTGTGATCGTGGCAGAATTCTCTAACTTCCTTGGAGATGAAACCAGATCCTTGATCTGTTCTAATTGTTCTAGGTATCCCGTGTAAAGCAATGTATTTACTAAGGAAGTTTATAATAGATTTTGCCGATGTACTGGATGTTATTTGAGCTGATGGGAATTTTGAAAATCTGTCTACACACACCAATATGTATTTTTTTGTTCCCCATACTAAAGGTAACGGACCAGCGAAATCTAATTCCATTTCTTGGTTTGGTTCTTCGACCATTGGGAGTTCCCCTAGGATATTGTGTTTTATAAGAGGTTTCAAATTTTTACCTGCTTTCACGCACTCTATACAATTTTCGCCGTGGACTTGGATTTCACGGTAAATTTTCGGCCACCAGATGTATTGCGTTGCCAGGCTTTTCATTGCGAACTGGCCGGGGTGGGCTTCGTGTAGTCTGTTCAGCATAGTCGATCTTAGGCATGCTGGGATTACTAAACGGTTGTCCAAATAGAGGCATCCTCCACTGACATGTAAGTTATTCAAATATGACTTATAATAGTTTCCCAGTTGTAGGATATCCTGTTTTCGGTCTTCCTCGATTGCCTTGATTATCTTTTTCAGAATTAGATCTTGTTTCGATAAGAGGGACATAAATTTAGAGTCAAATATTTCCGGCCAAGAGAAAGGGAATAAGTTAACTGTTTTCTTTTTGCTAGGTGATCTATTCTCGGGTTTGTCCGACGGGTTACTAGTATTTGGTGTTAAAACGTCCGTGTTTTCTTTAGTAGTAAGTTCTTTTTGTTGGTTAAATTCAATTTGTTCTGCCATTTCTTTCAGGATTTTAAAATTCGTAAAAAAGTCGTTAGTTTTGCAAGATGAGTCACACAGTTCTGTACGCGAGTGAGAATTTTGACACACTGAAATGTTGGAATGGTTAGATATCGCTTGGAAAGTTTCAGCGGCATTAGCAATTCGTTTCTCACGTTCTATTTCTTGACTGGTCATATGATCTGTTGACTGGCCAATCGCATTGCAAGAAGTGACGTCATGTGCTAAGAAATGTTGAGAGAATTTATTTCTTATTTGCGCCCACGAATTTTTTTGGCATAAGGTGATCAAAGCCTAAGAGTGTACTAATCTGGTTTACTGAAGCGATAACAAACTTCTCGTCATCCAGAGAAACTGGTACGGGTTCACCCGATGGGTGTCGGGATATATAATCGACAAATCCCATATCTTTACCGGGTAAATGTTCTACGGTAAAGTCGAACGGTAATAGTTTATCCGCCCAACGGGTGAGGCGTGATTGGGCCGTTTTAGTGTATTTATCGTCTTTCAGTGCTCCTATTAAGGCTTTGTGATCTGTTAAAATTGAGAATTGTTTACCCAGTAGATAATTTTTGAAATGATCTAGTGCCCAGACTAATCCCAGTAATTCGAGTTCGTTAGTGCTGTATTTTAATTCGGCGATATTCAAAAATCTGCTAGCGAACGCTACGGTCTTCCAATTTCCCCAATGGTCTTGTTCGATTGACGCGCCCAATCCTAAATGTGAGGCATCGCATTTCACCCGAGTGTTCAGTTTTACATCGAAATGGTGGTTCGTCACCGTATTACAAATTTCGTTCTTGATTTTTTCAAACGCTTCCGTATGTACTGTGGACCACTTAAATGGTTTATTCTTTTGCATAAGTTCTCTGAAGGGTGTTGATAAGGACGCTAGGTTTGGTATGAACTTATTAAATTGGTTAATCGATCCCATTAAGGATCTGATGTCTTTAATACAGTTTGGTTCTTTTAGGTTTCTGATTGCGTCAGATTTATGTATTAATGGTGTCGTCCCTTTTGCGTCGATTCTAAATCCCAACCATTCTATGTTATGAGTTAAAAACGTGCATTTTTCCCATTTTATGGCTAGTCCCTCGTCATCTAGCGTTTTTAACACATTAATGACTAGCTTTTTATGTTCTTCCTCGCTACCTACGGTGGCGATTAGGATGTCGTCAAGATAACAATGAGTATTTGGTAGTTTTTCCGTCAAACGGTCCATTATACGTTGAAATTCATTGGGCATATCGCCTAGTCCATAGAATCCGGTTTTAAAACGATATGAACCCGTTACTTCTCCCCCCACAATGTTAAAATTACACTGATTACTTGCCTTTTTCGAAAGCGGAATTTGGCTGTAGGCGTATTTTAGATCTATCGACGAAAACCAGATGTTTCTTTGATCGTGGCCGCTAATAGTGACTGCAACGTTGTCAATTAGTTCGAATAGATTCGGCATTTGATATCTATTGCGAAATATTTGTTTGTTTAGTAGTTTTGAGTTCAACGCTAGTTTTATTGATCCATCCCTTTTTGCTGTAATCACGATAGGGGAAATAAAACAATCTTCAGAGCATCTAGATAGTTTTTCAATGTGTCCGTCACTTAATAATTGGTCGATGCATAGTTTGACTTTGGGGAGAAGATGGATTGGGATACGTTTCCCTTTCACCTGTATCGGTTTTATCGGCTCGTTAAAATAAGTATTAACTACGTAGTTTTTTGATCTACCAGTTCTTTTTATAAGGTCTGGAAAGTGCTTTGATATGTATAATTTAAACTCACGTTGGGATGGTGTCTCTTGGTTTTGATCCTGTTGGATGTCGGATGCGAATTTTATTTGATTGACATTTGTCCCGATGGGTGGTACTTTCTGGTTTTCCCGTGACTTTGACCCGTTGGGTGGAGGTTGTTTTTGAAATACTACAATACCCAAATTCGGTAGGATGTCATTTCCTAGTAGATTTCTTTCAGCCCCTTCTGTGATAAAAAGTTTTTGATCATTAGCCTCCCATCCTTTCGATTGGATTTTCACTCGAACTTTTCCAATAATATTGATCGTACTCCCGAAACCCTGGTATGCTTTCTTTGTTATCTCGTCCACAGGTTCTAGCTTTACAAATCTGTCTCGTATCTTCAGTTCGTGTAGTAGGTCTTTTTTCATGAAGGAAACTGGGCTTGCAGAGTCAATTTGGATCTCGGTATAGTAGGGGTTGAATTTTCCCAGAGCTACTTTTAGTGTCTTTTTCAATTCTAATCCTTCGTGATTGAATACTGTTCTCACTCCGCGCTCTATTTTGTCTTCTACGGCATTTATTTGGTTATCTGTGTCGATGGATAGAACTAAGAAGTCGTCTAGCTTAACCTCAAATTCGGGATTTTCCTGCGGGTTGGCCCGGATATTTTCGTTTTCTTGGGGTACCCGATTCTGATCGACGATGTTAGTTTGAGTTTTTGCTGAACTCCTACAGTGTTTAGCAAAATGTCCTTTCCGTCCGCACGTATTGCAGTTTCTATCTCTAGCCGGGCATGTGGATAGGTGTCCTTTTTTGAATTGCTGACCGCAATTACGGCACTTGTTATTTTCGACTATGTTTAATGTTGGTTCGTTCTTCACGTATTGTGATCTTGGTCCTGGGTTGTAAGTTGGAAATTTTAGATACTGTTGATGAATTTTAGTACCTTTTTCGTGAACTAATACGTAAGATAGTACGTTTTCTGGGGTCAAGTATTCAATGCATAGTTTCTTTTGGATCTCGACATTTCTCATGTTGGTTATGAAAATGTCTCTTACTAGTTCTGACTCGAGTTCCCCCAGTTTACAATTTTTTGCTAGTTCTGAAAGAATTTCATGGAATTTTTCTAAGGACTCATGTTCTTTCTGTCTTCGGCCAAAAAATTTAAATCTTTCGTATGTTAGGTTTGTAGTGATCGTGAAAGTCGTTTTTAATAGTTCCCAAAATTCTGCGAAATTAATATCCAGAATTTTTTTTCCAGGATTTTTATGAGAAAAGCATTTCTGTCCTTCTTTCCCGAGTGCTAGGTATAGCTGTGATTTGAGCTTCTTGTCAATATCTCCTATTTGAAGTCCGTTAATTTTTGCGTTATCTTCCGCCCTTCTCCTTTTTAATTCTTCGTTGTAATTTTGTACTGTACTCTATGACGTTCCTCTTTTTCGGCCCGACGGGTCTGATCCTCGGATGGGTCCAGTGGTTCTGCCATAGGGTAGATTAGTTCATCTCTTATCGGTGGGTTAATTACATCTTCGATGTCAACGGAGTCTTTCGCAATAATTGTCAGTTGGAATTTTTCCGCCCACCTTTCCCAGTCATGTTGATTTTCGTATGATGAGTTGTTCCAAAAAAACTCTAGTCCGCGTAGGTTTGATTCATTCGACTGCGCCATGTTAAAAAATTAGGATACCACTCGTGTAAAAGAGTGACTTAAACTAAGAATAGATTAAGACTGTGGATGATTAAGATTCCTACTAAAATTGTAGGCTTTTATTTAAGACTAAATAAAAGACGGGGATTCTATCTAAGTTAAGAGAGGTTTAAAAGATTGAATTGGTTGCGATTGATTTGTTACGTATCATAAAAGATAGTGTCCAATTCAGAGTCTACCAAAAGCCGTTGCGCTTTTGGCAGGTATATAAATTAACAACTTAAAGGTCGATGGTAAGTTAAGATCAGAGGTTAAATAAACAAACCATAATACTTTTACAGTGAGTCAGTGAAGGATCTCCTATCTCTCCGTTTAAGAGCGGCAATCTTATTTTGTGGTCACGCCGTGAATGACACTGGCTGAAATCAACAGCAAGATTAGCTCATTGCACAGAAGAAAAGTCAACGGAGCATGCATGTGTGTCATCAAGATAAGCCATAATTTGATTGTTTTTTATTTCTTCCACAAGAGAAATCAGTTTCGCATTTATGGTCGCATTTATGGTCTGTTTAGTGCAATGGATAACTCCAACCCTACTTTTTCATAAATTCACGTAAATTCATCTTGGCTACGTATATGATACTTAGGTTGCACTTTTTAAATATATCTTTGTGTTCGGCTGTTTAAAAATTCAGAAGAGCGGTTTTAAGTTTTTAGTTTGTTAATGCTTGAAGAAACTCCTAGCCGTCAGTATCATACTTTTTCCAGTACCCGCGCATCCAGTGATAACCAGGAGAATCAATTTTGAAGGCTTCCTGTTTATTTTTGATTATATGTGCTACGCCCTGGGATATTGTGGAAAATACGTGGAAAATAATTTTTGTAAACTTATATGTGAAATTTGCTTTAAACTTATCCAATAAACAGATTAAGCTTACCAATATCAAAAGTGGAAATAAATGTAGCAATAATTCGAAAAGAAATGACTTTCCCACTTTTGAAGAAAGTGAGAAGAAATTTGAGCTCAGGTCAACAATATTTTATGGCTGATATACAAAATTTGGCTAAAAATGGCTAAAAAGTTAAAAAGTCAAAATTAGCTTAGAGAAAATAAAACCACCCGAGCACAAATACTCCGTCTTTTTCCTCAAAAGTCGGAAAAATCTTCATTTGCGAAACCTTCTTTTTTTAAAAATTAAAATTGATTTTTTGAGGGAGGGTTTGAAGTGGGCGATAGAGATGAAAACGTTTTTACTTCTTAAGCTCAAAAAAGCATAGACGTTGAAAAGCCAAAACAAGCATTACATAGTTTTATTATTTTACTCTCTTTCTACTCTTTTTCGTTTGACTTATGTTTGTAAAATGGTCTATTATATGAAGTAATCTGTTCAAACCAATTTTGGTTGATTTTCATGACGAAGTTGTTTTATGTACGAGTTGGTTTTTAAACTAAACCACAATATGCGATAAAGCTCTCACTTAAATTAGAGTTACAGAAAATAAATACAGTTTGTACCTGCGTTGATTAAACATGGGGAACCAGTGAGTTGATTTTTTCTATTAATTCTATTGTTGTTCTTGATTTGATGTTGAAGTTGGTTTTAAACTGGTCTGTTTTAGACTGAAATTGTACAAAGGAAGAACCAGCAGATGTGTGGGATATCTGGGAGCCTTTGTCAGCTTCCTCATCACCGTAAGTCCATCTCAGTTTTTCTCAAAATTGGTATATTAAGCTACTGTTAGTCTAGCTGCCATTAAAAAAGGCGTTTTAAATCGCCTCTTAAGGAGCTCAAACATAACTGCATATCTTCGTCCCTGAAACGTGCAGAATCTTCGTCCTGAAAAGTGCAGAATCTCAAAAATAACGAGGAACTCAGAATCCCTTCTATTTCCTCATTCCTAGATCCAACGATCCGGGAATTGTTTACGTTATAAAGAGTTCGAAATAGCCTTTAGAAAACAGCGTTAGTAAAAATGTGTTAGAAAACCTATAAAAATTGATTAGAAAATTAGGATAGGGCAAAATATCCCTCTCCCCATTCTACTTGTCCCCTCCCCAACCCCCAACCACCCCCACGTTTCATTTTAACTTAGAAACTCAAAAGTCCTTTTAAATAAGCTTTCGTGACTGTAATTTCACAAAAAGTCAGGGGGGGCATGGAAAAGAGCCCTCTAACTCCTCTGCTGTGGTGATGATAATGTGATGTGTTAGGTGTATGGGGGAGCTATGACAGGGATGGGGGTGTGGCTTGTGAGTGAGGACGTGGTGGGGGTGTTGAAGACTGTGGTGCCCAGCAGCAGCGTCTGGGACTGGATCGCTTTCGGGATGATAGTCACCGGCGTCTTCCTCTCCGTCACAGGCCTCCTCGGCATCAAGGGATTCATCAAGGAGCGCAGAATGGTCCTCACTCTAGTCAGTATACTATGCTTTTATTATGATTATTTTGCATCATAAATCGCTCAAAAAATGTCCATATAGTCGAACAAAGTCAAAATCGGACATCGTTCGACTGAAAAAGTCAAAAACGGACATCGTTCGACCATTTCGGTCGAATCATGAGTCGAGCACCTCAGCCCGCGTGCTTTTAATATTAATTGGTTTTTATGACATAGTTTTGACTAAAATATATTAACTGTAAGTAATCAATTATTTCAGACGTCGGCCCAGGTAAACATTTCAATACCCCGCTGGAAAACCAAGTGGGACTATCACCCCACTAAAAATAAACAATTCTGATTGGCCGAAATCGAATGCCTTTACCATCTATGTTAAAAAGTTTTCCTACCTAAATTGAGTTAGGGTGAGATGGTCTTCTTGGTCTCAGACGTCAAAATGAGCAGTTTTACTCTTATTTTTTTTTTCAAAACCATTGACCAAAATAGAAAACTTGGCCCCAATATATATTTAGCTGCCAGACTTTAGGAAACATGATCTACTTGGCTTTTCACAATCGTGAACGTGTAAAAGACTGAGAGTCAAATACCAGCAATCAATTACTAGCTGAAAAAGGTTTCAAAGTGAGGCTATTTTGTGAAAAGTTTTTTGCTATGTTTTTTAGGAATGTAAAATTCAGATCACTCACTTAGTTTTCAAAACGTATTGCAATTCAATAAACTTGGTTTTTCATTTTGAGACAATTGAATATAACATATAACGATAATGAAAAACTTTGTGCGTTTTTGCTGGAAAAATTGCCCCCTATCATCAGTTTAAAAGCACTTTTTCAAAAAGAATAACTCGACTTTCTACTATACTAACTGTGATAATGGAAAAAAATATTTCAAAGAGACAAAACGTGTTATTGAAATTTTCCCCAGGGGTGAATTTTGGGCGGTCGGTCGGCAATTTTTCCCCAGGGGTGAATTTTGCGCGGTCGGCAATCTACGACTTCCCCAGGGGTGAATTTTCGCGGTCGGCAATTTTTTTGAAAAAAAGTAGGGCAAAAGGCCAATTACGAGAAATTTTGGAAGGTTTTTATATCTTAATATAGTACCAAAGCGGCCCTTTGGGTGGTGAGGGGGGGGGGTTCGAATCTCTAACAGAAAAACGTCCCCCAATTCGTCCCTGTTGTGCCCAAATGTACTTAATATCGCTGAGTAAGATTGTTGTGTTGCAGCACTGTCTGATGTTGGCGTTGAGTTTTGTGGGGGTGTCATTGTTCGTGGGTTTGCCCATGTGGTACAGGAGCCATATGACCAAAAACCTCTACAACCAGATGGAAGAGTCCTTCTTCGACTACCAGGGCGAACAGGCCAGAGACAAACACAGCGTGTTCTGGAACTACGCGCAGATATATGTCAGTCTCGTACAAATCAACTCTGTGTATTGCTTTTTACACAAGCAAACGCCTGTTTTTATAATACGAGTTCAATTTTGGTCCAAAATCTAAGTTGCTCATTTTTGCGTTCAATTTTTATGTTCAAGTTTATTATTTTACTCAAACACAGTTTGGCGAGCGGTTTAGTAATGTTTTTTTTGACCATTTATACTTTCTCTTATGAATGCATTTCTTATTTGGGGTATACTCTAAGAGGCTGTGATAGCTAACTGAAGATAAGAGGGGTGGAGGGCGCACCGCACATTTTAGAGCTCCGCGGTTCGAATCCCGTATTATTCAAAGCATTATTACACTTTTCGAAGCTTCGTTGATTATTTGAGAAGTCCTCGTTATTACTGCTCAAAATGTTTGAAAGACGTGTAAACGAAGCAGTAACAGTTCGGCTGCTGACGTAAACAGCTGTAACGTACGTTGATTTTATCTCAGAATTCTAAATTTTGAGTCAAACTAGTTTCTCTACTTCGTTGCTATCTTGTTGTTGTTGTTGTTGTTGTTGTTGTTGTTGAAAGATTCGATACGATTTAGTTCAAAAAAATAAATTCGATTTCACAGCCGGATGGAATTTTGTGGTCTGATTGTTTGCTTGATTACTAGCTGAGGCTGGTAACTCAAAAGACAAATAAAATTCTTATAGAGTCGAAACTTTTTCTCCGCCGAGATAAATTTTCGACTCTATAAATGACTTTTATTTGTTTATTATGTTACCAGCCTCCGCTAGTAAGCAAGCACAGAATCAGACCACAAAATTCCATCCGGCCGGGAATTCGTAATTTTTTGTTTTGAGCTAAATCGCATTGAATCCTTGAACAACAACAAGACTGCTCGTATCAGGGCGAAGCCCTGAATATTTCGACTGCCTTTTGAGGTCTATAGAGCAGTAATAGCATGAAAAAAATAAATGTAAAAAAATGAATTGAAATTTTTTTGTGGGAATCACACCATATAAAGTACAAAGTGATAAATTCACTCCTAGTAACAAATCAATTATGGCAATAAGTTCCTACATTCAATTTAGAAAGATTTCTAAGACGGAGTAAATCTCCGCTTACGTTAATAGCGCGAAATTTATCGCAAGTTAATTGTCCCAAATTGGCCAAAATGACTATCTTTAAACCTCTATAACTTTACGAAAAATGATCACAGGTGAAATCATTTTTCAAATTTAGGCTTAGGACAACACTACTTTTTGAATGTTTTTTAAAAAGCCGTCAAAAATGGCTAGTTAAAAAGTCGAAATTTGTCTGAAGAAAAAAAAACCCACCTCGAACACAAACACTTCGTTACTTTCGTTACGAAAGTTGGAACTACAAGATAGCAAGAAAGCAAAGAAGTTTGACTCAAAAATTAGAATGAGAAATTTCTCTCGGAGGAGATAATACCATTTTACTTTCTTTCACTTACGAGAGCAGCTGTGCTCATAATCCGGAATAATACTTTCCCATCTACATCTTTTGTTAGAAAGCTGTAAGAAATACGCAGTTTCTAACACGTGCAAGGGCTGATATATAACAGGTTTATAAAAAAAAACAGGAATCACGAGGTTACTTAACTCATATGCCTTCTCTTAAGTTATTTACGCTAAAATTTTTGAAAAAATTGTAAAATTTTCTTCATTTAAAGAGTTGAAGTTTATTCGGGGTGATAAAAATCTTGCAAGAAAATGTATTTTGGAAAACTTGATCCTCAATGTGTCGATCGAAACTTTTTTCTGAGGTTTTGCCTATATTTTAGCTTTTAATGGAGCTTTACGTTTTACGATAGCTAAACTATACCCTATGGCATAGTATTTTTTGCCAATTTTTGTAATCTTTGTCACAAATTATTTTTTCAATTTTTCTAATCAAGAACAAAATTATAATTTTCCATTTTTTTACTTTCTTATTAAAAAAACTGAAAACAAAACTCTGAAACATTTGAAAATTTTATAAATCAAACGCTCAATTATTTATTTTTTAATTTTTTATTTAAGGTTTAACTGAACGTTCGATATATAAAATGTTCAATTGTTCGACAAATGTTTTGCGGCTTCAATTTTTAAAAATTCCCTGTTTTTTATGACAAAGTATACTAGTGAAATTAAGGGCATTTAAGCATTCTTATTCAAAAGTTGTTTTAACAAAGAAGGAAGCGTGTTTTAAGCAACGAATCAGTTTTATGCATTTTGAGTTTTGAATCAACAAAGTTTGAAAGATCATTTCGAAGTAGTGAAAGCTAATTTTGAAAAAAAACAGAAGTGCTGAAACATTTAGGTTTTTAAAAAAAAAATTTATAATCAAAAAAATTTTTTTACATCGTTTTGCTTGTAACTTTTTTGTTCTTCGGAAAGCTTCGGATAAATTTCAGACGACGTTTTGCAGTTCAGTTTAATCGATTATTTGATAATAGCAGAGAGCAAAAAAACCTAATTTTCTCTTAAATTTTTTTTTTGAAAAAACACTCTTGCTCTAATATTAACAAGATGGTTTTAAACACTTCCGCAATTCTTAGGTCTTATAAAGATTTCAAATCTGGCAATTTTTTAGACTAGTGCTGGTATGGAATTGAGGCTGTATTTTTTCGTTTAATTTCTTTTTGCATTCAAAAAATTAGTCAAAATTACGCACGGCAAAAAATAGCTCTATAGAACAGATTTTGATTTTTTTCATCTATTTTAAAGTCAAAATTCAAAAGTTCGAAAATTATTGGTTACATCAATTATCAGCCTTAATTCATAGTAAAAGAATGCTGGTGAATAAAGATACAAATGTTCAAAATCAACCGTTTTATCAACATCAATCTCAAAAAAAAAACTGCATAATTTAAGTTTATTTTAACGAACTGCGAAAAAATTACAACATTTTCGGTCGTTTTTTGATACTTTTTACCCGTCGAATCATTGAAACTATACAAAAATCAATGAAAATGGTTCAGTTGATTAAGAAGAGAAAAACAAGCAGTTCTGCCCACAATTTAATACAAAAGATTAAGAATACTATGAAAGATGAAGTGTTTCTAAAATTCTGAAACATTTGTGAAAAATTTGGACATTATTTAAATCAAACGCTCGGTTTATTTATTTTATTATTTTTTTAAAATTTGAACTGAGCGTTTGATATATAAAACTTCCAAATGTTTGTCAAATTTTTAAATTTTTTTGAGCCCCGAGAGAAAAGTGATCATTCAACTACTGTTGCATAGTCTTTATTTTTGGTTGATATCTGAGCAAAAGAGTTTTTTGATTTTCAACTGAAAAAGGAGTGAAGCAAAAAATTGATGAATACATTACATGTGAAAATTATAGGAGTAAATTAGGGGTGGAAAAAGATGTTGCTCAATCAAATGATTGTGTTCAGGAAAAAAACTGTATGGCGTTAGAAGTTTGACAGTCACAAAGGGTTTCAAAAACGTGCTAATAATTCAAAGTTCAATATTTAAAACAGGTTCCATGCTTCAGAAACTTTTAGTAACATTGATTATAGTAGACCATTGAAAATGAATCAAATTAGAGACAAAAAATGTACGAAATCGATTCTTAACATCTACTGGAAATGATTCGCCGAATAAACCTAGATCACAGGTGAAATCATTTTTCAAATTTAAGCTTAGGACAACACTACTTTTTGAATGTTTTTTAAAAAGCCGTCAAAAATGGCTAGTTAAAAAGTCGAAATTTGTCTGAAGAAAAAAAAACCCACCTCGAACACAAACACTTCGTTACTTTCGTTACGAAAGTTGGAACTACAAGATAGCAAGAAAGCAAAGAAGTTTGACTCAAAAATTAGAATGAAAACTTTCTCTCGGAGGAGATAATACCATTTTACTTTCTTTCACTTACGAGAGCAGCTGTGCTCATAATCCGGAATAATACTTTCCCATCTACATCTTTTGTTAGAAAGCTGTAAGAAATACGCAGTTTCTAACACGTGCAAGGGCTGATATATAACAGGTTTATAAAAAAAAACAGGAATCACGAGGTTACTTAACTCATATGCCTTCTCTTAAGTTATTTACGCTAAAATTTTTGAAAAAATTGTAAAATTTTCTTCATTTAAAGAGTTGAAGTTTATTCGGTGTGATAAAAATCTTGCAAGAAAATGTATTTTGGAAAACTTGATCCTCAATGTGTCGATCGAAACTTTTTTCTGAGGTTTTGCCTATATTTTAGCTTTTAATGGAGCTTTACGTTTTACGATAGCTAAACTATACCCTATGGCATAGTATTTTTTGCAAATTTTTGTAATCTTTGTCACAAATTATTTTTTCAATTTTTCTAATCAAGAACAAAATTATAATTTTCCATTTTTTTACTTTCTTATTAAAAAAACTGAAAACAAAACTCTGAAACATTTGAAAATTTTATAAATCAAACGCTCAATTATTTATTTTTTAATTTTTTATTTAAGGTTTAACTGAACGTTCGATATATAAAATGTTCAATTGTTCGACAAATGTTTTGCGGCTTCAATTTTTAAAAATTCCCTGTTTTTTATGACAAAGTATACTAGTGAAATTAAGGGCATTTAAGCATTCTTATTCAAAAGTTGTTTTAACAAAGAAGGAAGCGTGTTTTAAGCAACGAATCAGTTTTATGCATTTTGAGTCTTGAATCAACAAAGTTTGAAATATACTTTCGAATCCCGTAAAGTATATTTAGCTGCCAGACTTTAGGAAACATGATCTACTTGGCTTTTCACAATTGTGAACGTGTAAAAGACTGAGAGTCAAATACCAGCAATCAATTACTAGCTGAAAAAGGTTTCAAAGTGAGGCTATTTTGTGAAAAGTTTTTTGCTATGTTTTTTAGGAATGTAAAATTCAGATCACTCACTTAGTTTTCAAAACGTATTGCAATTCAATAAACTTGGTTTTTCATTTTGAGACAATTGAATATAACATATAACGATAATGAAAAACTTTGTGCGTTTTTGCTGGAAAAATTGCCCCCTATCATCAGTTTAAAAGCACTTTTTCAAAAAGAATAACTCGACTTTCTACTATACTAACTGTGATAATGGAAAAAATTATTTCAAAGAGACAAAACGTGTTATTGAAATTTTCCCCAGGGGTGAATTTTGGGCGGTCGGTCGGCAATTTTTCCCCAGGGGTGAATTTTGCGCGGTCGGCAATCTACGACTTCCCCAGGGGTGAATTTTCGCGGTCGGCAATTTTTTTGAAAAAAAGTAGGGCAAAAGGCCAATTACGAGAAATTTTGGAAGGTTTTTATATCTTAATATAGTACCAAAGCGGCCCTTTGGGTGGTGAGGGGGGGGGGGTTCGAATCTCTAACAGAAAAACGTCCCCCAATTCGTCCCTGTTGTGCCCAAATGTACTTAATATCGCTGAGTAAGATTGTTGTGTTGCAGCACTGTCTGATGTTGGCGTTGAGTTTTGTGGGGGTGTCATTGTTCGTGGGTTTGCCCATGTGGTACAGGAGCCATATGACCAAAAACCTCTACAACCAGATGGAAGAGTCCTTCTTCGACTACCAGGGCGAACAGGCCAGAGACAAACACAGCGTGTTCTGGAACTACGCGCAGATATATGTCAGTCTAGTACAAATCAACTCTGTGTTTTGCTTTTTACACAAGCAAACGCCTGTTTTTATAATACGAGTTCAATTTTGGTCCAAAATCTAAGTTGCTCATTTTTGCGTTCAATTTTTATGTTCAAGTTTATTATTTTACTCAAACACAGTTTGGCGAGCGGTTTAGTAATGTTTTTTTTTGACCATTTATACTTTCTCTTATGAATGCATTTCTTATTTGGGGTATACTCTAAGAGGCTGTGATAGCTAACTGAAGATAAGAGGGGTGGAGGTCGCACCGCACATTTTAGAGCTCCCCGGTTCGAATCCCGTATTATTCAAAGCATTATTACACTTTTCGAAGCTTCGTTGATTATTTGAGAAGTCCTCGTTATTACTGCTCAAAATGTTTGAAAGACGTGTAAACGAAGCAGTAACAGTTCGGCTGTTGACGTAATCAGCTGTAACGTACGTTGATTTTATCTCAGAATTCTAAATTTTGAGTCAAACTAGTTTCTCTACTTCGTTGCTATCTTGTTGTTGTTGTTGTTGTTGTTGAAAGATTCGATACGATTTAGTTCAAAAAAATAAATTCGATTTCACAGCCGGATGGAATTTTGTGGTCTGATTGTTTGCTTGATTACTAGCTGAGGCTGGTAACTCAAAAGACAAATAAAATTCTTATAGAGTCGAAACTTTTTCTCCGCCGAGATAAATTTTCGACTCTATAAATGACTTTTATTTGTTTATTATGTTACCAGCCTCCGCTAGTAAGCAAGCACAGAATCAGACCACAAAATTCCATCCGGCCGGGAATTCGTAATTTTTTGTTTTGAGCTAAATCGCATTGAATCCTTGAACAACAACAAGACTGCTCGTATCAGGGCGAAGCCCTGAATATTTCGACTGCCTTTTGAGGTCTATAGAGCAGTAATAGCATGAAACAAATAAATGTAAAAAAATGAATTGAATTTTTTTTAGTTGAAATTTTTTTGTGGGAATCACACCATATAAAGTACAAAGTGATAAATTCACTCCTAGTAACAAATCAATTATGGCAATAAGTTCCTACATTCAATTTAGAAAGATTTCTAAGACGGAGTAAATCTCCGCTTACGTTAATAGCGCGAAATTTATCGCAAGTTAATTGTCCCAAATTGGCCAAAATGACTATCTTTAAACCTCTATAACTTTACGAAAAATGATCACAGGTGAAATCATTTTTCAAATTTAGGCTTAGGACAACACTACTTTTTGAATGTTTTTTAAAAAGCCGCCGTCAAAAATGGCTAGTTAAAAAGTCGAAATTTGTCTGAAGAAAAAAAAACCCACCTCGAACACAAACACTTCGTTACTTTCGTTACGAAAGTTGGAACTACAAGATAGCAAGAAAGCAAAGAAGTTTGACTCAAAAATTAGAATGAGAAATTTCTCTCGGAGGAGATAATACCATTTTACTTTCTTTCACTTACGAGAGCAGCTGTGCTCATAATCCGGAATAATACTTTCCCATCTACATCTTTTGTTAGAAAGCTGTAAGAAATACGCAGTTTCTAACACGTGCAAGGGCTGATATATAACAGGTTTATAAAAAAAACAGGAATCACGAGGTTACTTAACTCATATGCCTTCTCTTAAGTTATTTACGCTAAAATTTTTGAAAAAATTGTAAAATTTTTTTCATTTAAAGAGTTGAAGTTTATTCGGTGTGATAAAAATCTTGCAAGAAAATGTATTTTGGAAAACTTGATCCTCAATGTGTCGATCGAAACTTTTTTTCTGAGGTTTTGCCTATATTTTAGCTTTTAATGGAGCTTTACGTTTTACGATAGCTAAACTATACCCTATGGCATAGTATTTTTTGCAAATTTTTGTAAACTTTGTCACAAATTATTTTTTCAATTTTTCTAATCAAGAACAAAATTATAATTTTCCATTTTTTACTTTCTTATTAAAAAAACTGAAAACAAAACTCTGAAACATTTGAAAGTTTTATAAATCAAACGCTCCATTATTTATTTTTTAATTTTTTATTTAAGGTTTAACTGAACGTTCGATATATAAAATGTTCAATTGTTCGACAAATGTTTTGCGGCTTCAATTTTTAAAAATTCCCTGTTTTTTATGACAAAGTATACTAGTGAAATTAAGGGCATTTAAGCATTCTTATTCAAAAGTTGTTTTAACAAAGAAGGAAGCGTGTTTTAAGCAACGAATCAGTTTTATGCATTTTGAGTTTTGAATCAACAAAGTTTGAAAGATCATTTCGAAGTAGTGAAAGCTAATTTTGAAAAAAAACAGAAGTGCTGAAACATTTAGGTTTTTAAAAAAAAAATTTATAATCAAAAAAATTTTTTTACATCGTTTTGCTTGTAACTTTTTTGTTCTTCGGAAAGCTTCGGATAAATTTCAGACGACGTTTTGCAGTTCAGTTTAATCGATTATTTGATAATAGCAGAGAGCAAAAAAAACCTAATTTTCTCTTAAATTTTTTTTTTGAAAAAACACTCTTGCTCTAATATTAACAAGATGGTTTTAAACACTTCCGCAATTCTTAGGTCTTATAAAGATTTCAAATCTGGCAATTTTTTAGACTAGTGCTGGTATGGAATTGAGGCTGTATTTTTTCGTTTAATTTCTTTTTGCATTCAAAAAATTAGTCAAAATTACGCACGGCAAAAAATAGCTCTATAGAATAGATTTTGATTTTTTTCATCTATTTTAAAGTCAAAATTCAAAAGTTCGAAAATTATTGGTTACATCAATTATCAGCCTTAATTCATAGTAAAAGAATGCTGGTGAATAAAGATACAAATGTTCAAAATCAACCGTTTTATCAACATCAATCTCAAAAAAAATCTGCATAAATTAAGTTTATTTTAACGAACTGCGAAGAAATTACACCATTTTCGGTCGTTTTTTGATACTTTTTACCCGTCGAATCATTGAAACTATACAAAAATCAATGAAAATGGTTCAGTTGATTAAGAAGAGAAAAACAAGCAGTTCTGCCCACAATTTAATACAAAAGATTAAGAATACTAAGAAAGATGAAGTGTTTCTAAAATTCTGAAACATTTGTGAAAAATTTGGACATTATTTAAATCAAACGCTCGGTTTATTTATTTTATTATTTTTTTAAAATTTGAACTGAGCGTTTGATATATAAAACTTCCAAATGTTTGTCAAATTTTTAAATTTTTTTGAGCCCCGAGAGAAAAGTGATCATTCAACTACTGTTGCATAGTCTTTATTTTTGGTTGATATCTGAGCAAAATAGTTTTTTGATTTTCAACTGAAAAAGAAGTGAAGCAAAAATTTGATGAATACATTACATGTGAAAATTATAGGAGTAAATTAGGGGTGGAAAAAGATGTTGCTCAATCAAATGATTGTGTTCATTAAAAAAACTGTATGGCGTTAGAAGTTTGACAGTCACAAAGGGTTTCAAAAACGTGCTAATAATTCAAATTTCAATATTTAAAACAGGTTCCATGCTTCAGAAACTTTTAGTAACATTGATTATAGTAGACCATTGAAAATGAATCAAATTAGAGACAAAAAATGTACGAAATCGATTCTTAACAACTACTGGAAATGATTCGCCGAATAAACCTAGATCACAGGTGAAATCATTTTTCAAATTTAAGCTTAGGACAACACTACTTTTTGAATGTTTTTTAAAAAGCCGTCAAAAATGGCTAGTTAAAAAGTCGAAACTTGTCTGAAGAAAAAAAAACCCACCTCGAACACAAACACTTCGTTACTTTCGTTACGAAAGTTGGAACTACAAGATAGCAAGAAAGCAAAGAAGTTTGACTCAAAAATTAGAATGAGAAATTTCTCTCGGAGGAGATAATACCATTTTACTTTCTTTCACTTACGAGAGCAGCTGTGCTCATAATCCGGAATAATACTTTCCCATCTACATCTTTTGTTAGAAAGCTGTAAGAAATACGCAGTTTCTTACACGTGCAAGGGCTGATATATAACAGGTTTATAAAAAAAAACAGGAATCACGAGGTTACTTAACTCATATGCCTTCTCTTAAGTTATTTACGCTAAAATTTTTGAAAAAATTGTAAAATTTTCTTCATTTAAAGAGTTGAAGTTTATTCCGTGTGATAAAAATCTTGCAAGAAAATGTATTTTGGAAAACTTGATCCTCAATGTGTCGATCGAAACTTTTTTCTGAGGTTTTGCCTATATTTTAGCTTTTAATGGAGCTTTACGTTTTACGATAGCTAAACTATACCCTATGGCATAGTATTTTTTGCAAATTTTTGAAACTTTGTCACAAATTATTTTTTCAATTTTTCTAATCAAGAACAAAATTATAATTTTCCATTTTTTACTTTCTTATTAAAAAAACTGAAAACAAAACTCTGAAACTTTTGAAAATTTTATAAATCAAACGCTCAATTATTTATTTTTTAATTTTTTATTTAAGGTTTAACTGAACGTTCGATATATAAAATGTTCAATTGTTCGACAAATGTTTTGCGGTTTCAATTTTTAAAAATTCCCTGTTTTTTATGACAATGTATACTAGTGAAATCAAGGGCATTTAAGCATTCTTATTCAAAAGTTGTTTTAACAAAGAAGGAAGCGTGTTTTAAGCAACGAATCAGTTTTATGCATTTTGAGTCTTGAATCAACAAAGTTTGAAAGATCATTTCGAAGTAGTGAAAGCTAATTTTGAAAAAAAACAGAAGTGCTGAAACATTTAGGTTTTTTTAAAAAAAATTTATAATCAAAAAAATTTTTTTACATTGTTTTGCTTGTAACTTTTTTGTTCTTCGGAAAGCTTCGGATAAATTTCAGACGACGTTTTGCAGTTCAGTTTAATCGATTATTTGACAATAGCAGAGAGCAAAAAAACTTAATTTTCTCTTAAATTTTTTTTTGAAAAAACACTCTTGCTCTAATATTAACAAGATGGTTTTAAACACTTCCGCAATTCTTAAGTCTTATAAAGATTTCAAATCTGGCAATTTTTTAGACTAGTGCTGATATGGAATTGAGGCTGTATTTTTTCGTTTAATTTCTTTTTGCATTCAAAAAATTAGTCAAAATTACGCACGGCAAAAAATAGCTCTATAGAATAGATTTTGATTTTTTTCATCTATTTTAAAGTCAAAATTCAAAAGTTCGAAAATTATTGGTTACATCAATTATCAGCCTTAATTCATAGTAAAAGAATGCTGGTGAATAAAGATACAAATGTTCAAAATCAACCGTTTTATCAACATCAATCTCAAAAAAAAACTGCATAAATTAAGTTTATTTTAACGAACTGCGAAGAAATTACACCATTTTCGGTCGTTTTTTGATACTTTTTACCCGTCGAATCATTGAAACTATACAAAAGTCAATGAAAATGGTTCAGTTGATTAAGAAGAGAAAAACAAGCAGTTCTGCCCACAATTTAATACAAAAGATTAAGAATACTAAGAAAGATGAAGTGTTTCTAAAATTCTGAAACATTTGTGAAAAATTTGGACATTATTTAAATCAAACGCTCGGTTTATTTATTTTATTATTTTTTTAAAATTTGAACTGAGCGTTTGATATATAAAACTTCCAAATGTTTGTCAAATTTTTAAATTTTTTTGAGCCCCGAGAGAAAAGTGATCATTCAACTACTGTTGCATAGTCTTTATTTTTGGTTGGTATCTGAGCAAAAGAGTTTTTTGATTTTCAACTGAGAAAGAAGTGAAGCAAAAAATTGATGAATACATTACATGTGAAAATTATAGGAGTAAATTCGGGTTGGAAAAAGATGATGGTCAGTCAAATGATTGTGTTCAGGAAAAACGCTGGATGGCTTTAGAAGTCTGACAGTCACAAAGTGTTCCAAAAAAGTGCTAATAATTCAAAGTTCAACATTTAAACAGTTTCTCCATGCTTCAGAAACTTTTAGTAACATGGATTATAGTAGACCATTGAAAATGAATCAAATTAAAGAAAAAAATTGCACGAAATCGATTCTTATCATCTACTGGAAATGATTCGCCGAATAAACCTAGACGCTGCGGAACTCATTTTTCCGTCCCTTTTCTGCCTTTTTTTATAGGAAGTTGGGCGAAATTTACGAATCTTTTTCATATGCATCTACGTGTAAGTTTTCACGATCGTCCGATTATTATACAAAGGGGAGTCCCCCGTCACATGCTAACACACACAAACAAACACACAAACTTCTTTCTTTTATTATACGTATAGATTTGCTGTTTTTTAAGAAAATGACTATGTCGAAATATTTTCGTTCTTTTACCTTTTTTTCTTGAAATATATTTTTTCTGATTGCTTGCATAGTAGTTCTCAATCTTCGGAAGTTGGCGTCCTTCGAACTGCCTTCCTGTTTGGTATTATTTTAGTTTTGACCTAGCATTGCAAACTTTGTAAAAATCGAATCCGGCTTCAATTTCGGAAAATCAAAATGAGTTTCGTTTGCATTCAGCTCCAATGTTTTCCGTCCTCCTAATAAAAAGCGCATCACGCTCTTATAAAAAGCGCATCCGCCTCCAATACTTTGCTAATTTTGAGGATCACTTAGCTCGGAATTGTTTTTTGACCTCTCCTTTTCGAAGTCTTTGCTTTCGTTGCAGTACAGGTGCTGCGGATTGGACCAGGAGGCTGACTGGCGCTTCCAGGCCTGGAACTACGAGAACAAACTCAACATCATGTACATGCCCAGTCAAGGCAGAAACATCTCCAGGGTAAGTTGATTATAGTCACCGAGTTACTCTTTCAAGTTTTTCGCGACATTGAAGTTCAATTTTTCTTTCAAGTCCCGGATATTTGTCATTTGAATGACACCGGTAATAATTAGAGTCACATTTCTCGGTAAATATGGTATATAATTATTTGACTTTTTTAACAAAATCTTAAAATAAGTTTCATAAATGGCGACTCATTAACTAAGGGGCGACTCTTTTTGATGAAATAAGAAAAAACGTTTTCTCGTAATATATCAAGCACAATCATTATAGATTTTCTCTGAGTGGTAAGTTGTTTTTCTTGAAAGAGGTGGCCTGCTTCGTGCTGTGACTACTACACGAGTGAGAAGAGACCCAGCCTGAACACCATTCGAAAGGGCAGATTCACCCCCGACCCAGTCAAGGTGGAGGACTGCTACCGCTACAACCCAAACTCCAACCCACCCGCCTCACATACAGACGTAAGTAGGCTGTCAATCAGACACACCAACCTGAAACGCACATGAATAAACCAAATAATAATCAACTCTACCCCGCAAAGTAAATGTCAATTTTTAAGCAGTAAGTAGCAGCATTGCTGAAATTTGATATATACTATAAGCAGTACCGGATTTAGGGGGGGGGGATTAATTAGGAGTGAGATTTTAAGCAAACTCAATAACAATCATTCTTTATTGGAGTAAGTATAATTCATTTCGTTCACACTATAACAAAAAAGATCAGGATGACTAATAATACAAGATTGAACTCAGGCAAACTGTCAACAGGAAAAAATTTTCTTTTTTGGTAGCATCCCAGGTTTTTTTAAACCAAAAATAAGCTCTTAGTTGGTGCGCAAAATATAAAAAGGGAAGCCTCTGCGTTTAAAAACGTTACGACAACTTTGCCAAAGACATAACATTTCTCTTACAAGAAATTAAGAAGTAGCCGCTTTGCCGCAAAAATTGCACAACCGCTTCTTTCGATTAAACTTTTAATCTCAGCTTTAATAGAGTAGTGAAAACAAAAACCTGTAAACAAAATTTAGAATTTTTCTTCTGCTAAAAGCACGGCGTGGCTCCTAAAGTAGAGAAGATTCACAAAATGGGGTTCCTCGATTAAACAACGTGAGAATTAGCACGGTGATTTTGGAGTAAAGTGATAAAAACTCCCAAAAAACGTTCAAAGTTTCAAGACATTCAGTTGTTTTAAGGCAGTTGATAGGTATCGAGAAAATTTTTTAAAAACGGTCAACAAATCAGAAAGTTGAAACAATTTGTCGCAGCCGCTTAAGCGGAAAAAATTCACCCAACCTTGAAATTCGATTGAATCCATACACCTAGATTTTGCAGGTTAGCTCTCGAGAAAATTAAAAAAAAAATTCAAAATTTTGCCAAAAAGTCAAAACTTGGGCTTTTGCGAGGGCCTTAATTTTTTGTATCAAAAAAAGTTGGGCGTAGTCCGTTATTCAAAGGAGCTTCCCACAGTTTTGTGGACGGAAGCCAAAATCTCTCAGTAATGATAGGGTGCTTTTTCAGTAAAGTTCATAAAGTTAGAAACAAAAACGCTCAAAAAGTTCTTAAACTCATTTTCTCGAGGATTAAAACTTTTTGTGTTAAAAAGTTTGGGATTTGCCGCTATTTCAGGAGAAATTCATACTATCCCTTGTCTCCCTTGAACCCACAACCACAGGTTTGGGAGGTTAACTTCTAAAGAAAATCCAAAAGATTCAAACACGGTTAAAAAAATCAAAACTTTTATTGTTCCGAGGGCCAAAAGTTCATGTATAAAAACTTTGGGCGTAGCCATTTGTAGAGGTGAATTTCATCGAATCCGTACAGTTCATTGAGACAAAAATCCCAGATTTGTTTGGTTGTTTTTGAGAAAACGAAAAAAGTCCAAAATATCGGTCAATTGTCCCCCCCCCCCCCCCCACACACTTTTTCGAATGCTGTAGACAAAAGGATGGATTAAGCAAAAAGAGACCAGGGTAGTTGCAGGCACACAAAGGTGTAGGCAATTTTTCTGTGGAGACCCTTTTCTGAGAAACTTTTTAAAGCGTCTCAAAAAAAAGTAAAATAAAAAACCCAATTTCATATATATCATGAAACCTATTTTAAAAATTTTATCACGCGAAAACTCTAGGCAACCATGCCAAGCAAGACAATTTAAATTCAAATTAGCACAAAAAAAACTTGCGAAGCGGAAACAAGGGCAAAAATCTTTGAGCAGACGCCACTTGAGGCAAAAACAAAACGTTTTATAAAAAAAGTTTTTGAAACTTTCAAGCCCCCCCCCCATGAAACTACCCTGTAGTAACAGGAACCCCGGTAGTTGAATTTTGAATTTTCATGAAATTGAGCATTTCAACTGCATCTGAATTTTCAAGAAATTGAGCATGCCAGTTGTATTGATGTCAGCTGAAATTGAGGAGTGATTCAGTGATTTTGTTAAAATAATTGTTATCCCGAAAAAAGTCTACATTCCTGGATCACTTTACCTGTCCCGCACATATTGCAAGGGGGAATTTGTAAGTAGTTTTACAACTAGCGAACGCGTATGCCGTTAAATTTATCTTGTATAGGGGGTGGAAACGTGTTACTGGTAGCAAAAAAGGGGTTGTTTAAAGAGGTCCAATTTAGTGTGCTTTGATTGCTGTTTTGTTCTGCAGGGATGCTACCGCAAGTTCAAGTCCATCATCTACTCCCAGATGACCTTCATGGGAACCACCGCGTCAGTTCTATGCGTCAAATTGGTAAATGTGCTTTTTTATCTTTTTTTTTGTCAAAAATGGGGACTGTTGAGCAAATAGCACAGGGTGTTCCGTTCTTAGTCATTGTTGTTTTGTTACGACGTTGAAAAAGAACCAAGTGAACGATTTCCTGTCTGCTTAAATTGGTTAGGGCTGAGATTGTTCACCAGATCCGATCACTCAATATCAATCTGATGGACCTGATTTGAGTGAAAATAAACCCACTGTCAGAGAGTCACTTCCAAATCCCGGAATGATCAATACACTAGTCAAAGCTTTAGAATGTGTTATGGACAAAATAAGCTCTTAAAGTTCCCATTGCCATGTTTGGATCCATTTAAAACTTTTATATAAACAAAAACATTGTTCTAGCTTCTATCTTTGATGGTTCATGATTCTTAAGAGGATTTTTTTATGATATTTTCTCGATAATTTCAAAAAATCATACTCTATTATATTTACAGATGACAGATGACATATGACATATTTGACAATTGACATATTTACATGTGAGGAAAATGTTGTTTTATTTACAGTTGGTTCTGTTCCTGAAGGCTGTCTTTGTCATCATGGCCAATGCACCGGAAGAAACCAGACTTCGATGATCCATTCGTCCCACGGAACCGCCGGATCCAGGGCAGATATTTGCACATAGTGTACATAATAAATACCACTATTTTTAGTCGGACACAATCTTGGAATAGTTGACCGAATATTTCGAAAATTTGAGAATAACTACAATTTGAATTTAACCCATCAAACCAATTGTAATTTTCAATAATGAGCGCGTAGGCATTCATAAAAAAGAGAATATAAGAAAGCTTGAGCGTTTTGAAAGCATAAAATTTACAAGTTTTGCTGCCTGAAACACTTTTGGTTCTTATTTGGTATCGAACCAACGGTGCTATATAAACTACTGAAAATATTTATGCTTGGGTAGTATTTTGTCACCAGGCACATTTCAAAAAAAAACACCAAGCAAAAATTTATGGAGCCCTTGAATTAGAATGTCTCGCTTTTTGTCATCTGGACAATAGACTACATTCCAATTTTCATTTCGCAGCACTTTTAATAAAAAAAACAAGAGAGAAAAACAGAAATTATCCAGTCAAACGTCTAGAGGTTTGAGTTTTATATTTTGGTTTTAACCCGTGTGATGGAAGAGGCACTATATCGCGCAAGACGTATTCCAAATAGTCAAGCTTTGACAAAATGATCAGTTCAAAAGTTTACACCCAAAATTTAACATTCCATCACTTTTTCAATAAGTCCGAGTAACATGCTTGGAAAATCCTCTGCGATCAAAACACAGTCTGCTGGCTGTTTTTCACGTTCGCCATCCTTTCAATTTCAATTTTGAAAATTTATTTTGATTTTGTCATTATGCAATGAAACTTGGCATAGTTGAAAAGAGTTAACATCATGCCTTTAGCCATAACACGTAAAACTGTTGCGAAGTTAGACAAGACTGCTCTTATCAGGGTAAAGCCCTAAATGTTTCGACTGTCTTTTAAGGTCTATGGAGCAGTAATAACATGAAAAAATTAAATGTAAAAAAAACAATGATTTTTTTTTTAATTTGAGTTTTTTTTTGTCAAATCATCCCCCACACGCCATATGAAAATCAAAGTGATAAAATTCGCCCCTTGTTGGCCAAAATGGCACTCTTCAAAGGGTGCTGAACATTAAGCCGACGGGACTTCAAGCCGAATCGTATAATTAGGGACTTCAAACCCACTATTATGTCAAAAAGTCTTGAAATAAGATGAATTTGAAAATTCTTGTCATAGTGGTTCCTTTTGTCAATCATTTCATTTCACTCAAAAGCAGACATCTTGGCTGGTGTTTGGCCTTTGGATTGTTTGACACCTTCGGATTTCACCTAAAACATTGTCTCGTTTGATCTTACTTAAATCAGTTATATCTTTATCTATTCTCTTAGTTCAAAATTCGAATTAGTCTATTTCAACATGGCGCAGACAGCAGCCCAAAAGTGGGGAAAAACCTACTTGGAATCGTTTAATTTTGGTCGGCAAAACATACGGTACCCCCCATGTTGTGGGATTTTGGCTAAATCGTTTCGAATGGAGAATGGTCGCGAAACACTCTATAAACCCGAAGAACTACTATTTCGCGGACTCGTTGAGCGCTACGCAGATAGCGGCTTTACCAGAAGACGTGGACGGAAAAAACAGATTAGCGACGGAACAAACCCTAATCTCGAACCTTTTTCTTTGCTTGGGCGAAAGGGGACAAGAGGATTGGTACTAACTCAAAGACCACACTTGGAGTTAGGAGAAGCACGCTACCCGAGGGTGCTCGATGCTATAAAGGGGAAGTTAAAAGGAGCGGAAGGAAACCTACGAGGTGTTCCAGTTATTATCTAGAAAGCAGAGAATCGGAGAACCAATGGAGCAATTCTATGCTGCTCTTAGTGGATTGGCGGCGCGATGTTCGTTTGGGACACTGGAGTCAAGAGTGTTATGTGTTTGTCAATATTGTTGTTTGTCAAGAGTGTTTGCCATTATGACAAATCGTGAGGCGCAAATTGAGTTATGTCGGACCACAAAACTCCGGAAGAAGCATACAGGATAGCTCTATCGAACAAGCGAGGGGATAGAGTCGCTAAATCCTGTGTTACAACCGGAGGCACAGCGTCGAGTAGTACAGGAGGCTGTGGAATTAGTATCAAGTCGGAGCCGGTGGGCGCGATTTGGGGCGGTTATCGAAATAATCGAGGCACAGGACGTGACCAAGTTTAAGGCCGTGGATTGTACCGCGGGGCATTGTCACCGGAGACCGGAGGTGTTACAATTGTGACAAACCTGGATTCACTACAAAAGACATGAACGAATGCGCGGCTAGAAATGTAACCTGCAATTTCTGCCAGAAAATTGGGCACTTCGAGCGGACCTGCCGGGCCAAGAAAAACCACAGGGGGCAATTCGTCTATCGAAGTTATTTAGGGGCAAGCGAACCAGGAACGATTCGAGTCGGAGGAAACGGGAGACGAATAATCGCAACACGAAAACTCAGTGGGATGGGTAAATCCGACCGCATAAAAGCGAAACCGATCATGGGATTCCGATACAACGGGGGAGGGGACTGTATGGTGATGGCTGTGCGAATAAAAAATCATACTGAACTACGAGTAGCGGAGGGACGAAACTACCCATCACAATATACGGACGAAAAACCATTGTGTGGATCGACAGCTGCTCGCCGATTTCGATATTCACCATTAACGAACTTTGAAGAGCGCTGGGTGCCGCAGGAAAAAAATTGCAGGAGGTCGAACCGCAGGACCAAGAATTTCGGGACTATGGGAATCAATCAACTTACTGGGAACGATGAAGGTGGAGCTCGCATCGATTGGTTGGCGTACTTCAGCAGTGATCAAGGTAATTGGAAGAACTCACCCATTTATCATCGGGAGAGACCTGATGCCCCACTTAGGATTGCAGTTAGTTCAGAGGAATCCGGGCCAAGAAGTGATATCGATACAGGAGACTGTCGGGGAGAAAGTCAGTTGAAGAAGTGGCAGGACTATTTCACTGTACTATTTTCTAACCTATTTAAACGGGTGGGAAAGATAATGACTAAAGAAAGATAAAACTAAAAAATGCAGGCCGAATTGTTTGAAAACTTGATTCCGATCCAACAAAAAGGACGAAGAGTGCCAATAACGTTGCAAGATAAGGTCGACGGGGAAATCGATAAACTAAATAGGGGCACATAGAACGTCTGCAAGACTGTTCCGATAAATACTTTGTATCACCTATTGTAATCACCGTGAAGAAAGACAGGTCGGTAAAGTTAAGGTACCAAATGCCGAATATCGAAGAGCTAATGGACGCCGTCGGTCAAACAATAAGTGAAAAGAAGTCGGGTGAAATACACTTTTCTACCATGGACCCCACATACGCATACGGACAACTGCCACTAAGTCAAGACACTAGCGTACGTTGTAATTTTTCTCTGGTTCGCGGACACTCACCCGGAACGTATAGATTCAAAACCGGGTTTTACGGCTAACCACGATGCCGGCCGAATTCCTTTTTTTCGGAATATCCGCAGGCACATGCGTTCATTGACAACATCTTAGTCGTTACAGAAGCATCAGAAATCGAACAAATAGCAACTGTGGAGAAAATTTTAAGAATGTTAGATAACGAAAATATGTCGTTGAAATTAACAAATGTAATTTCGCGCAATAAGAAAGCGAGTGGCTTGGACATAAGATCACGCACACTGGAGTAACGCCACTAATTCGGAATCATCAGCACCGCCAAAACCACTTTTAAGCCGGAAAAAAGAGTATACCTGGACAACTGAGTGCCAGGACGCATTTGAAAAATTGAAACGGCAGGTAGCTAACATAGTTGAACTTAGGCATTTTGATGTGCATAAGGATATTAGGATAAGGTGCGACGCAAGTCATAATGGATTGGGGGCAGTACTAGAACAACTAAATACCGAAGACTGGAGGCCAATTTCGTTTGCATCGCGATATTCAAACGACGCCTAAAAACTCTATTCAAAAAACGAACTAGAAATGCTTGCGACTGTGTGGGGAGCGGGATATTTTCGGAATATATTCCAAGTAGTAACGGATCATGAGGCGCTAGTTTCACTTTTGAAGGGCAATAGCAAGAAGAATAAGACGATGTTTAGCGGGCTAACAAGATGGCTCGATCGACTAACACGGTTCGACTTCGAGGTAGAACATATGCCATTGGTGAAATTTGGTTCAGCGGACTATTTATCAAGACACCCGAACAGCGAGGCTAAGCCAGTTTCAACGTATGATAGTATGTTCACTGTCGCTAAAATTAGGTCTATCCAAAGCGCCCTCGGAAATAAAACTAATTTCACAAACTGCTCAACAAGTGTAAATAATGAAGCTTCAAACGGGAAATTAGCCAATGGCAATAGAATATGCAAATTTGGAAAAGAAAAGCCGACGGTAGAGGGCGAGAAACCATGCTATAACAAGACAGCCAATAAAAATGCAGAAATTTGCATACGCCACCGGTCCCGTGAGAAGTTATACCGACGGTCACCCGGGTCTAAAAATAGATTATTTGGAGCTATTACTACTTATACGAAGAGGCAGGCGAAATCTATTTGTAGAACAGAACAAGGCAAAATTAATTCAAAGGACAAATCCATGGACAAATCAATGCGGCAGATTCAGAAATTTTTACAACGACACCCAAGTTTTACGAGCAGTGAGGATGGTGATGAGGAATTAACAGGAGAAGGGACCTTGAATGCCAGCACAACAAAAACAATTGGTACAAACTCAAACACTGTTTTATCAATTCCACCAAACTTTCCCGGCGAAACATTTCCAACGTTGACCCAGCTAATAATGTTATGTCGGTAACTCCTCGAAATTGCAAAGTTCTCAAAAGCTACGGCATTACCAGAGTTGTTTAACCTACGGTTCACTGAATCGCAATACCCCTCAGACCCCCAAATCGAAGCTATTTATCAACTTGTTAAATTCTAAAGACCCGGATACTGCATCAAAAATATATTCCATGGATCAATATTACGCTCAATTTATAAATGACTTTCACCTTAAAGATAATTGCCTTTGGATGGACGATAAAATAGTTATTACAAATTCATTACATAGCTATAAACAATCGGTTACAATATAGTTACCACGGAAAAGGCAACCTGTTTGCGGCGGCAAAGGATATTTGGTATCCTTATATTCAAAGAATTAACGCTAACATGGCCGTAAATTGCCAGGTAGGTATTTAAAACCTATGTGTTCTGAAGGAAACCTAGGCAAGATACCTGAACCTAAAGAGCAGAATGAGGCGATTCAACTAGATTATTGGGGGCCTATCAATTACTTACAGGAATCGAAAAAGATGGCATGGGGTGCCAATGAGGAGACATGTTGACCAAGGGACGATTTTTATGTGAAATAATTTCAAAACGTTCTGTAATGCCGAAGGCATTGAAATTGTGCAGTCGCCGGTAAATGATCACCGAGCCACCGGTTGCGTAGAAAGAGCTACCGTAAGTTTGAAAAACTCCATCTTAACGTAAGCCCGAGAAAAAAATTCGGAACCATTGGAGAAAATGGTGGAGCGAGCACTGGGAGCATTAAGATTTTTACCGAACGCAACACTAAACATAACGCCATTCGAGGCCTACCACGGCAGGGAGGCCAATACCGTACTTCGAAATCTAACTCAAAAAAACCATCTCTAAGAATCTTGAAGTAGTCGAATGTTCTAAAATTTAAATCTGCATGTTTAGACGAACAAGATGCCGAAGCCCAGAAAATCCCGAAGCCGGCGGTCACTCATGGGGCATAAGATCAGACAACGAGTTCGGGGGTGGACGCAAGGCGAAACCACCCACTGACCCTAACCCAAAAGCAAGCCCTAAGTCAGGCAGATGAGCCAACGGCTACATCCTTTCAAGGACCGGGGGCGACGAAGAAGGCCAATCGCGTACAGTGTTTCAGCGCACTGGGGACCAGAATCTAAGCAGATACAGGAAATTGAATACCGAAATTGTCGCGGAAAGTACGCACACACTTAAAATGAATAACGGTACCTTGCTTAGGAAATGCAGGGTTGCCGTTCGGAAGGCCACTACTCCGAAGAAGCGAAAGTCTGGGCTCTCTAAGCCACCCACGCCAGCGGACCTACGCAAGAAAATAGCGATTGCGGAGTCGAAAAAGCGGGAGAAATGGGGCACCATAGCAAAACGAGGTGGAGCGATAACTATAGGCGACCAAGCACTACAGGAGTCAAAGTCAGACAGCGACAGCCAACCGCTGGCTACACTGAGGATCAGCGGAAAACTGCCATTTGCACCGTTACCTGAAATACAAGCAGAACCGAGCGAAAACTGAGACTATGCGCGAAGGAAGAACCAACCGAGACAGAGCAAGCGACCCTGGACCAACCGGCGGGGGAGCAGAACGAGGAGGCAAGCATGTCGGCGACGGGGAAAAGCGGCGGGAAAGCTATCAAAAAGACGGGAACGGAAGCAAGAAACGGCGAAGAGGAGGACATACCGGAGGCGACGCCGAGAACAGGACCTGCGGCGGGCGGAAGGAAAAAGCGAGCGGCAAAACAACAGCTAGTCTCGTATTCGAGTCAAGACTCGGAAAGTGACACGGCATCGAGAAAATCGAGCAGAAAAAGAACGGCAGTCACAAAAATGGGCGGGGTCATGATTGACCACATATCACGAGGCGGTATTCAAGCAGATGAACGAAAAACTTAAGCAGATGAACGAAAAACTTAGTTTGTTACTCAGTTAGCGCCCTAATTTCATTGCTTTACGTCAACTAGGATCGGCGGGACCGAGCTAATCTTAGCGTTTAAAAACTTTTCGATGAGTACTTAAATTTATCCAAATCATTACCAGTGCAGTTTATTTAATTTTTACAAGAGGATATGTCATAATGCTAAATCACTTATCCAAGCTTATTTAGTTCTTGATAGTTCTTTTTGTCAATCATTTAATTTCATTCAATAGCAGACATCTTGGCTGGTGATTGGCCTTCGGATTGTTTGACACCTTCGGATTTCACCTAATCAGTTGTCTCTTCATCTGTTCTCTTAATTCAAGTATCGAATTAGTCTTTTTCAACATTCTTTTGAACAATTTCTAAATTTCATGAGCTTTCTGTTTTGCTTTCTTTTCAAATTATTGGCTTTTTCAAACTTTTTGAACCTCTAATTGATATTTAGGCCTAAAAAAAACTAAAACACGGTTGAATTGGTTTTTCATGAGTATAATCTATGCATTTCAAATTCCGGCTGGTCTAACTATCTCATGCCACTCTTAAGTGGTGCATTGTCATGAAGAACGCTTATGATGAACTAAACTTGCCTATTTTTTTTTCAAAATAAACATTTTAATGATAAAAGTTTAGCGTTTTTGGTGCTTGTAATGTTTAAATTTCGGCTTAAAGGCCCCTCGGCTTGAAGTCCCCTCGGATTGTTGTCCTAGACCCCATCTGTAAACCCCCATAATTTTACGAAAAACAACCACAGGTGAATTATCTTTTCAACTTTAAGCTCAGGACAACAATAGCTTTTGAATGATATAAAAAATTCCGTCAAACATTGCTAGTTAAAAAGTCGAAACTGGTCTGAAGAAGAAAAACCCACCCGAGCACAAATACTCCGTTTTTTTCGTTACGAAAGACGGAACAATAACGTGAAAAGTGGGGTGGGTAATAGGAAAGAGGCAAACAAGCCAAAGGAAATTGTGAAAATTTGTGAAAAACAAACAAAAAAGCTGTTTCTGAAAATATAACATTCAAATGACATTCGATTAATTCAGCAGCCAAGTTTTGAAATGGAGAAACTATTAACTAGAAAAAAAATCTTTCAGCAAGGTTGCATTTTTGCAACTTCTCTTGCAGCCAAAGCTCAAAATTTGAAGAAAGGGCAAACAAGATGTTTAGAAAGTCAAATGTTAGCAAAAACGAGTAAAAATGGAAAAAAAATCGCGCTTCTTTGGGTAATCAAAGAGACGAAACCATAAATATCAATATCGGCGTGGCTCCCCGCCCCCTAAATCATCCACTGTTGGTTCAAAGGATCAAGATAACATCCCTTATTAATAAATTGGGGAAAATATTAGGGAAATCAATAAATAGATATCTTTTGAGACGATTAGTAGCTAATCAGATTGAAATCACAAATACTATGAAATTCGATGAGTCGCAAAATGATTTAACGGCTACAGTTTTCAACTCACACAAAAATGTAAAACGAAATCTGAAAAAAATACATGTTTTTGATTTATCCACTCCCATCTAATTATTAACTCAACCCCAGGCGGCGAATACAATCGAGGAACATACAGTTTAACGAGCAAGGATATAAAATCAAACCATCCCCCATTCCATCCCACAGAGATTTTTGCGATCTTCACTTAGAATACATTGATAGATCTTTTCAGCTTTACTTTTCAAACGTATCGGAATGTTAATGTAAGGTTTCGGAGCGTATATTGGAATGGAACTACGCGACATATGCGTTCTCAATCGGTGGCCTTATAAAAGTTTCGTCCTCGTCCTCGTCCTTGTCTTCTGATCCAACTGGGACCACACTTTTTTCGAGCTGTGAGCTGGGCAGAATTAGTCGTTCCATTTTGAGGTTTCTTTCAATTCCTCGTTTATTGGTGACTAGGAGTCGAGGCGAGGGAACCAAGTTAGTCGCGTTCTCGTCTGCAGATGCAACACTCGCCAAAACTAAGCATAAAATTAAAGATATTACTAGAGGAAAACGTATCTGTTATATACTTTTGATAACATACTTTTTTGATATAAAGTTTCGATTATAACGCAGTTTGATGTTTTCTTATTTTGTTATAATAGATAATTACAAATACAAAAGACAATTTTGAGGATGAAAAAATCATTAATTTAAAATCTACTGTTCCTTACCGATTATTAGACAAACGATACTTCGAACCATTTTTATCTTGGTATTTCAATTATTCAGTGGAAAAATGGACGCTGAAAAAATGAAACCAAACTGATCCTTGCAATGTGTGAAGTTGAAGTATTTTTGTTGAGTTGAAGAAACCCATTTGGTGCAAAAATTTCAAGTATTTTAAGTATTTTTCATTTGTAATAAAAACAGCTGATGAGAGGCTTCTTGGCATCTGTTAACCACTACTTTCTTGACAGCATTTCTTTCAAACGCCACTTGACAAAAATCCAGAGTGTTCAGCAGCTTCCAGACACTCTTCATTCTATAAACAAGACAAAGTAAAATATTAGCAACAACATTTTTTAGATAAAATAAAAAATGAAAACATTTGTCAAGAGGCACTTTGCATAATTGCGATACCAAAGTAATGTAAGAAGTAGCAAATGTTTGCCAACATTTTTGAATAACTCTTTGATACCAGAGGTTTCGATTTTCCTGCCAATGAGCTATAATTGAGTCCAAACAGTCCAAAAATCTTTCGAAAAGTTTGAAATACTCAGATTGCTTTTTGACGAAACGTCGCCTTATGTTAGTTTAGAAACCCAACTTTTGTTTTCAAAAGTTATGCCCGACTTTTGCTCTTAATATCGTGGTTGTTTACTGACTATCTTTTTATTGTTGTAGATACAAAAAAGCAGTTTTTCCAGAACAAAATATCATGACAAATAAAATGTTCCACATATTAAAAAAAATTAATGAAAATAGAAAAAAGGAACCATCTGATAAAATCAAGCTAGGACAGAAAATGATTTGTGAAGACAAATATGAACTTTCAGGGGTTGAGTCCAGGTTTTAATGGGATGGGGAGAAAGGAGAATAACCAAAAATTTAAAAAATTGTATTATCTTTTCCGGCCGACCAAATTTGTTTTCCGAGCTCTCCCAAAACAACAAAAATACTCTAAATCTTTGAAAAAAAATTGTTTTCGTAAAAAATTAATTTGCCCGCAAAAGAGATTTCAGTCAAATTTTAGAGTCGAACAAAAACATATTTCTTAAGCTTATACTAAAGAGGAATCCTTGGGCAGTCAGGGGGTAGACACCTTAGGAAGGAGGGGTTTTATCACTCAACCTCTAGCTATCCCTTCGCAGTTTGAACCAAAAACTAAGCGAACAATTTAAACATCAAAATTAACTCAAAAGCATAATTTAGCTTTCAAATTAATCACTTGGTTTTTGAAATGAAAAAGGCTCCAAAAACATTTTTCAATTATTGAACTAACCTGGCACTTGGGCTCAATCAAAACATACCCGTACTCAGTAAAAAGAAAAAATAATCGATCATATTACAATTATAATTGAACTTTTATAAAAATTATTAATAATTATATGCGCCAATTTTAGATGTTTAAATGATTTATAATCCATTATGATGATAACATTTTTTTGTGACTTTACAATAATTATAATCAATTAAAATTGATAATAAATTTTCGAAAATCTCTTATATAATCTTTTAAAATATACTAAAATAGATTTTAATCCTTTTTTCTTTCAAAAATCTCTAAAAGTGAGATGTCTTGTCCTTCTTTGGTTCATCTGAACACAAAGTTTTACCATGAAACAAAAATTTCACAGAGATGTTTTCATATTAGTTGAAAGAATCCCGCGGTAGGTGAAATTAACTCTTCTATATAAATCATGAAACCAAAACAGTGTGCTGGTGGTCAAAAAACTTACAATGTAAATCATGAAAAAACTATAATCAAAAAGAATTGAAAAAATAAAAACGTTTTAAATTTGAATTGATTTGAAATCTGTTAAAACAGTTTCCCCATTTTTCACATAAACCACCGTCTACGAAAAGCATAAAATATAAAAAATATAAGCAATTCTTGCGCAAGGTTGAAGACAAATTGGGCAAACAAAAAGTTTTATAAATACTTATAATTGATTATAATGGATTTTTTGCAAAACAAGTGAATTAGAAATTCGGATAAAAATTGCGCATATTACATTAAACAGCGCCTGAATGTAATAATCGTTAATAATCTATTATAATATATTATAATTGATTATATTTGATTTCAAAAAGAGAGATTATAATCGATTATTAATTCATAAAAAAATCAATTTTTAATCAGCTTTTGTAAGACTGGCACTAAATCATACTAAAATCGATTATTAACGCTTGAAACTGGGTGCGGGTATCCAGCAAAACAGTTGAAACTGGGTGCGGGTATTCAGCAAGGCTAGGTAGCATATTTAAGACAACCGCATGGTCATACTCGTCAGAAAACAGACAAATTATATTAACCAATCAGAATTGAGATATGGAAGAAATTAAAAATTCATAATTATTTGTTTCGTAAATTTGCTTTCTCATCTCGATTCTGATTGGTTAACTTAGTATTTGTCTGCTTACTGGCGAGTATGAATACGCGGTTGTCTTAAAACAGACTGCACTCCAGGTAGCAAGTTCATTATAAATAGCTGGATCGCTTCTTGTTATATTTCGAACAAAAATCATAATTAATTTCAAAGCAAAGTTTTTGGCAGAAAAAGGTAAATATTGAGTTTTTGAATAACATTTCATCTGAAAGTGTAATGTATCTAACGTATTTGGAAAAACTATTTTAGTAGCATGTATGAGTGATTGAAAAAAATAATAATATATTATACACATGCACTATACTCAAATTATCACCTATTGCAACATATCACCAAACACTGCAGTTGCTCAAATTACGGGGCTGAAATATCTTGCTGGATCAAAAAAATCCTGTTTTGAGATAACATCTGGACATTGAACTGTTACTCGTTTGAGGTGCTTGTCCGTTGAAAGATCATAATAAACAGCGCAAACAGAAATTACATCATTTTAATTCGATTCGAAATTGTTCTTTGATAAACTATCGAATTAGATTTTTTCATTAAAAAACTGGCAAAAACAACAGATTGAAACATGATGATAAAGGTATTCGGGTAGTCAAAATCAGCTGATAATATATGAAAAGCTATGCCTGAAACAATTTTTTTTTCAGAATGATCCAATAAATTACAATGACAACTCAGCCCTCAGATATTCATTTGAATGAAGGAACTCCAAAAACCTCGAGATGAAGCCGTTTTCGAGGGATGCCGGACATCAAGTCGACGGGACTTCCAGCCGAATCGTAAATTTAGGGACTTTAAGTCGACAATTTTATCAGTAAGTCATGAAATATGATTATTTTGGGAACTTGTTTTGAAGAATTTTTCAATTTCATTATCTTTTTTTACCAGTTATTGGCTTTTCCATAAAATTTGAGTCTCTAATAGATGTTTAGAAAAGTTAAAAACTAAAGCAAAGTTAAAGGCAATTTTTTTGTTTATTATTTATGTATTTCAAAAACCGGCTGATATTTTTAACGGATGTCAATTCTAAGTGATTCCTTGTCATGAGTATTGCTTATTATGGACTTAACTTGCCCCAGTTTTTGAAAAACAACGTTTTACAGATGGAAAAATATTGATTTGAGGGGCTTGCTTGTAAAGTTTAATTTCGGCCTGAAGTCCCTTTGGCTTGAAGTCCCGCCGGCTTGTTGTCCTAGACCGATTTTCGAGCACCACTTATTGCAACCAATTGGGGAGTTTTTATAATAGAGTTTATTTTTAAAAAGCCAGAAAAAAAGCGATAAAAATAAAGAGCGGAAATTGACTTCAAACTATTCAAATTTTTTGCAAACTTTTCAAAGTTTGTTTTCAACCACGTATATGAACAAAAACAATTTTCCACACTTTGGACGATAACTCTGCGGTTGCTCAAATTACGGGACTGAAAAAGTACGGGGCTGAAATATCTTGCTGGATCAAAAAAATCTTGTTTTGAGATGTCATCTGAGCATTAAATCGTTACTCGTTTTAGGTGCTCGTCTGTTGAAAGATCTTTAAAAAGAGCGCAAACAGAAATTACATCATCGTAAATTGATTCGAAAGTGTTCTTTGATAAACTATCGAATTAGATTTTTTTGTACTAAAACTAACATAAACAACAGATTGAAACATGATGATAAAGGTACTCGGGTAATCGAAATTAGCTGATTATATATGAAAAACTATGCGTCGAAAGTTACAATTAAGTTACAATCAGATAAGTCTGAGTGCCGGCTTTTCAAACTTTTTCACAAATTTCACTGACATTTTCTAGGCTGATCAAACTGAGTTTTCAAGTATTCAAAAAAATTCTGCAAAACAATTAAGTTTTTGAGAAAAACGGTCATTGATGACATCAGACACAACAAAATGACAAAAATCAAAGACATTTAAAAATAATAAGACCAAAAAAAGACCCCGGTCAATTTCAACACAATGAAAAAACCGACGGTTAATTTGGACTACAACAAAAAATTTTGAAACCTAGATTTGTTTTGAAAACAATTACCACATTTTTGAAAGCAGTAACTACAAAGCAATATTTACTATTTGAACGAAGTGGGCACTTGGGTTATTGAAGGCAAATCAAGCTTAAAATTTGCAATAAAGCAGAATTCTCAGCAAAAACCAAATTAAACAAGAAAAGCCTGTTACTGTGCAAGTAGCCCAGAATATTCTGACCTTAGTCTTAAATAGGAACCCCCCAAAAAATTTGAGGTAAGGGTTTTTTCTGCGTGGTGTGATAAAAGATCTAAGCCTTCCAGTAATTGATAACTTCGTGAAAAACTGAAATCTTGTTGGCCAACAAAAAAATTAATGAGCGCAAAAATGAAAAAAAAAACATAAAACCTATAAAAAGATTGGGAGATATCTTACAACAGGTGGCAAAATCATATTAAATAGCTGGATCGCTAATTGTTACACTTCGAATAAAAGTTTATGATTAATTTCAAAAGCCATAATTTTAGGTAAGAGAAGTGTAAAACTTGAATAACTGGATAATGTTTCATGTGGCAGAGTAATTTTTTTACAAAAACTATCGTAGCAAAATGTGAGAATGATTGATAATGAAATGACTGTATTATGTATTATAGTAATCAAATTTAATACCTGCACTAGAGTCCAAATTACCACCAATTGTAGCATATCACCAAACACTGATTAGAATGAGATGTTTCAGAATGATCCAATAAGTAACAACAGCAACTAAGCCGAGAGATATTCGTTTGAATGACGGAACTCCAAAAGCGTCGAGATGAAGCCGTTTTTGAGCGACATTTATTGCAGCCAATCGGGACATTTTTTTTTGGTTTGCTGCAGTTGAGTTTTCAGAAAAATAGGGCAGAAACAAAGCGATAAAAATAAGGAATGGAAATTGACTTTAGGCTTTGCACAATCAATGTAGTGCCCCAAGTGCAAAAGTTTTCAACTTTTTCTAACCACGTATATAAAAAAAATACAAGTTCCACATTTTGGACTATAGATTCGCAGTTGCTCAAGTTACGGGGCTCAAACAATGGCCTTTGATTGATAAGACAAATTAAAAGATTTGGCTGGATTTCAAAAATCCTGTTTAAAGGAGCCATCTGAGCAATGAATCATAACTCGTTCGAGATGTTCGTTTGTTTAAATAATTACTACATTTTTGAAAACAAAGACTTTGAAGAAATAATTATTCGTTGAACTAAGAGGGCTCTTAAGCTAAACTGAAAGGGAACCAAGCTAAAAGTTTGAAATAAAGCAGAATGCTGAGCAAAATCTATATTGTAACAAGTACAACCGGTTACTATGCAAAAAGCCTAGAAAATTCCGAACTTGGATTTTAAAAAAAGCAAAAAAAAAACTTTCAAACTAGTGTCGTGATAAAAAGATTTAATTTTAAAAATATAATTCAAGCATATTCGACATTCATAGTAAAATAGACCAACTTCTTGAACTTTTTTGTCGAAAAAAGTCTGAAAAAAAAGCCGACCCAGTGGAAAGAGCAAAAACATGGAGAAAAACTGTTTGTATGCACTGCTGGGCGTTAACACAATATCAAAATCAATTGAAATAGATGTTGAACAACCTCCTTTTGAGCTCAGTTTGCGATACAATTTTTTGATAAAAAGCGATACAACGGGTATACAAAAACAGTATGAAGCTCTAAAGCCAGTAAAGACGACTTCGAACGACGTTACCAATAGAGAAACAACCACAAAAAGGAGGAAAAAATCAAACGGTCCGTCCTATCGGGATTGATTTGGAGCGTTCAAATTTTGAGGCCAGAATACTATCAATCTCATAAAACAAAAGCGCAGCAGAGCTTCGCGCCACTTGCGTTGCAACTTAAAAGTACAAAATGGGCAGAGGCCAGTATGATGGAACAAATCTTTATTGAAAAAAATTATAGTAACACAACAGAGTTAAATTGCTATAAGGAAAGATTTATTGAGCAGAACATAAGTCAAAAATTTTTTGTTGAAAGACAATCATTCTGCCAAAAACAAGATTAACACAAAAGATGTTGGGCTATTAAGTTTTGCCCAAAAATTTACATCCTCCTACAGGCTTTTTTGTCCATAAAATGAACCAAACCAAAAGGCGTCTAAGGCAAAAACACAATTGTTGAAAACGTTTCAGCCAAATAAGCCTGCAGAGAACAAAAAACTGATTTTACGTAATTTTTTTTTGTCAGTTTTTTGTTCTCTGCAGGCCTATTTGGCTGAAATGTTTTCAACAATTGTGATTTTGCCTTAGACGTCTTTTGGTTTGGTTCATTTCATGGACAAAAAAGCCTGTAGGAGGATGTAAATCTTTGGGCAAAACTTAAGAGCCCAACATCTTCTGGTTAAAATGCCTGAATCATTCGGTCAGTTTATCAAAAAATTCTCACGTCTCAGGTACGAACTTGACCCGTTTTATTAGTTGTAGTGCCTGAGCTTGAGACGACAAAAGTTATGGGTTTGATACTGGCTAAGAGCAGATTTTTTATAATTAATTCTGGGAGATCTTTATACATCAACCGTTTGTTTGTGTGGACTTTTTCCCAGCTTCCTCCCAAATCTTGCTGCTTTTTTAGTTGAAACTAATTTAGCTGAAGTTGAAACATCTTTTGAATTCTTCCGGTAATTTTTAAATTTGCTACCTCTAATTTTACGTAATTTTTCTTTTTGTCAGAGGTAGCAAATTTAAAAAATACCGGAAGAATTCAAAAGATGTTTCAACTTCAGCTAAATTAGTTTCAACTAAAAAAAGTAGCAAGATTTGGGAGGAAGCTGGGAAAAAGTCCACACAAACAAACGGTTGATGTATAAAGATCTCCCAGAAATTAATTATAAAAAATCTGCTCTTAGCCAGTATCAAACCCATAACTTTTGTCGACTCAAGCTCAGGCACTACAACTAATAAAACGAGTCAAGTTCGTACCTGAAACGTGAGAATTTTTTGATAAACTGACCGAATGATTCAGGCATTTTAACCAGAAAAATATATTTTCAGATTTATATGCTTGCTCTACCGAAGTAATAAAGAAACCTAAAATCCAAATAAAATTTTATTTCTTTTGTTCAATTTTTCTAATTTTTGTTACGGAGGGCTTAAAATGGTGATTACAATTTTCAACATTTAATGTTGTAGTTCCATTTTTTTCAAACAAAACCAATAAAAATAAAAAGAAACAAAGATTTCCAGTTGCTGTGCAGGTAGTACAGTATGCTCCGATCATCCATATTCATACAAAATACAAATAAAAATTCTCGAAATGATTCACTTCTTCAAATTAGTGTCGTGTTTATACTTGGAATGATGATAAAACCATACATATATATAAAAATAAAAAATTTGCAAACTAAGCATAGCCGACAACAGTTGACTTCAAAAAAAGAATAACAAACAAAAAATGAAAAAAAACTCAAAAAAATTTTTGCCAGGGAAGTACAAAATTTAGTTATTAAAACAAGTTAGCGTTTGAAAAAGTCAGAATTTTTAGCCTAAATAACAAATTTAACAAATTATCATCACTTTATTTGGTTAAAATTAAATGGAAAACCAACGACTTTAAACCAATTTTTTCGTCATTGGATTTTTTTTGAAATTTTAAATGTCGTTTGAATTAAGACTGAAAGGGTTCTATTATGTTATGTATAACTCATCCCAGTCCAAGGATTATTTGTGATACGTGATTTTGCACTGAAATAACAAACACTTAAACACACCCGAATAGAAAATTCTTCACCATTTTTAATTATTGGATAAAAAAAAGGAATATAAGCCGACATAATCAAAGCCGACCAATTTTTGCTCCGAAATCTACCAAAAGTTTTCAACGCGAATACAAATAACTTTACAACTCGTAGAGAGCAGTCAAATAACATATACAGGCAATACAAGTCATAAGTTTGCCTGAAAAACGATGAAAAGGTATATATTAGAAATATAATTTCGTCCATTCTTTGCGGAAAGAAAAGTTTGCTACCCTGTTTGAGCACGGTTGCTTTTCGAAAGTGTAAAATAATCGGAGGTGTTTGAAGGAAACAAAATGCGAGCTAAATGAACCGACATCACCAAGGCATATAGCCTATAAGCTGGAAATCAATCAATTTTTTGCATGTATGCCGACATAGTGTCCACGAGTGCTATATATGAGAAAATACATGGTGGTTTACACAATTAAGAAACTAAACAGACAGAACTCCAGTCCCAATTTTTTAGAGTCAAAACTCATTAGCAAAAATAATTCTAGACCCTATAATTCTAGACATAACAGTAGTTACTAGCTTCAGTAGTTTAAATACTAACATACAAAATTTCGAGGTTTTTTCGTCTGGACCATATCCAAAAATGCAGAATTGGAAGTTTTTTGTTTAAATTTATGTTTTTACTTGCCAGTGCAAGTAATTTGTAATCGGTAACTCAATTTTTTTCTTTTAAGTAACTTATCTTACAATTTTGTAAGTCTCTTTTTATTTGGCGTGAAGGTAATGCCGTTGCTTTGGCATTCTAAAGTCAAGAGTTCGAGCCACGGGCGTACCTTGTTTTTTTCAGTTCACAAGAAAATTTCATTCGGCCTAATAACCTAAAACTAATCGCTCGAAGCTTTTTATGACAATTTCTTAGGGTTTTTTCTGTTTTCGAATCAGCGGTCGTCTGCTCACTTAATGTCGTCTTATTGGCCACTTGATAAATGGTGTTTTTAATGCTGGTTTTTATTTTACCGACTATTTTTCTGGAAATAAATTTTTGATTTATTCCAAAAAAATCTTTGTTTTTCAAATTTTATTACCTAGTTGGATTGCAAGTAATGAGAAGCTCCGCTACGCCTCTGTATAAAAAAGTGAAAATATTTGCAGAAAGGAATGAGTTAAATAACTGAATTTTTTTCAGCCAGGATTTTGAATCAATATATGCATATCATATAGTTAAAAAAAGCGAAATAAAGTACTTCAAATTCACTATGTTGCTCTTTTGCAGTTTAGCGATTTTAAGCCCCTTTGGTCTGTCAACTTATTTCGGTTAGTTTTCTTCAAGCCATCTTGAAATAGCATATTGAGGATTTTGTTTGAACAAATTAACAAGTAGAAAATACCCAACAAACGTGATGGCTTGTGATACTTTAAATTTCAAAAATCTTATCCTGCAAAATAAACATAATCGACCTAATTAGCTATTAGATATACAATTTTTTTATACGGTATCATTGTTTATCAGCTGGTACATCGTTGCGGAAAACTAATTCAAGCTTTTAGGACCGAAAAAAATCCCTCTGTACAACAAACTTAATTGATGAAAATGATCAGTTCGAAAGTATTAGAGGACTAATGAAATCATAGCCAAGAGACAATTAGAAAAGAGTCAATGAACGCAAGTAAACAGAAAAAAAATAGTTTGTTTTTTCGAAAACCTCAACTTTTGAATTTGAAAAAAATAGATGGCCTTAAATCTCAAATTTCTCAAATTTCTGCTTTTTGATAAAATTAACCCAATATGAGAAAACTGGATCAAAATGTAAAATTTCTAATTCGCTGAGAAATCTGAAAGTTTAATTCCACTTTTCGAAACTAGAAACCGATCACGTTTTCCGTGACTTCTACACTTGCTTTTCGGGTGCAATTTGCTTTCCTTCAACTTCGAACTCAATTCAAACCGCAAAAAAAGCACAAAAAATTATCACGACCCGTTTAAGAGTCTTCACGGCGTACACCGATTCTTAACAATTGCTTTTTTGGCTCGTGTCAGACACTTAAAATTAGTTCAGGCATCTTTATAAAAAAAACTTACCGGTTCCTCCACCAAAATGGGCATTGATAGGCAACGAATTCGAAGTTTTGGAGCGATAACGCAGTCCCTACGCTCCCCACCTACTCTCAGTCGATGGCTCGAGCCCCAGCATAATCCGTGCACACTGCTTGCGTTTGAGGCAACAATTCTCAGCCCAGAAAATAACCAAAAATGCAAGTAGTTCGCAAGCAGCGGCATTACAATGAATATCCGTAAGGAACAGTATGAATATCCGTCATTAACCTCGTGGAGGAATGGTCTCATCTTTATTCCCTATTATCACGACTCTTGTTTATTGCTTAACTCACGGTATATCTATCCCACGAATTCTAAAGAGCTGCGAAACATATTCCACAGAATTTCACCTAATTTTGAAAAAAATCTGGTCCAGGTTAACAACCCATCGCTAGTTTCTTACCTTGATAAAACCCAGGACAAAAATTTGAATTAAATTTGCTGACAGCCATATCGATTGTTAATTTACAAAATTATAAAATTAGTCAACTTTCACCAAAACACCATAAACAATATCTTCCGAGTTCATCTTCAAAATACTACTAATCAATGTTTCAATACTAGCATTTTAGAGCGTAGTAGAAAAAAGTGAAATAATCTGCGTTGGAAAGCGTAATAGACAGACAATTGTGTTACAGGCATCATAAACAGGAATTGAAATTTACAACTAATGGAAATTAGGACAAGCAGAATCAACAAGATAGAATCCCGAATTAATCTAAAGAACGGAGTCAATCACTAGTCAAATACAGTTTGGAATCCATTACGCCACCGGCTCGAAAGTGTGCACCAAAATCTGGAAATCATCAAACATGGTTCCCAGCTCTGCGACTGTCAACAAGGCCAAAACAGTTAAATCCAACACTTCCCTCGCTCGATTCCTGGATAAAATCCTGAAGGCAACGCCGCCTAGTGAAATAGAACCTTGCGCACACGCTTCCACAGTCTCAAAGAGTGACGTCAACATCATCAGTTCTTCGGGAGCGTTTTCAGGTGTTTGTTCATTCTTCCAAATCAGCTTACAAGCCTGCTTCCCAGTACTTTCTACACTATCTGCCACAGTCATATGTGAAGATTGATCCAACTCCTGTTGCACTTTTCGCCAGAATTCGAAGTTCTCTACACCTTCGCATACAAAGGAAACTGCGCTTCCTTCTTCTGTGACATCTGTCAACATCAACTTCACCACATCTGTCGCTTTTTTCATGAAGTAATCCTCGCTGTGATTCATTGGGCAACAGGGCAACTGTTCATCTTCTGTAGAAGAGATCCTGAACCTGGTCAAACACAGTGGAGCCAAAGAATCATTGCAGACCACACATTGAGGCGCTGCTTCCAGGCACCGCATCATCAATTCGTCGCCAATTGTAGCCATGCAACTTTTGGAAACTTTCCAAGTTCCACAGTGCGGACACGTAGGGTAGTCTCTCTTATGAGCCAGTTCTTTCTGTTTCGCTTTTTCCAAAAGATAACCAATAGCACACACTTCTTGGTCATCTGGTCCTTTTTCAGCCAATGATCTGTTGTAGAGTGCTTCTAACGCCCGTCTCACAGCTGAGTTTAGTTCGCTGTCGGTCAATCCCAGATCACCGAAGTTTTCATCGCCAACATTATTGTCTCGCGCAAAATCTCTCAAATCTTCGAAGCGCTTCTCTATGATAGCTGGCAACATTTGGGCCAACTTGAACACCGATTGTTCCGGATTGGCAGCGAAGCAATTTTGGATGGAAGCATCCGCGCATTCGCTCAACGTAATGTTATCATCTGTTACATGAGTATGGTCAAACGTTTCATGCTTCGGGAACAGGTCTGTAAATTTGGACGAATCATTGTGGGTCAAAATAGCTTTTTCTTCTTCCGAAAGCTCATCAAGCAGCTCTTTGCAAAGCGCTTCACGACGAACAGGGTCCACGTTTTTGTTGTTCAGAATAGTATCATGTGCAAACACTGCCTTTTCCAGTGGGGTCAGCTGCGATATCCTGTCATTATTTTTATCCACGAACGCTTGATAGTTGGGCGCCTCAGCCGCTTCTTCAATAAGATCCTGGTCCAGGAATCGCAAACATTTAGCCAAGTCTGGGTTGTTTCTGCATATATCATCGATGACATCTTTTGACCTCTTTTCCGGTTTCGAAGTTTCAGTAGCACCTTTTGCCAGTTGCTTCTTCATTTTCTCGATGTTTGAAATATTACTGTCGCTTGATTTCACTCCCATTTCAGACTCTGTTATAATCTTCAGTAGACCTGGATTATTGTATACACTTTCGGGGTCAATCGCCGACAGCGAATTGAGCAACGATGAGTCTGGAATCTGATTTGATAATTGATCATTGATGAGACGATCGCATAGGTCCTCAATAACTGGCTCCGATGTTTTCAAAGGAGGAGTTATCTTCATAGCCGCTTCGTTTCTTTTCTTAATCATATCGTCGAACTTTTTGTCTCCATCCGGATTCGCAGCATCGTCGAACAGTGCATTACTCTTCGCAATAAGATCATCAATATCGTCAATTTGATCACTCGAGTTAGCAAACGTCGGATTCTCCAAAACAGTTTCGAGGTAAGACTCAAAGGTAGGATTTGCAATCATCCATGCTAGCGACTTGTCAGTTTCCAGAGCTCTCATAATTGCATCATAAGTCTTTCCGTCTATATTTTCTGGATCATAGCCAAAATCAGAAGCTTCTATCCAATCATTCACACTTGCTGGAGTATTTTCAGCCTCTCGCTTCTTCTTCATAGCTCGTCCGGTCAAGAGCAACATTCCGACTTTGCCCTCTTTCGAGACAAATAGCTTTGCAGCGTCGCCTGCGACTTGTTGGATCAAATCATTGATAGCTTTGTCTAAGGCCTGCAAAGATTCAGGGCTTCCGTTCTCTCGTTTCGAGGCTCGCAGAGCATTAATGTAATTCTGAAATTTAGACTTGAACAAAGGACTCGCTGTTGTCGCCAGAGAACTGACAGCTCCCTTTGCAAACACTCCTAGTCTAAGTTTCTCAAAATCATCTTCATCCAACGATGGAAAACTATCGTGCGAATTTTTCAAGCTGACGGCGTTGGCCAATTTCAAAGCGAACTTCTGTTGAAATATTTCGGGTTCACCGTCGGTTCCCAAAGCTGCTCTAAGAAGGTCATTGCCGACTATGACGCCCGCATTGACACCAAACTGTTCACTTTTCAGTTCATCGCAGCTCACTAATAGCAGTGCTTCTTTACTATTATAATCCACGTCTTCGAACTTCGGATCCGAATTCTCCTGGACAAGAGACCTTTCAAATGACCGAACATAATCGAACAGGTTTTTGTAATGCGCAGGCGACACTGTATCCTTAGTTGCCAATTGTCTGTTCTCTTTTCTAAACAACTTAACTTCTCCCGGTGCCTCTGTAGTAGTCGGCGTTGATGTCAGCTCCTCGACGACATTATGATTAATGGTCTTCGCGCTTTCCAGAATAGGCTTGTCATCAGACTTGAAATCATCCAGCATCTTTTTCTGATCTGCATTCGGGAAAAATTTCAGACCACGCCCGAAAACATTTAAGCCCAGATCGTTTTGGATAATGATCTGAGGTGAAGTTCTGTAGAGATAACTCAGCTCTTTCACGCCGTACTTTTGGCCTTCCGACTCCTTTCTGACTGTATTCTTATATTCCAGGAATGACTCATTTACGATATCTGAGAACTTGTTCCCTGTCACCACGTCTCCCCACGGTTTGTTCTTCATTATGTGCCACAACACAACCGACATCAGCGGAATCCTGAATCTTTTTTCCCTCACAAGGTTGAACAGCTCCGCTCCTGCTCAAAACAAAATCACATAGCGTTGACTCTCGAGTAAGCTCACGATGGATCAGTTTAACTATTAACTCTGAGCTGGTTAGTGCCATTTTACATGATAGTGATAACATTACACATAGGACATCATTACATACACGTTTAAAAAGCTGGCTACTTTGCATTACTCTCAGAATATTAAAAAACTACAAACCAGTGCGTTTATCTTCTGGCAGATTATCCACAGCTTCCAAAACCTCCTTTAGGCTCCCGTCTGCAGACCTGAACAGCATGTGGATGTAATGGAACAGCACGTCTAAGTTATCGGTTCCCTTTTTGTCCATGGAGAGACCCAAGAAGAACTTGCAGTCCTGGACCGAGAAGCTGATGTTGCTCTTGGACACCGCTGGTTTCTCATTTTTCAGTCTCGGCTCCGTCAGATATCGCTCCCATGTCTCGTCCAGAAATGCATCATTTGGCGACATTTTGAAACCTTTTGTCCTTTTACGAGACAAATCACAGAGCGAAACATACATGAATTCAAAGAAAATGTAAGGCAAAGCAAACGGTCCTTCTTCGTGAGTCGAGGATCCCAAGGTCCCGTAAGTCTCCCAGTTCGGATGAATTTCCTCGATCTCTGGATCCCTCATTGGAGCAGCGCTACTTTGACATACGCAGTATAGATCGATCAGGTCATTGTCGATGAATCGGGAGACTATCTTCGGTTTATGGCACTTCATGCAGAAGCACTGCGGATGGCAACATTCGAAATAAGGTGTCTCGTCTTTTCGGATCTTGTTTCGCACAATCTCGTCGTCAACTCCCACGAGACCTTTGAAGAAGAAGTAGGGCGCGGCATTGGGAACGCCTCTTTTGAACGCCTTCGCAGCCCAGTAATGATCAGCTCCTTTCTTATCCGATGCACTCTTTCCTAAACAATTTAACAAGTTAGAACATCTGCTTTGGACGATGAACACAGTGGCTATGATGGAACAATTATGGCATATGAATTCGGGGATCTCTTCCAGAGAATCTTAAGGGCAATCCTTCGATTAGCTCAAAAAATCTCCTAAAATTTCCGAGATTCGCGTTAATCAACTAAAAAGAGTGAGCGCCGGTTTTTTTTAACTTCGATTAATCTTGTACCCATGTGATGGTAATTTAGTGCAATTAGGTTTTGCAAAAATAGGATACGCATTCACTGCAAATATTGATGCCTAAAAGTTTGAACAAATGTTTGGCGAGGATTTTGAGCTCTAAGACACCATTGAATTTGAACAAACACTAGTTCCTATTTACTCGACGACTGTTTCGTATTTGTTCCATTTGAGAAGGCCGAGATCTTTTGAGAAGCTCTCACTGCTGTCCTGGATCCTGACTTTCTAACTTTGCTTTGGTGTATTGAAAGCGAAACAAAAGTCACGTGTGAAATCATTCAATAAGGGGGTATTTATTTGATCTCAAATAATAAAGCGATACTTGATGTCAAATGAAAAGTATATATTTGATCGCTAATAAGAAAGCGTAGCACAAATGGTCACAAGACATGGCGACATTAACTTCTGCTGGTTTATCAAATGCGGACTTAGCTTTGTTCAGATTTGAGCTTGAATCGGTTTTCATTTTTTTTTTCATAAAACCGATTGTTCATTTTTCAAGGTCACGTGAACTTTCACATATTTCAAATTGAATAAAAGCAAGCTATCTCGGATTTTGACTTTTAAGCAATGAAATTATGATTCTTTCATAGTGTTACAAACTGTATTCAGAATACAAACAATTTCAGCTCAATCGATTATTTCTCAATTTAAAGGAAAGAATTAACAGAGTAAAGTCATTGATATATTTGAGTGGCAAAAAATACACCGAGGCTGAAGTTTCAAATGCTGTCATTACTTTGCTAGATTCTTCATATGTTCATGTATGATATGTTGATAAATTTTTGCTTCTGGATGTGGTATGAACTCAGCAGCATCGATGAAAAATTTACCACAATAGATGTTCGAAACCTGAGGACTCACCGGCCATAGCTAAGAAAACATAACTAAGTAAACATTCGAACCAAAAAGAAAACTCAACAGCCTTCGCAAGCCAGAGTGCCAGTCAACAACATCGAAGTATTTAACCTTTTTAAAAGCATTTTTAAGATGGTGCTAGGTAAATAAGGTGACATAACATTAAAACAACAGGCACTATAAGATGATTAAAGAAATCTAACGCAATTGAATGTCCTCTTAGTAGCTTTCGTCTTAATTTCCAGCCCTTTTCAAGGCTTTGCCGCGCAACGGCTCAACAACAAACAGCCAAAAGTATATTTGAAAAGGGTTAATGAACAAACAGCAAAAATTTCGGATATTTTTTTACCATTCTTTACAGATTGCTGAATCTCAAAGAGTGAAAAGAGACATCAAAACACTCGAATTGAATTGATTGTAATGGCAAACATCGCCAAAAACAAATTTGAACAACGCAATTAATTTAGAAATCGGGTGGATTTCAGCTAAATTGGTCGGAATTAGTAAAGAGAACCAAAATTTTGAGAAGACTTTATTTGATTTTAATTTCTTCCTTGTTAGAGCTTTACTCTGATTTTTCAATGTACCCTGCTAGAAAAGCTGTCTAAATGTTATAATTTAATATATCAGAAAAGCCTGACATGTTCATCAATTCAAATTTGAATCGGAAACCTTTATTATATAAGTATTTTGAAGTCATGAAATAAAGTCTAGGTGAAAGATTACGTAACAGGGCTAAAAAACAGCTCAATAAGTTCAACTTATTTTTTATCAACACTTAAACCAGAAGCGACACTTAGGTGAGGAGTGTTATTAAGCAGAGTTTTGCGGACATAACGCCCAGTGACAAGTTAAGAACCGCAGCCATTAAAAGAAGAGACCTGATCTGTGAATCCACGATGAACCTAAAATTATCAAAACTTCAGAGGAGACAGTGGCAAGTGGCAACTATAAAATCAATTATTACTTTCCACGACAGGCGAGAATTTCTTCGCTTAAGAATTGAAATATCAATCGCACGAACTTTATTTGCATATTTTTGAATTTATTGTTCCGACTTTCGATACGAAAGTAACGGAATATGTGCTCGGGGTGGATTTTTTTCTTCAGACAAATTTCGACTTTTTAACTAGCCATTTTTGACGGAAATTTTTTATATCATTCGAAAGGCATTGTTGTTCTGAGCTCAAATTTGAAAAGATATTTCACCTGTAATCATTTTTCGCCAAGTTACGGGGGTTCAAAGATTGCAATTTTGGCCTATTTGGGACAATTAACGCACGATATAATTCGCGCTAATAATGCGTAAGCGGAGAGTTAATCCGTCTTAGAAATCGTTCCAAATTGGTTAAAAGAAACTTATTTGCCATAATTGGTTTGTTACAAGGAGCGAAATCTTTCCTTTTGTACTTTATATGGCGTGTGGGGAGATGATTTTCAGCAAAAAAATTTCAAATTTTAGAAAAAAAAGTTTCATTTTTTTTATTTCATTGAATTTTTTAATGTTATTACTGCTCCATAAACCTTAAAAGGCAGTCGGAACATTCAGGGCTTGGCCCTGATACGAGCAGTCTTGGTTTTAAACTGTCGGTAAAGTAATTTCAATTAAGTTTTCAAAATTTCATACTTGAAGCTAGCTTTCATACAATTGTGAATTTGAAATCGCAGGTCCGGTACAAAATAGCATGAGCTCCTCTTACAAACTTTTTTCTTCCTTTTTCTTCAAATTACTGTCGTTTTTTGCGCGTGCTGTGATGAGAGAACTATACAGACGCATATAAGGTTGGTGAGTTGAGTTTTAACGACGATTAATTGGTGAATTAGGCTTAATAAAAACAGTTGTCTTCAAAAAAAGAAGAAAAAAAATTTCTTAGTTTTATCAATTTTTTGCACAATATTTTTAATAGCTTTTCCGAGTTATCTGTAGTAACTTTTTCCTACTAAAATCCTAAAATCGCTTTTCTGGCTCAAAAACTCAAAACTTTCAAAGCGGTTTTCCTCGACACAGGGACAAATTTTTGAATTTTCAAAAAAATTGGTTCGAATCACGGTTGAAAGGGCTTTGTTATGACACAATCGGATGATTTATTTATCATCCTCAGAAATAAGCCTTTAAAAACATCAAAAAAAACATAATCAGACAACATCATAACTTATCAGAAAAGCAAACCAAAGATGTCCGGCTGCTGTGCAACTAGCACAGAATGTTCCGACCATATTATTGAAAAAACTTTTTTTCAAACTAGAGTAGTTTTTTGTGCGTGGTGTGATAAAAGGCTCAGAAGAAAGCCTAGACTTTTGAGAAATTCGACGGTCACAGTAATATAGGCAAACTGAGCAACAGCTTGTCAAAGTATGACCAGAAAAAAAATACAAAACAATTCCACAAAACTTAGAAAAAATATTTTCCATTTTTTTATATGCAATATTTGAGCGAAATAGTAAAGATACCATATTAGCTCAATTTCTAATCAGCAGACGTCAATAACATATCTATATCATAAATTGAGAGCCCATAATATTTAAACCACATTCAAATGAATTCACTTCTCTTACCTCCGAAAACACTTTGATGTGGACCCCAGCAGGCAGTGCAGAGATCCAAGTGGACGGAACATACGAACTTATTCTTCACCACTTCAACTCCTGGGATCTCTTGGACGTAGAGCTTGTTCTGGATTGGTTGTTCACACAAGAAACAACTTGCATTGCTACCCACCGAATCCGAGTTCTTGCCCGGTGACGATGTCGGTCCTTCGCTTGGCCGACCCATTCTGTACTCACAGTTAACTCTTCTTTACCTTGTGGTTGCTAGTCGATCGTTATGTAGAAAGCGGAGAAAATAGTATGTATTTTGGATTCAGCAGGCAAATTGGGCTACGATAGCTTCTGTTTTAGTTTCCTCAAATTAGAGGGTCAGCTCAAAATGTTTCCCAAACCGCTCAGTCAATCTAGAAATGAAGAACACAAGGTTTGCAAATAAGATCTATGTTTCTCTCGAACTGCACGAAAACTGAACGAAGCAAAGATATGAGACAAGAAAATGGCGTTTAATGAAGTCAAACTGATAAATGACTGCATATAAAGAGAACTATACCATTGTTCAGCTGAAATCTAACTTACCCAATTAAGAACACAAATGAGACGCGGTTTAGAAAATAATTAGTCAGTCTAAAAATGACCTATGCTTCACCGGTGGTTCAGTTAGTTGAGAATAATAAAAATGAAGTGAGTTTGGAATTATTCAGCGTGAAATGGCGTTCACTTAGTTGAGAATGAGAAAAACGAAGTGAGTTTGGTATAATTCAGAGTGAAATGGTCCACAAGTTCAGACAAGTAACCACGAGTGGCATTTTAACTATATAATGACACTTTGTTGCTATTCTTTCTGATTGTTTTTATTTTATCTGTTGTTTATATTTACTGAATACTGAAATACCTTAAGTGAAATGACTTTGTGGTAGCAAAATATTTTGAACTAATTCAGATGGTAAAAGGCTAATTCTTTCTTGTTTTATCCTTTGTAAAATGTAAATCTACAATTCTGAGGGTTCAATTGAATATCCGCTCGTTTTCTTTGAAGATTGAAAGAAAATTTTTTTGTCGACCTTTTTCGTCATCATCTTAGGCTAATTTGCAGATGAAGCGCACTCCATTTTCAACGCGGATTCTACCCATAGCAAAAAAAAACGTAGGAAGAATTGCTCGCATTTTTCATAAAATGACACTAAAGGTTTAGAGCGATTTTGAATGGCACACAATGGAAAGCAATTCTATGTCTTTCCTACAAAATTGTTGGCTATGATAACGCAGACGCCCTCAATTTCAAACTGATTAAACAAAAAATGGTTCCATTTGAAGGGCAATTTGAAATCCCAACGAATCAATCACAAAGAAATAGCAGAAGTCTAGCACGCAAGTTATGAAAATCTAGCACTACTCATTTACACACATTTACACACAGAAGGCTATGACCAAATCTGACGGCCAATTAAAATTGAACACATGCATGAATTATATGAAATTATATGAAATGTACCAAAACTACTATATAAAAAGCCAAAAAAGCAAATTAATCAGTGTTAGTTTCATCTGTATTTCAAACTTCTGTATTTCTAACTTAGACCTCATCTATATTTCAAACTATCTATTTAGATATTAGATATTTAGATATTTCTAGCCCTTCCCTCCCCATGTTCTCGATTTTACCTATTCCTTTTTAATCCGACTTTTTATTCCGACTATTAGATATTTCTAGCCCTTCCCTCCCCATGTTCTCGATTTTACCTAGAACAGTCGAAACCTTGACATAAGCGGCAAACACATCAATACTAGCACAACGATTCCTTTTTAATCCGACTTTCGAAGAAAATGGAATATTTATGCTCGGTGTGGTTTTTTTTATTCAGTTAATTTTGGCCGATTGAAGAAATAATTTTCAACAAAAGATATAGCTCATTGAAGATATCGACATCCGATCAAGTTCTGGGGGTTAGAAAATTGCCGAATTTGCCATGTTCTGGACTTATCCGCATTTTGAAGAGTTTATCCAGAATGTTACAAGCGTAACGCGAATTATTTATGCGTGGCGAATTATTCCGCACAACAAAATTGTTCCAAATTGAATTGAGGCTAGCTAATCGGTCGTATTAATTTCGTAACTTGGATTTTCACTTTTGATCTTTGGTATTGTCCAAAAATTATACGTTTTCAATAATTTCTTTTCCCAAAAACTATTCGATGAATTAAGGTACAGTCGGAACATTCAGGAATTTCATAATTTGCGATCAGTCTTGTTCAGCTTAGGGTTCCTTTTGCTAAAACTCGAATAATGTGAAGTCAATAAAAAATCCCTGATTTATTGAAAAACATCAGCAGCACATTATGGAGCGAACAAATATAAATGCTGTAGAACAGAATTGTAATTCACCTTGCAAAAAACAGAACGTTTTAGACGAGCCGAGAAAAGATGGGATAAATAATAATTTACTCCTTACAAGATACAACAGCAATGACACCTATATAAAAGTAACATTAACATATTATCCTCTTCCAACTTTTCCTTTACTAAAATTCAATCCTTTACTAAAATTCTTATCTTTTACTGAAATTTACTAAGATTCTTAACCTGCACGTGTTAATTCAATTCAGGCCATAAATTAAGACTCAATTGAGTCGCAAAATCATACTTTCTGTTGTGAAGACGCAATTTACCACTTTGCCTAAAGATAGTACCTTATCACAATTAATTAATTTTAGTTCGCATTTTTCACAATTTCCGAGTAAAAGGAATGCAAATTATGTCATTATGTCTATTTCATCATTCAAAAAGGCAACAAAAAATGAGCCAAATGACTTGTGGATTGTCGCAATGCGACCGTCGTACTCCCATAATTGATGACCACGAATATACGAAAGAGCAAGAGGCGAAAAATGGTGACGAGAACTGAAATGTTCAAGATGGCATTTCCACAAATAAGGCGATAGCTATCACATTTGGCTATGATCGGATGTCTTCACGCAATGAACTTAGCCACGAAGTCTTCCTTGGTCGAATTGACGCAAAAATTGTTCAGAAGATAAAACAGGATAGTAAAACCCACATAAATCGAATAGTAGCAGGATGATTGTAACCTGCCTGCAATACGTCGCGCAGAAAAAAGAAGTGCAATTGGCTTTACGATCTCGATCTGCATTGAGAACGGCTCTAAATCGACAGAAAATATCAGAAACACCCGTCACCTCACCAATCGTTGATAGGCATTTCGAAATACCGCAACCGTTTGATATCTTCTGCCTTTTCGACAGCGGTACCGAGCAGGAGGAAGGAATACTTACTTTCGGCGACCGCGATAATGTGAATACTCTTCAGTTGGACCAAGACCTGTGGCTTTGTGGTGGCACCTTTAAATTATGCCCAATGCAACTTTATCAAATATATACAGTCCATAATCAATTGACAGGATTTGATACCCCGTGCGTTTAGGCTCTGCTTCCCAATGAAAGTGAGCACATCTACAAGAAGATTCTCAACAGTTGTCACTGCTTGCGCAGAACATCAAGCCGAACCGTAAGTTCCTCGTTTCCGTACTCTCTACCTCGGAGCACGGGATTAGAGTCGATCTGAAACCATTATACGAAAGCAAACGTCAGCTGAATTTGGCATTATGACTCATTCCTGCAAGTAAATTCGTAACAAATGACATGGTTACCGTTGCGTTTGATCACGTCGTCGAAAAATTTGCGAAAGTTGCTGATCGCTTTGAGTTAAATGACACCATAAATGAAACATAGGCGCTACGCGCAATACACCGAAGGCATAGAAACTGAAGCAAAAACCAAACAACTTGAACAAGTAATAATTGAAGAATAACAGTTCTAGAACAAAAAATCGTACTAATACATGTATACACCAAAATTTTGCTATATCGAGAAAGAGCCTGAAATAACAGTTCTAGAACTAAAAATCGTACTAACACATGTATAGGTTAAATTTTTGATATATCAACGAAGATCATAAAATAACACTTCTAGAACTAAAAATCGTACTAACACATGTATACACCAAAATTTTACTATATTGACAAAGGGCCTGAAATAACAGTTCGTGAGCTATAAATCGTACGAACAGATGTATACACCAAAATTTTGCTATATTGGCAAAGATCATGAAATAACAGTTCGAGAGCTAAAAATCGTACTAACACATGTATACGTCAAATTTTTGCTATATTGACAAAGATCATGGAATAACAGTTCTAGAGCTAAAAATGGTACTAACACATGTATACACCAAAATTTTGCTATATTGACAAAGATCATGGAATGACAGTTCAAGAACTAAAAATGGTACTAACACATATATACAATAAAATTTTGATATATTGACAAAGATCATGAAATAACAGTTCGAGAACTAAAAATCGTAATAACACATGTATACACTAAAATTTTGATATATTGACATAGATCATAAAATAACAGTTCGAGAACTAAAAATGGTACTAACACATGTATACGCTGAAATATTGCTATATTGACGAAGAGCCTGAAATAACAATTCTAGAGCTAAAATCGTACTAACACATGTATACACCAATATTTTGCTATATCGACAAAGAGCCTGAATAAACGTTGTAGAACTAAAAATCTTACTAACACATATATACACCAAAATTTTGCTATATTGACAAAGAGCCTGAAATATTGACAAAGGACCTGAAATAACAATCGTAGAACTAAATGTCGTACTTACGCATTGTAGTTCAATTTCTATAGCTATAATAAAATACAAAAGATTGTGTTTGTATGTGTAGCAAAACGCCTCCTGTCGTTTCAATCGGCCAATCGTATAAATTGGCATGTAGACTCATATGGGTCTCCGGAATAACTAAAAATCGTACTAAATACATAAATAAATAAATAAATAAATAAATAAAAGCAAAAGTGAAATGTACAAATAATTAAATAGACATGAAAAAATATATATGAACAAATAACCAAACAAACAGACCCATAATATAAATAAATGAAAATAAATAAATTAAATAAATACACATGCAGAAATAATAAAAGCAAAACTAAATGAAAGAAAGAATAATTAAATAAATAAACAAAACACGTGATAAAAATAAACAAAAATAAATATGTACATACATAAATTATAAATAAATATAAGCAAACTAAACATAATTAAATAAATAAAAGAACAGATAATTAAATAAATAAAGATGAACAAATAAAGAAACAAACATACGCAATCACGTGACATAGCGCGATATAGTCCAGCCCACATGATAATTGATAACTGTGGACGTTATTTGTCGACACTTGACAACAGACAACATTAAAAAAAAACCCGTTACACGATACCATAACACCTTGACTTAAGTCTTCGGTGTAAAAACTAGATGAGATTGCCTCCTCTTTTCAAAAAAACAACATCAAAGGAGAGACAATAAGTCGAAACAAACGAGAGCCATTGTTTCCGATAACATTGTGAAACCACTCGCAAGAAGCCGCAGCTGGCCCGGTAAGAACAACAAATGCCGAAGAGGGATGGCACCTTGGCCAACTAAAGGGCGTGGGAAAAAAGCAAACCCCGTCTTAAAAGTACCAGGAAGTGAAAGAAAAGAGTAACAAACTTTGTAAAAAGATTCAACACAGACAATTAAAAATTATTTATACTCTCTTGCTCAATTCAGCTGTTCTTAAATGTCAACTTCGCAAAACTTTGTAAAATTTCAATCGCTTTTTCGAAAAAAAACTACACTTTTGAGGTCTCCGCCGTTCCAGTGGTCTGCGATTTTTGTAGGTGATAGAGGCCAATATCAAAACAATTTATCTTTCTCTCATTCCGCCCCATGTACCGGCTAGGCTTGGTATTGGGGAGTCTACCTCTCCTTCTGTAACCAATTAGTCAAACCTTTAGTACAAGTCGAATTTCACTTAAATTTTGACTTCTCGGTGAGTTGATCTTTCAAACTTTTGATTTTGAAGCACATGCGTTATCCACTAAGCTGTATCGACTTGGCGTGATACGACTTCTGTTCATTCAATAAACAGATGCAACGCATTTCTTTTACAAATTAGTCAGATATATTTTTGCTCGTTCATGCTTTGATTGCATTTTAGTTTTGAACGACTTATTGTACATTGCTCTGAAACTTTATTCACATGCGGTATCTATTTCATGATCAAAAATAACAAGTTTTCGATATCTATTCAGGGTTATAATAAACGGAACAGTAAATAGGTGAATTGGACACAGATGCTAAACTTCGCTACGCAAATATTAGCGAGAACACGACAAAAAGCAGCTCTATAAAAATTAGAAAAAACATCGAACGAGCAGAAATCCGGATACGCCTCGAATTCAATCTAAGACCAAGTAAGACCTAGAGATAATGAGTCTCAAGAACTAACCACTCGACCACTAACCGGTAGCATAACACTAACACTCACTAAAGCTGGCTAGTGTAAATATACTTTCATATATTGAATATATCAAAAAATTCTATGTTCCAGCGGTTCAAAACAACGCTCGAATCACTTTACTATAGCTCAATGAATTTAGGGTCAGTGACATCCTATGTTGCAAAAATTTTCAAATTTGAGTCAAAATCGATTTTGTATTTATCGCAAACTCCAGACACAGATTAGCGGATTGTATAACCTTTGTTTCCGCTCAAAAAATTACAGTCAAATTCGAAGCCGGAGGTAGATAAAATTCGTAAATTAAATTTAAAATCAATAAAGCGCAGATTTAAAAATAACCCGGAATAAAGAACTTTCAAAATTGAGAAACTTTCAGAACTAACAAACAAGACACCTTATGTCCAAAAACAGCTTCTATTTGATTTATAATTTATAACATACGGATGACTTATTGTAGGGATGTGTCTCGTAACAATAAATAATTGCAGAGATTGTTCATAAACGAAACCACTTCGGCATCAATGCTCACTCGTTTTGATTCGTCTTCAGTGGTCGGAAGTGCTATCGATGGCACATTCGCAGTCGAACTTACACACTTCAGCCTGAACACAGGGAAGAAATCTCTTCTGAAGTCAACTAACTCTTGCTGTGAGACTTCTATCTGTTGCACCGAGTCCGCATGAGTTCCAGCCACTACTATTTCGGGTGTTAAATCTGACATTGTGCAGTTCATGAATTTATCTTTCATTGACTGAATATAATTTGGCAACATGTCAAAGCTATTTTTATTAGTTAGAGAAAAGGCAACGACTAATGCCTCGCACCCGTCAAGCGCTAGTTTCACGACATTTGGGTTATTTTTTTCAGCTGAAGGTCCATACTCGAAGAAAATGAATTGAAAGTACGCTACTTCGCCACTACTCTTGATCTTGGCAGGCCAATATCGAACATGTCCGACAAGCCCTGGTGTCTCAAAGTGCTTTTTAGGAGTTGGATTTCCACATAACTTAGCAACCAAAGAACTTTTGCCAACCTTTCCGATTGGACTGCAGATAAGAACTTTGTGTTTGATTAACTTTTGCCCAAACTTATTTGAGCCAGCGTTATTGAAGAGTATTGATGGGCGTTCCAAAAGACCACACGAAGAATTGCTTGAGCTAGAATGATAACACTTTGACGCATTGATATGAGATTTTCCATCAGGAGACGAACTCCAATCGAAATCGATGAGAACTGAAGGCTCCATCATCGTGATTACAAGGAGAAACTACAACATTGCATTCTGAAAAGAATAAAAATTGGTTAAAAACTTTCAAAGCAAATTTTACTCACATTTGGTCAGCGGCAAAAATCAATATTTCAGTTTAAGGAAAATTCAATTTTGAAAATATTTAACACCAAACAAAAGCAAATGTATATTTAACGCTAAACTGCTAAAAGTTTTTTTCATTAATTAACAGATAATTTTTTCAATTTGGAGTAATCTAGCGGTACATAAAAAGAAAATATTGACTAATTGGTTTTTACATTTTGCCTCTAGGCATAACGATTGATAGAGCATCGCCGTATTCTCCCCATGACAGTCTTTTCTGCTGAAAAATAACGATCCAACAGGTTAAAACAATTAGCCAAATGATTCCTCCAGCAGCTGATTTGATAACGTAGCCTTTAATGAATCTCTGCTCGGGGTATTCTGCTTTAAATAGTTCCCGGCAGAACCAGATCGCATTCACTATCCACAGAATCGGAAGCAGTAAAAAACCGAACATGTAATAAGTTTTGCAGATATGCAGTTTTTCCGAGCCATTTAACTTGGACAGATTCATCTGAAACTCACCAAGATAGTTAACGCACATTCTGACGTTCATTTTCCTATTTAGGTAAAACTTTGCATGCTTACTGCCAACCATGAAACAAATCAGTATGAAGAATTAAACAAGCGAAGCAAAGATCTTTAAAAAAAACAAGTTCAAAAAAAGGACCTTCCGCGTAAATGTGGTCCAAGTGCAAGCAGGTTGAGGCACTCCCAGCAATAAAATAACTGCAACAAACCGACATGAACAAAGAGGCAAAGTTGCACTTCGCATACACAAGCAAAAATGTGACCGATTTCATGACCACTTCGCAAACAGTAGAGAGAACAGGACAAAACAGCAAAACATAATAAAACTAGAAATAAGCCTCGATTTGGTAAAAATTCGGCTACAACTCGGATTCGATCTGCAACCTAGAGATTTATGAGTCTCACACACTAACCACTTACGCTTAAAAAATAACAAACATTAGCCACAAATAATGCAGAGAACAGGTGAGAAATTTCCAATGCTACAGAGCGTGATTATATCAAAACTATCACCAAAAACTGCACTTTGCCACAAAAAAAAGAAATAACACTTCAATAGCTGTAGAAAAGTCTAAGCCTCAACACAATAAAATGAAATGAAGATTAGTTCGAAATTTCAGATTAGTTGCTTACAGTAAAATTAAACAAGTAAAAATTGCTTGCATTTCACTGGTATAAAGTCTTTTATTATTTTCTTGAGCTTTGAAGTAGTGTGGTCAAATATTCTTAAAATTACTGGCAATGAGTTCCAATTTTTTGAAGCGAGGTGAAATATGGTTTTTTAGAGCAGTTGAAAAGTGATTATCATAAAATTTTGATGTATTGCGATTATTCATTCTGTAATTGGCTGTCGGTAATTTTTTTGCATTACAGAAAGCTTTCCTCTTAACGGGTAAGATATTGATCTAGATAAGTTACACATTTCAATTCGATTTTGTTTTCAATTCCGATATAAAAAATGTTTTCACGCAGTGCGGCGTAGGATTTCAGTTCAGATCTGAAAAACCTTTAACTGCTTTTCTAGAGGAATCGGTGAGGTCGCACCGGTTTGTGGCAAAAAAATGCTGCATAATCTAGATGAGATAAAACTTAACAAATGAACATGGCAACCAAAGATATTTTAGGCAGCTGTTGTCCAATTGTATCTTTACTCTGATTTCCTTGAAAGCTTTTTGCTAGATTATATGAGTTTGAAATGAAAGATTAGAATTTAGATTCAAACCTAAGTTTTTGCATTCAGATTTTTTCAAAAATAACAAGATAGTCAGATTTCACTTTTTATTTATCAACTTTTTTCTAAAAAAAAGTTTCAAACTTTTTCTCGATGCAATTAAATTTGAATGACTTTCAGATAAAAAGGAATTAAGTTCGTGTAAGGATTTTTTTAAATTGACTCATTGAGTCACTTGAAAATATACTTGACGCAGACACCATACAATTATCTGCACACTGTACCAAAATTCATCCATCGCAGTAGTGATTCCGCATATCATTCGTTCATATATTGAACAGCAACGGACGCAGTACTGTTCCTTCAAACTGACTTCTTTCGACTTCGATCCAGTCCGAAAAAATTCGATTCACATTGACTCTTAGAACACGTTTATTCAAAAAACTTCTAATATTGTAATAGCTTTTGTTGAAAAACCAAAAAAGCATAATTTTTTAACTAGAGTAAAACGAAAAACAGAATGAACTAACAATGAAAGCTTTTTTTGTAAGTTAGGTAAGATCAAAAACGTTCGAACTAACACACTAACGCTTGCAAGCTGGCTTATGTAAACAAATTTCAAATTATAACTCACAAGTTACTAAAAAAGATTAAGAGTCTCACGCACAATTTTTCTAAAACTCCACTCACCCCTTCCTAATTAACGCTAAATTTAGACAAATGTAGGTAGTTTTGATTGCAAACGTCAGGTGAGCTTTTTATCGCTTTCTTCTTGACCACGATGCCGCACACGTACAATCAGTAACGAGCGCCAGAATCTTCTAAATGCCTTCGTTGCACACTTCTCGATCAGTCAATTCCAGTCTCAATTTGAAGCACACAAGTACTCTTCCACCAATGCAAAACCTTATTCCCGCATAGTGCTACAATTCCATAAAAAGGGTTAAATGACAAAGATTCAATGACCGAGCACCGAAAACGCCTATACTAGGACCCCAATTATACTTAGGTTTGAGCCCTTCAAATTTCGTGAAGACACTAAAAGTTTATTGGTGATTTCTTGTATCATAGCTGGATTTAGAACAGAAAACCTTCCCAACAAAACGATAGTCCACTCATACAGGGGCAGTAGCATGAAGAAAAAACTGAAAGTGTTAACTAAATATCCAACCTCGTATCCAAGATGCGTAATTATATGGATGGCACTAACTGTTTTCGAAAGAGAAAATTTGAAAACCTGAATGTTTTTTCGACAAAATTTGAGGAATCAATAGGCCCTTTAGTGCAAAAAATTACACCTGAAATTTTGGTAACATACCACCATTTTTGAATAACGTAGAGACAAACAAAATTGTGGACTTTTAGAATGAAAAAAGTGTCTTTACATACGGCTTACGGCTTAAAATCTGGTTATCAGGTGGTGAAATTAAAAACAAAGATAAAAAGCAACAGCAAAGGGAGATTTCCATATTGGGAAAATTTTCAGTTAAATGACAAGAATGCTGTCCCCTTTCTACGCAATTGTCTCAGATCTTTCAGATGCCAAAACTCTAATAACTTAGCCCGCCCAAAAGCCGTACAGAATTTCAATAATCAGAAACAAAACATTTCTGCAAATGGGATCCATATTTATCATCGGCCCCGCAGTACTTTCAAAAACTTTGCTATGCGCTCAAACCCCCACTGAAGTGGAGTGAAGGGATGGAGCCGCGCTTCATCAGTTGGAACGTTGCAGCCGCGCACACATTTGAATTCACATTTCCTGATGCTTGGAGCAGGAAAAAGATCAAAGCACCACCTTCCAGAAGACCAGAGGACTCGGCTGATATGTGGAACGAGGTGTATGCTCCCACGGATGACTTATCAAGACTGAGGTGGGCAGGAGAGGTGAAAGTAGTGATGCTGGAAGTGGCAAAAGAGTGCAAAGGAGGCTCATACATAACGACAGAGGACCTGGCACCACATGGCGAGGAGTCCGTAGAATTCCTGGTGAATGATGAATTGTTCTATCACGCAGGAGACCTGACTGTACCGGCGCGGCCGGACTCGGGCATAGACACACGACAAGGCCCTTCAGGACCGAAGCCGAAAAATGATGCGGATGACGATGAATTGATGGATCAGGACGATGATGACATCAGGGGAAAGACAGAAAAGCCGGGTGAGACGGATCTAGGAGCGCTGGAGAGAGACTTGCTGGAGTACCAATTTAGTAAAGACGACGACGGGGAAGTCGATGGGAGTCTGTTGCTGATGACGCCATCGTCTTTCATGTCCCCTACAAAGGAGGCGTCGGCCGAATTATCCCCGATAGACTCAATAAGTCAGGCGAGAGAGTGCCGAAATAGGGATCCACGAAGATTGCTCCATGAGTCATCAAGGAGGAGAAAGATTGAAGAGTCAATGAGGGTATGCTTCCTGAGTACGCTACCGGAAGAGGAATGGGGAGATATCAAAGTGAACTAGAAAGCAAGACAGGGGCAATCTGGAACCGAGTGATTTTCATGGAAAGGTCATGGAACGTGATACTAAGATTTGGGATGCAGTCCATAATGAAGGTGGGATTGAACCAACCCATTATGCGCGAGTTCCTGGAGAAAATATTGAACTCCATAGAGTCTGATGTTCTGACCGAGTCAGTTACGGAGGACAGTGCCGATGATCAGCAGGTCACGAAGAAATTACCTGTCAGACGAGCCAAAAAAGGGCTGAAGTGGCTGAAAGGGAAGACAGGAAGTCGAGCCGTGAACCAGAGAGTGGTGAAGTCAAAAGCCAGCGCAGTGGTGGCCTCTTTGACGGGCGCAGGTCGTTCAGGCGAGAGCGGGCAAGGAGATGTTGCGACGCTGACTGGGGGAGAAAAGGAGAACCTGATACCCCTTATGCTCTTGGCAGGTCTGACCCTAACAGCCACCAAATCAAAAAAGACCGCACGAACCCTAGCAGACACTAAACTAGAGATGGAGATCATCAGTCAGTGTGAATCTGGAGGACTTGATGATTACAGGCCCTCGCGAACCAACATGGCCAAGATGAAACTGGAGGGACAACTCGACGTGGTCGAGTACAGTCGGGTCACTGTGCCGGAATCGGTCCACATGGGAGATCCAGCAGGGGGTTATGTGGAGATGTTGAAGGCGAGGAACTCCGCGAGAGGGCACCTGATGGCTTGGAGCGAGAAGCGAGCCATGCAGGAATATCTGAAAGGTCTTACGGAGAATTCTAACCTAAATCGGAAAGAATACGGCACGATAATGTCCTCGGAGGCGAACGAAATCGGGCTGGAAAAACTACTGGAAATCTCTTGGAGGGCGGCCCTCCAAAGATACTTCGACGAGACGATGCATGCGCCTGCGACGGTGGCAGCATACCTGGCTCACCCATGCACGAGAACTGACCTGCAAGTAAGGCTGAATATGAACCGGGCATCGAGAAGGCGGAAAATGAAGCCAGTAATGATTTGAAATCAAAGGAACAGGAGCTGGAGTTGATGGAAGCCCTGCGAGCGTTGATTTCAAAAGACAATTCTGCGATAGCCTGGGCTAAGCGTAAGGATGCCCTTTGCTTTTAAGGTTCGTGGATATGCCGTTGGGTGTACCAAGTAGGGAGTCGAATGACATGGAGAGCTATCGCAAGTTGGAAGAAGTGAGAAGGTATTGCAACAAAGGGTTGAAAGTGAGCCGGGAGTTGATTGAAACAGTCAGGGGACAGAAAGACTTTGCAACACTAGGGAAATTGAAGTCGTTCCAATATGTGTCTGGCATACCGGGGATGGCGTATAATCCCTTCGTGAATGAAGAAGCCAGGGAAGTGTACTTCGACTATGAGCAAGTCATAGTGCTCAATTTCTGGGTCGAACGGATTAAGGAAACTGGAATGCTGATGGTGGAACAACCCAAGCTGGGAATTATTTTGGAAGAACAAGTGGTCGAGCCCTCGGTTCCCGAGCTGAAGGGGCAAGTGAGTTTTGGTTGTGGTTCTTGGGACGGTCCCTTGAAAACCAGCCTAGTAACCATGTGGGAACTCATGAAGCCTTCATGGTGTCCCCATCCTAACGCCGGTTTAATCTGGGACATGACGGCGGATATCACGTTAGACCTGGATGATGACGCGAGTCTACATGATCTGGCCATGATACACCATCTGCTGGCCATGAGGATGACAAAGCGGAAGAGCAACCCATCCACGGAGCCATCCGAGGAAAGTCCATCGAGCAATTGGTTGAGGCAAGGCACCTGTTTAGCTCAACATAGTGGGATGGAAGGACATGTTTGCAACTTAGGACACTGCCTCATTACGCTGAGCGAGCAGCATCGACAACTGGCACGATTGTACGGAAGATTGAGCATGTCGGATAAGAGTGGCATGGAGTTGGTCGCGGACTGTCATGGGGTGACGGATGTAAACTTGACCACTGCCTTGGGATTTTGTAGCATGACGAGCTCGATAGAATCGCTCAAGCGCCTGGAGCGTGCCCATGAGCTAGTGACGTCACTCAGCGTGGAAGTATTCCCTGGAGCATTGCATACAGAGCAGAAGATTGGAGGATGGCTAGAAGCTCTTGAAAATGAAATGAATCTGAAGGATAGTGAGGCCTATCATAGACCTACTGGTTCAAAATATCTGGTGGGTTCAAGCTCCGCACCATATTGCAATAGTTGGTATCCTACACACATGGTGGTGATGGATGCGAGGACGCAGCAGGTGTTGATTGACCAACTTTTCTCTGTGCCAGAGTGCGTGAGGTTGGCCAGAATGTCGGAGAGGTCATATGATTTGTTGGCAAAGATCTTTTGGGCAGTCCCGAAGAGATCTGAAGGCGAGTTGCAAGACGTAGTGGGTGAAGAGTTGCGAGTTCCAGAAGCAGAAAGCGAGTGGAGCGTTACCCACTGAATTCCCCGCCATAGAAGAAAAGGACGAGGTGCATAGAATAATGATTGAAGTGGAACCGTTGCTGGGAGCCTCAGGGTATCGGACCCGAAGGAACATACTAATGACCCATGGGGAGTATCCTTGCCACTGCTTGGCGCAGACGTTATGGTACCCCAAACGCGGGAATCTGATGCTAGTATGGGACGTGGAGGAGTTGTACTCTATGGGGTTGCCCGATCAGAATCAACAGGTGCCAATCGTGGTGGTCAGTGCCATGCTGGCAGTGAGGTGGTTGGAGGCTAACGCGGACACAAGTGAACAGGAGACGGCCATGCCCACTCCTGAGCAGCTGAGCAACGTAAAGATGAGCCGCAAATTGGATCTTTTCAGAACCACCTGCAAGGTTCTGAGAGTACCCAAAGCCATTGAAGAATTATGGTCAAGGCAAAGGTTCCGTGCAGTGATGACGTCATGGATGTATGAACGCGCGAAGCGTCACATGTCGAGGAACACGGAAGCCTATCAATCTTTCCAGCTAGATATAGGACCGGGAGCCTATAAGAGAGCATTCCTGACACACAGAAACGCCGTCACCACGGCGTTGAAGCGAGTAGCTGGAGCGCCTTGTGTAACTGAAGATGAGAAGAAAGAGGTCTTAAGAGCTGACCTAGAACAAAATGTGAGCCTGTGTCTTCACAACAGCTTTTGCAGGAACCGGGAGCAAAAGGTGAATGTGGACTTGCTACCGAGAAAACGTCCTAGAAGACAGTAAAGCTGAAGATCAGGATGGAGAAGCAATGGAATGAAGATGATGGAACGAAGAGGATAAATGAAGACGTGAAGAAGAAAGGAAGAGAAGGAAAAAAAACTTGATTGTCTTTGTGTGTAAAAACTTGAACTAATCAACCAAGTTTGATTATTGAACTTGTTAAACTTTTTGTTTTGATCTAGTTTGGTCAGACCAAACTTTGAAAATTGTTACAATTGTTAAAATTGTTGAAAGAAAATTTTAGTTGTGCTACTTATGTATATATATAGAACATAGGTGAGTATATTTAGCTATTTAAACACGACTAAAGTTTTTAACCTGTGTAAGACACAATTTCACTGTGTGGCGACATGGTAGGTTTGGGTAAACTCGCTCGAAAAGGGTGAGTAACGCAATAACTTTCCTAGCCACAGAGTTTATTAGTTTTAATATCAAATAGGACCGCATAAATAATTGATTATACTTGGTGAGTGACGTTAAGTTAATTTTAACGGGTGCGTGGCCGTGCCACGTCCCAACTTTTTAATCAGCAAGAGCGAAAAGAAGTTTTATGGCAAGCGACGTAAGTAGTCAGAAAAGAAGTTTTATCTAGGACACTCCTCATGCTGCAAATTTTGTGAAAATGTTGAAAGGCAGTGAGATGTAGTACGATGCCGTTTGTGACACGTAGTGAGTTGAGGTGGAGTAGGTAAATTTCCTTTTCTATGCGATTTTTAAGATTGATTATAGAGAACTGGAACACTACTTGACGATAACCCGGTGTTATGCGATCAATAGGGACATTGATGGGGACTTGTCCGGGGAGAATATACCATTCTGCCAGATTGGCACAGCGCAACCTTCCGGCGGGACAGAAAAAGACGACTAAAGTCCTTAGTAACAAAAAAGTGCTTGAAAGGAGGGTTAAAGTATTCTGAAATTTTCTATTTTTCTATTCTAAGAAAATTTCGATCGTCAAGTTGATATTTCTCAGAAATACGAAAAACGGCCATTTTGACCGAAAAAGTCGAGAAGAACAGAACAACGACAAATATAGTGAAAAACGGTCGTACGGGAACACGAGAAAAACGGAGCCTCTTATCGTGGCAATAACACACGATAAGATCCTTAGCAGTGGAAATTGGTGGAAAAGGAAGCTTCAGTGGGGAAGGAAGATTCCGCGGAACCCTGCCGTGCCACAAATTGGGAGAGATAAGAACGTTATATCGAGAAGATTACGGGAGCAGAGGCTTGGTCCCCCAGAGACTGTTGTATGTTGAAGGACTGCATAAAACTAAATTTTTAGCTACTCTGATGCCATAGAACTTTGAATTAACACCGGTATTATTTGATATTTTAGAGTATGAGTAGCTAGAAAGAGGAAAGGGTCAATCCATCTCCAATGGATTTAATATAGAACTGTGCCAGTCGGTCATATTTGGAAGTTTGACCTTGAGAAAAACAAGAACGCTTAATTTTGGAGTGAAATTTGGTTTTTTTCAAAACTTCGAATGGAGCCTGTCATGCACGATTCTCTCGCGATAACTGAAAACCGAAAAAGAGAAATCATAACGATCGAGTAACAATCGCGGGAAAGTTGCCAGATAAAGCAGTAGGAAATTGCCATTCGCAATTTCCGTCACAATAAAACTAGAGTAGAGCTGTCCTATCTGAAACAGAAGGAAGCGTATTCCCGAGAATTGGACTATTATTGCTCGACTGGATTATCGTTCAAACTGGACTAGAGTGAACCTTCGATGGAAAAGTGGACAGCTTGAGTGTCCCAATGGTTCACGAGAAACTATACTCTAGAGTTCAAACTTGTTCCTGTTATTGAAACTAACAAACATTAAACTCATTTAGTTACATTATTTAATTCTCGAGTTGTTTACTAACTTAATTACTCCCAGATCTTGAGCGTGCTACGATGTGAGTACCCAATTTAAATTTCTAGAGTGTGTTTTATGATTGTTATGTTGAGGTAAGGCGAGTCTTAGGTTGATCCATCTGAAATGGATCAAAGTTCCACTGTCTAATAAATAGTAACTTAACGGATTGTTCCGACCCGGTTTTTAACGGCGTTCATGTAATTTGGGTATCTAGAGACCTAAGTATGGGGACGTTCTTATTTCTAGAGTGGGGGGGATATTTTGGTAGTAGCTTTTAAGCTGCAACGGGTCGTAGTCTCATGTCACAAGCGAACCGAATTGGCTCCGACTGATTTGAGGTAGAAAAACACAAGAGATAGTGTCCCTGACTCTTGAGCCAATGGTTATAGGGCCTATTTTTCTTAAGCCTCATGTGTGACTACAGTAGACGAATGTTACATAGTGTTTTTATGGCGCTCCTGGGTGTTTACGACATCAAGACTACGGAGTCGAACCCACTTGAGACAGCTTCGGGCTGCATGCCCATTCTAGAGTACCGGTGATACGGTTCGGCAGGAACGTGCAAACCTTCCGGTTGTACCGTGATAGTTTTTTAAAAAAACTCGAGAAAACTTCCTGGTACGCTCTCCGAACGAGGCTTAGCTAACCGAGTAAAAGGGGGCAACTAGGGGGACAAAAACACGAGCAAAAAGACAAAAAGCAAAACAAAAACCAGAAAAGAATAGAAAAAGGAACAAAAACCATAAAACGAAAAAAGACAGTGACTTTGACACCAGATTAGTTGGATCAAACCTTTCTATTAATTAGATAGTATACCCATACTGTTTTACAAGTTCGATCGCTTCGATCAACCTAGCAATTTAACCCAGTAACCTCAATAAAGTGCCCGAGTGTGGGGCGTTGTCAAGGGTTTTCAGATAGCTTGGAACTTAGCTGGACAACAAGGAGACTTGACTGGAAGAGGTGACCAGCCGAGTGGGAAAGTGGTTCAGGAGCACTTGAGCTGAACCAATAGGAGACTTGACTGGAAGAGGTGACCAGCCGAGTGGGAAAGTGGTTCAGGAGCACTTGAGCTGAACCAATAGGAGACTTGACTGGAAGAGGTGACCAGCCGAGTGGGAAAGTGGTTCAGGAGCACTTGAGCTGAACCAATAGGAGACTGGACTGGAAGAGGTGACCAGTCGAGTGGGAAAGTAGCCAAGAAGGATTTGGCAGTTCTCGAGTTCTCAAGTTGGGCAGAACGGGTATCGTTAAAATCCACATTACATTATAGGAGATAAGTGTAAAATTGGATAAGCGAAATCCCCCGGTTTTGAGGAACGTTTTTACTTGAGCAGGCCTGGAGACAGGTCTACGGTTTTCTCTTGAGAGGTTTAGCACCCGGCGCTTAAGGTAATTTTAGGCTTAAGAAGGGGGGCTAAAAAGGGGGGAGGTTAGAAGGGGGGCTGGTTAAGTTAGAGGTTGGCGGTTATAATTTGTAAAAAGGGGGGACACATTAGAGTAACTAATTGCTCGGCATCGTCGACTTAGTTACATTAGATATTTACACGCGTTGGTCATAGGAAGCGGATATCCAAAATTAGAATCAGGTTAAGGTAGGTATCCTGGTCGGATCGGTAGGGGGGAACGGACATAGACAGTTCTTGTGATACCCCATAAGATCGCTAGCAGGGAGGAGGAAAACGCGTGGCAATTAAGTACCAGAAATTTTTTCGATAGAAGGTAGACATTTGTCACCTTTGAAATTTTTAGGTTCATCTCTTTGTTTTTATTATTTTTTCTTGCTTAGATTTTTGTTGCATTTTGGTAAGGATTTGTGTTTGGTTTTTATACGAACAGGTGATCACAAGATACCTGCGCACAGGTTTTGGTTTCAAGTTGCTTGGAACATTGAAAAGAGGTAACTAAAAAAGGGGGGTCAGCATTTGGCCACTAAGAGAGGGTTTTTGGGAAAATTTTTACTAGAGCTTGAGTGGTGGTACAAGGTACAGTGAATCAAGAAGTCCCTACAACGAAGAAGAAGGAGGTCCCACCGCTCAAACACTTGTTAACTGTCTTGGGACAGTGCCAAAGAAGTCTTGGGACAGTACCAGAGAGGTCTTGGGCCAGTGCCAAAGAAGTCTTGGGACAGTGCAGTCTGGGGACAGTCTTGGGACAGTGCAGTCCTGGGATAGTGTTGGACCAGAGCAGTCTTGGTACAGTCTTGGGACAGTACAGCCTTGAGACAGTACAGTCTTGGGACGGCACAGTCTTGGGACAGTGGTCTTGGGACAGTGGTCTTGGGACAGTGGTCCTGGGACAGTGGTCTTGGGACAGTGGTCTTGGGACAGTGGTCTTGGGACAGTGGTCCTGGGACAGTGGTCTTGGGACAGTGGTCTTGGGACAGTAGCCTTGGGACAGTAGTCTTGGGACAGTAGCCTTGGGACACTGGTCTTGGGATAGTAGCCTTGGGACACTAGCCTTGGGACAGTAGCCTTGGGACAGTAGTCTTGGGAAAGTAGTCTTGGGACAGTAGCCTTGGGACAGTAGTCTTGGGACAGTAGTCTTGGGACACTAGCCTGGGGACACTAGTCTTGGGACAGTAGTCTTGGGACACTAGTCTTGGGACAGTAGTCTTGGGACAGTCTTGGGACAGTGGTCCTGGGATAGTACTCTCGGGACAGGGGTCTTGGGACACTGACAAAAAGTACTGGGACAGTACCGAACATTCTTGGGACAGTAGAAAGAAGCCTGGGACGGTACAAAGAAGAGTAGGGACGGTAACTGGAAGTCTTGGGACGGTATAAAAATTGGAGTAAAAATTACAATAAGTATTTTAAGACAGAATTAAAACAGAACAAGACTAGTCGGAACCCGGTACGGTTGTGACCACAAATAAAGAAAGTTTCTCGAAAGGTTTTGAAAGAGAACTAGGAACATCGTTTTTATCACGTTGTATATTTCCTTTTAATAATTTTTTCACAAAAGATATTATCCTTAGAATAGAATTGTGTATATAGTAATATTGTAAATAGGAGCAATTGTAAATAGAAATAATGAGACGGAGTAGGGTACCGGTGCTCGAAAAAAGGTCAACTGGATCAAACACAATGAGTGGTCCGGGGGACTCAACAGCTAACAGCAACGCAGGTCCGGATGCCATGACGTGGGCAAGCACTTGGGAGATGATGAACAGGACTCTAGAGGCCTTCGCCACGAGGAACACTGACTCGAGCGATAGGAGAGACGGAAAATCAAGAAAAACTTTCAAGAAGCCAAAAGAATTCAAAGACGACTCCGATGGATGCATTGACACTTGGGTGGAAGTGATGAGATTACACCTATAGCAAGATAACTTAAATGATGAAAGACAAGCATGCACAGCCATACTCAGCAATTTGGAAGGCACGGCATTAAAATGCGTGGTTGCAAAGAAAGAAGAAGAACGCGATACCGCGGACAAAATCTTCGAAATATTGCTGAATCGATTCGGGTCAGGCATGAAGGGTCACCAAGCGATGATGCGATTTGAAAAGAGAAGGCAGAGGGACGATGAATCAATTGATCGGTTCCTAGATGACTTTGAGAGCTTGAGAAGAAGGAGTGACCCAGAGGAGTCGACAAACAGAAGAAACTTTAGCATTGCCTCGAAGTTCATTGATGGGGTAAAAAGTGATGACTTAAGAACAATGTTAGCAACATACTACACATTGTCGAAAGACAGCGCACCGACCCCAGAAGAAATGAGACAGAAATCAAGGGAATACATGCTGATGAAGCCCAAGAAATACTCATATTCAGAAAACAGGAACACGCAAGGGGGAAGACAACCTCAGAGGTCGTCATGGTACAAGCCTAGAGATGACATGGACAAGCGCAGATCATGCGCGAACTGCGGGTCGGCGGATCACCACGTGGCTGACTGCACAACATACAAACAATGCATGAAGAGTCTAGGATACGCACCGGATGAGGAGGACATGAGCCAGATGGAGGAACACGAGTACTATAGTGGCTTAATCATCAAGATAGGCGCGAGATGCTTCTTCTGTAACCAAGAAGGGCACTTCAGAATGGATTGTCTTTTGTTCTGGGAAGCGGTCAAGGACCAGAGTCACCCCAAACATAAGTTGGCATTAGCGGCGGTGCAGAATCAGCGGAATAGACAAAACGAGTTTGAATCTAGGAAATTAGGAGCACCAAGCACGGAATTGCCGACGAAAACAGTGAAAGCTGTAACACATGTTAATGGTGCGATAGAATCCGCAGCCGGGAACTCTCTAGAGATAAATTATGAGAAAGCGGCGACGGAAGCAATTACCAAAGTGAAACAGGATCTGGCTGCGAAAGAAATAGAGCAACGACTAAAGCAGGAGATCGAAAGACAGAATTTCAACGAAGCATTAACTGGATCAAAGCCAACACCAGAGGCTGTACCGGGCTCGACAAAGACCGGGAATTGTAACACTGTAAAAATGGTGACGGGAAAGCCATCCGGCATATCGAAAATCGGGGCTAGAATAATGTCGATAATCACAGTGGGCGGCCACGAGGTAACCAGAAACTTGAGCGAACCGAGCGACCAGACAATAATGCACATTGACGTGTACGCAGATTACTTGAGTTGTATAAGCCCACAAACGACTTCTAGAGCGTTGAGAGCACTACTCACGAGAGGGGGCAGCAAGTCGGTACGTGTTGATAACAGGCATACTGAAGCTTATGGTCCACACGAGGTGATGCTAAAAATAGATGGTTCTGCCGGAGATTGAACATTTGAGAGGCAAACTGACAGATGAACAGCTCGAAGCCATCAAGGACGTACTAGAGCGGAACGAAGAAGTTTTTTCGAGGCATAAAGCGGATATCGGGTGTTGTAATTTCGTTGAGCATGAAATAGAACTTGAGGAGAACGCGGTACCGCACAGGGAGGGGGCGAGGCGCATGACCCCACACAAATTGGAGGCGTGTAGAAAAGAAATCGAGACGTTACTAGAGTATGACATGTGGGCGTGTGGAGTAGTGATGGCCAAAAAGAAAGGCGACCAGTTGAGGTTTTGTTGTGACTTTCGATACCTGAACTCCGTCACGGTGAAGGATGCCTATCCCATACCTTGGATTGATGAGAGCCTCTCGAAGTAAGGTGATGCAAAATTTTTTACGACTCTTGATTTAGGCTCGGCCTTTTGGCAGGTACCACTAAGGAAGCAGGACAGGGACAAGACAGGGTTTGCCTGCGAGTTGGGTCTGTTTCAATGGAAACGGATGCCGTTTGGACTTTGCAATGCCACAGCCACGTTTCAGCGGTTGATGGCACACGCGCTGATAGGCGTGACGAAGAAGTATGGCAATCTGGTAATGTGCTACGTGGATGACGTAGTAATAGCGACGCCCACACTAGAAGACCACATTGAGAGACTTGACGAAGTGTTTGCATGCATGAAAAGGTCGGGGCTAAAGTGTAAACCATCAAAGTGCGAGATACTCAAGGACTCAATAAAATACTTGGGCAGGATGGTAGACAAGCACGGCATCAGACCTGATCCGGACGCCGTGGAAGCAGTCCTAACCTGGAAATCACCGAAGACAGAACACCAGTTGATGAGCTTCCTGGGTTTCGCTAACTATTATAGAGAGTTCATCAAAGGCTATGCGGCAAGGTATACCCGATGCAACAATTAATGAGACACAAGGGCAAGAAGTTCACGCGGAACAGCGCAGCAGAAGAGTCATTCCAGAGAATAAAGAAAGAGCTATGTGAGGCACCAGTACTGGGTATGCCGACTGAGAAAGGGATGTACGTGCTGGACACGGATGCGTCGGTAGTCGCGATTTCTGGAATTCTCCATCAAGAACAAGAATGGAATGGGAAGACAGTCTTGAGACCAATAGCGTACGGGAGCAAAGTCCTAAGTGACACGGAAATGAAGTACGGAGCACCGAAAGTAGAGTTGTTCGCGGTGGTTACCTTTGTCGAGAAATACAGGACATACCTGGGCAGTGAGCCATTCAAGTTGCGAGTCGACAACAGAGCACTGAGCTGGCTGAAAACGTACTCAATGGACTAAAGTTACATTGGGAGGTGGATAGTTCGCCTGGACGGATACAACATGATAATTGAGCATAGAACACAAGATAAACATCAAAATGCCGACAGCTTGAGTAAGAAGACGGAGTTCTACGAGAGACAAGAGCAAAGAGAGGCAGACAGACCTGAAATCAAAGATGGCTTCTCCTTCATGGACAAGGAAACGTACGACAGTCTTCCACTCACGAGATGGCTGGACAAATCAGGCAAACCGATTGAAGATCATCCTGAATTACCTAAAGAACCTCCAGGAAAGACCATCCTGAAGAAGAGCAGAAGGATTCCGATAGAGATAATACTCAAGTCGAAGATCGTGAGGGAGACGCTCAAGGCAAAAGGCTATGATCTTAACCAGGTAGAAGCGGGAACTGCACAGATAGATGATGACTTAATGAGGTTGCTCGAGAAACTATCAGATGATAAGCACGTGATCCAAGAGAAGGGTCAAGAGGAACCGGAAGTCACTATACTTCGGAGAAAAGAAACAGTGAACAATACTGACTCCTCAAGAGGAAGCGTCACTGACAGCAAAGATGTCGTGCGGTCACTAGTTGACAAAATCCCCGAAAACATTCTGGAGCAGACCAAGGTTAGGAAAAAGAAAGTGGCGTTCAAAGAAGATACTGAACACCTGGGACTAGGTCAAGAGTCCAGGGAGTGGTCCATGTTCACGGCAGAAGAAACCGGAGAAGGAAAATTGTCCGGTGAAGAATGGGATGAAGACTCAGAGACGGACGATGGGCTGTCGAGCTGTTCGAACTTTCCAGAGCGGCCCACACTAGATGAAATGCAAACTGACAAAACGGTTCTGCCGGAGATTGAACATTTGAGAGGCAAACTGACAGATGAACAGCTCGAAGCCATCAAGGACGTACTAGAGCGGAACGAAGAAGTTTTTTCGAGGCATAAAGCGGATATCGGGTGTTGTAATTTCGTTGAGCATGAAATAGAACTTGAGGAGAACGCGGTACCGCACAGGGAGGGGGCGAGGCGCATGACCCCACACAAATTGGAGGCGTGTAGAAAAGAAATCGAGACGTTACTAGAGTATGACATGTGGGCGTGTGGAGTAGTGATGGCCAAAAAGAAAGGCGACCAGTTGAGGTTTTGTTGTGACTTTCGATACCTGAACTCCGTCACGGTGAAGGATGCCTATCCCATACCTTGGATTGATGAGAGCCTCTCGAAGTAAGGTGATGCAAAATTTTTTACGACTCTTGATTTAGGCTCGGCCTTTTGGCAGGTACCACTAAGGAAGCAGGACAGGGACAAGACAGGGTTTGCCTGCGAGTTGGGTCTGTTTCAATGGAAACGGATGCCGTTTGGACTTTGCAATGCCACAGCCACGTTTCAGCGGTTGATGGCACACGCGCTGATAGGCGTGACGAAGAAGTATGGCAATCTGGTAATGTGCTACGTGGATGACGTAGTAATAGCGACGCCCACACTAGAAGACCACATTGAGAGACTTGACGAAGTGTTTGCATGCATGAAAAGGTGAGATGTTCGCGGTGGTTACCTTTGTCGAGAAAAACAGGGCATACCTGGGCAGTGAGCCATTCAAGTTGCGAGTCGACAACAGAGCACTGAGCTGGCTGAAAACGTACTCAATGGACCAAAGTTACATTGGGAGGTGGATAGTTCGCCTGGACGGATACAACATGATAATTGAGCATAGAACACAAGATAAACATCAAAATGCCGACAGCTTGAGTAAGAAGACGGAGTTCTACGAGAGACAAGAGCAAAGAGAGGCAGACAGACCTGAAATCAAAGATGGCTTCTCCTTCATGGACAAGGAAACGTACGACAGTCTTCCACTCACGAGATGGCTGGACAAATCAGGCAAACCGATTGAAGATCATCCTGAATTACCTAAAGAACCTCCAGGAAAGACCATCCTGAAGAAGAGCAGAAGGATTCCGATAGAGATAATACTCAAGTCGAAGATCGTGAGGGAGACGCTCAAGGCAAAAGGCTATGATCTTAACCAGGTAGAAGCGGGAACTGCACAGATAGATGATGACTTAATGAGGTTGCTCGAGAAACTATCAGATGATAAGCCCGTGATCCAAGAGAAGGGTCAAGAGGAACCGGAAGTCACTATACTTCGGAGAAAAGAAACAGTGAACAATACTGACTCCTCAAGAGGAAGCGTCACTGACAGCAAAGATGTCGTGCGGTCACTAGTTGACAAAATCCCCGAAAACATTCTGGAGCAAACCAAGGTTAGGAAAAAGAAAGTGGCGTTCAAAGAAGATACTGAACACCTGGGACTAGGTCAAGAGTCCAGGGAGTGGTCCATGTTCACGGCAGAAGAAACCGGAGAAGGAAAATTGTCCGGTGAAGAATGGGATGAAGACTCGGATGAGAGCAGCGAAAACCAAGACAGTCTGTGCATGATATTGGTGGAAGAGAAGATAAGGCACCACGACAGGGAGTTACAGACGGATCCATCTTCAGGAACGTACAATCTGGACATACAGGATATACGAGGTGGTGAAGAACTTGAGAAAATTGCGGTTTCAAGGAAGCCATTCAGGGAACTATCATGCAACTCAAACGTCAGAACGAATCTGGTGCCAGAAGATGATATGAAAATCGTGAAAAGGATGATATGCGTGAAGCTGAGTGATAACATCCACAACCCTGGTGAGATGAATGGACAGATCATGGCGCTAAAGGAGAATGTCAAGGCGAGATATAGGCTGTCAGACCTAATAAGAGACCAAAAGAATGACAAAATGACAAGTAACCTATCCAAATGGATCCAGTCGGGGGTCAAGGAGAAGGGGGAAATCGAGGAAGACAGCTACAAGATCTTGAGCCAGTTCTACAAAGAAAAGAAAGACTTACTCTACCACACAGCTGATGGGGTGGTAGCATGCAAGAGGAAAGATGAGGAGAAGATATTACACAAACACAACCTCATCATACTACCACAATTGTATCAAACGGAGGTGCTCTTCAGATCGCACGACCAGATGGGGCACCAGGGGATAGATAAAGTACAACAAAGGATACTTCACAGGTTTGTTTGGCCAGGAATGAGAAAAGCTTGCGAGAGATGGGTGAATGCCTGCCTGGCATGCCTCCAGGTAAAAGACCCAAGGAAGATGAAGTTCCCCCTCAAGTCCGTCGAGAGCTCAGAGTTCAATGAAGTGGTTCAGATAGACCATCAAAAAATCTGCATGACGGAGTCAGGATATAACCAGATACTGGTTATAATAGATCACTTCACAAAGTTGGCGGAAGCGGTTCCGTGCCAGACAGCCTCGGCCGAGGAGACATGTGATCATCTGATAACGCATTGGATATCGCGGTATGGTTGTCCAATGACTTTCCAGTCGGACAACGGCAAAGCTTTTGTGGGGGACTTGACAAAAGAATTGATGAGGAGATCGCACATTGCTCAAGCACACTCGACGAACTACCATCCACAGACCAATGGGTTGGTAGAGAGACAGAACAGGACACTGGTCAACATGTTAAGGGTGTACTGCTCAAGATACATGACGGACTGGGATAAATACCTGCCACAGGTAGTAGGGGCCTACAACAGTACACAGCACTCAACGACGGGCATCAGTCCTTTCATGATGTTGACGGGCAGGGAGAGAGCAATGCCTCTGACATTCTTTTACCCGGAATACGAGGGGAAAAGGACGTCGCCTCAGGCATACGTGAAAGAAGCGATCAAAAGACAACAGGAGCTAAACGAGCTATGCAGGAGGAACACGGCGCAAGCGCAAATGAGACAACGCAGAAAATATGACGAAAAAATATTACAAGCAAAGCCATATGAAGTGGGCCAATACGTGTGGGTCTTCCAAAATGTCATACCGACCAAAGGAACAAAGAAACTACTCAAGAAGTGGAGGGGACCATTCATGATAACGGAAGTGCATCAACAAGGACGGTTCTACCGCTTGAGTACTGGGCGAGCAGCACATTATGAATATCTGAGGCCTCACGTCCCGTCCCCGGAGGACTGGTGCATACCTAAGGACATGGAGGGTCTCGAGTACCTGGTGGTAGAGCCAGCGTGTGAAGTGAATGAAAAAGGCACCAGAGAGAAAAATGATGGTAATGAGAACTTGAGTTTGGACGACAATGAAAAGATAGAGGTGGAGTCTGAAGCAGGATCCTTTGTAGAAGAAGACTGGAACGACCCGGAGCAAGATGAGGTGCCGAAGTGGATGGAGCCAGATCGACCAATACCACCGGGAACCAGGACTGGCAATCGTAAACGGACCGGCATGAGGTACAACAGATACGGGGATGACTTCTTGATCGATAAGATACAGCCAGACAAATTGGACGAGGAACTACTGAGTACAGGCGAACTGGAAGCCGAAGAGGAATGGCAGGTCATTGACGATGGTGGACACTATCCGCAGGAAGACTACTCGACACCAGAATTGGAGACGGATCTCGAACAGAGTGAGATAGAGAGGAGGGAGAACACGAACTTGAGGATACTAGAGTGGATGCGCGATGTCAAAGACGAGAGCCACGAAGGACAAAGCATTCAACAAGTCGACGTGTCATCGGCAAATTATATGAAGACAGAGGACCCTCTTTTCGGATGGACGGCAACAGACAGGCCGCTGGACATTCCTCCGGACAATTCAGACCCGACAACATCGACGGGGACGTCGATAAATATTTTTGTCCGGGGAGTGGGGGTAGGACTTACCCACACCGAAAGTTTGATGATAAAGAAGCTCAAGGAAGTGAAAGAAACAAGCGAATTGGAACTGGAAGAAGAAGAGCCAGAGCCTACCATAGGTCGGAATTTCAAAACGAAATTTGAAATACCCAATGAGTACTCGGAAAACATCATGATAACGGCTAGCGACTTCATCCTGTCAAACAGGACTAGCGCGATCTGCATCACGGCGGACATGAGTTTCAAATCAAGATTGGAAGCTGAATTCAAAAGAGAGTACCAGAACGTGGAGTTTCTGTTCAGACAGAGACCAGGACTGGAAGGGATGGCAGCGCTTCCACCATCAGTAGCACAAGTCCCGGGCAAATATCTGTGCTTCCTAGTGACGAGGGTCAATGACAGGAACACAATTGATTCCGAACACGTGATGTTGGCACTAACAAGACTACGAGACTTCATGATTGAAAGAGGAATACCGGAGGTCTCAATGCCGGTGTATGACCCAAACAGGGGCAAATTGAGCTCAAGGGAATTGTACGCTATCCTACACGTAGTCTTCGCGGAAACGGAGATGATAGTGTATCTTCACAAGAAATACTACTTGAGCATCGCCTGAGTTGGGCACACGGGGTTCTAGAGTTGGGCGTGAGGGAGGAGTCTCGAGTTAGGTACTGGGGTGCAGCACAGGTAAAGGGATCTTAAGAAGCGATTGGCATGACAATTGAATTTTAGAAGGATTAACGGTGCTAAAACATAAAATGAATCTGCATGCTTTTAAAGAAATTCCAATTGAATTGTTTTAAGTTGAATGAAAATGATAAGATTTTAACCATACTGGTAAAAGGGGGGTTTCTAGGTTAGGAACATGACATATTAAGTCTTAATATGGTTTCTGTTTTCAGATCAAGTTTGATAAACAAAGTTGAAAATCCAACTATACTCAAGCGAGAGACAGAAAAGGAAATCTTGATTGAACTCGCGATAATCGACACCTGCAGCAAGCATTTGCAAGGAGACATTTCTAGAGAATTCTTAAGTTGGTCAATTCTTGAGTTGGTAAGGTAGTTCTTGAGCTGGTTAACACTTGAATACATCCCGAAGTCACAGAAAATGGCAGACAGGTTCTGGAAATCCGTGCCCGCGGCCCTGAAGAAGCCTACTCTCGATGAGCTGTACAGACGCCTGAGGGACCTGGATTATACCCAGATAGATGAGAGAATGGCGGTAATGCTGAATGCCATCCTCCAGTTGGAAGAACAGGGTGAGTGCAGGGAGTCTGCGACGGAGGCTGTCTTGATGGTCGGCTACACCACCGAGGGAATATCAAATCAGGAACAGACCAGATGGTTGTCTTGGAATGTGGATGGAGGAGTAAGGGGCTTTGACTTGGCAAGGAATCCTGGCCTGAGTAACAATACCGAATATGGCGCAGGAGAATTCCCACTACCAACTAGGCCATCAGCGAGATCGACAGGCCAGAGCTCGAGTAAGGTGCCATTGATGACGCGAGTGCAACAGACGACTGAGGCATATCCGGATCTTGGTGTTCTAAAGAAAGAGCTTGAGAAGACGCAGAGGGAAAGGAACAAGGCGAACCTCGATCTGGATCAGGCAAAGCTGGATCGGGAAAAGGCTCAGCTGGAAAGGGACCAGGCAGTCATCGAACGAGATCAGACTCTGAGGTTGCTTGAGATGCTGCGGGCTGAACATCAGCAGGAACTAAGGGTGCGGGAGAATGCCGCGAATTGTGAGCAACTGAAGTCGGAGATGGAGAGAATAGAACAACGACAACGTGAACTTGATGCACAAAAGGGAGCCAGGCCAAAGGAGCGAGTGGTTACCAGCTCGAGGCCAGAGTCACGCATGGAAGTGGATGAAGCCCCCAGGGCAAGAGGACGGTTCAACCTTGACCGCGAGGCTCGAGAACACATGAGTGAAGGGTTGGAAGTCTGGATACCGAATGAAGCAACGTCCTCCCTGCGCAGCCTAGAAACGCAACCCATACGCCCGCTGATGGATGTGGTACTGCCGGGATATACCCCAACCTCAACCTCGAGCGGCAGTCAGGTGAGCGGTAGCTCATCGCGTCTGAAGGAGCTGAACGAGAAATTTCGGCAGAGAAGTCGTGAAAATTCGGCAAGGGCGGAGCTTCCTCTAACGTGGAGGGAACAGCCGGTCAGGAGCTTCATGATCTCGAGTTATAAGAAAAACACCAAAAAGAGGTACCACAGGCACAATCGGCTGGATTGGAATGCGGAACAGAAGGCCAGGAGGGATTGCTTTCATGATGCAGCCTGGGTGGAATATCTTGCATCACCCCGTGTGCCAGAAGGCGCGGTCCACCTAATTATAGGGGACAGCCTATTGCGGGTGTTGACCCGGATCCAATCGCACTGGCAGACAGGAGTCTTGAGTTTCGCTGGAGCTGCCACGCCACAGATATTGGCAACGCTTGAGATGCTAGGGATGACGAAAGTATACACGGTGACCGTGATGATCGGAACGAATGATGTATCAAGAGGAGAAGCGAGGAAAGTAACGAGGCTGCACGACAAGATGAGCTGCCTTCTCGAGGAGCTGAGGATCCAGATGGATCCCATCCTGTTGACAGTATGTACTGACCCTTATAACATGAACTTCGATCAGCACGCCTTGGAAATGAACGAGAAGGTGCGGAACCTAAACGGGGTGATCCGAGAAATCCACCGGAAGAGTGTGCTCCCCATCAGACTGTTGGACGTGGCGGAGAGCATGGAGCAAGCGGGATTCCCTGAAGACACCTCCAATGATGGAATCCACTTCGACAGACCGAGGGGAGCAGAGTGGCTGAATGACGTCTTTCAAGGACACATAAATGCGCTAGAGGCGGATCTGCTAGAGACGGCCCAATTCACATTAGGGCCACCTCCGAACCCACCATTCCTTGCCTCGAGGGCCTTGTCTAGTCGTTTGGGACCGAGGGTCGACTCTAGAGACAGCTCAAGGAGCAGCCAGGCCAGATTGCCGAGTACCATGCCAATGGAGTCTGAGGAGGTGACGTCATCAACGCCTCCAGGTTCGGTAATATCCTCAGTGGTAGTGGCAGAGAGCAAGCGGGTGGAGAGGCCTATGGAGACCGCTCGCTTGAGATATCCAGAGAAGGTGAAAGGGCTGGACCTAGAAGGTTTGGAATGCAGGCGAGAATTGGCGGAGACTCTGGGTATTGAACGAGTGTCGCACGAAGACTTGAGCAGACATCATTGTGTGGATTGGTTGAAGGCTCATGAGACGCATTTCTCGAGAGCAAAACTGATGGAGACCGCGGACCTGACCGGAATTCCCACGAAAGCGATCATGGGACCCATCAACTATAGACCTCTCAAGCTGCTGGGGAGTCCTGGACTAATAGCAGAACCCCCCAAACACCGAACGAGCATCGCCAGGATCAGATTGGCGACCCCGGCACAGTTGAGGGTGGTGGACAAGCTGCTGAATCCGGGGGAAATGGAATTGCCAGATGCCGCTTATGAAGGCTCGAAGTTGGCGGAAGATCCTAGGTACGGGAAGCCCTGTGGGAGCACCCAGCTGGCCAAGACTTTGGCAGTTTACGATAGAGCAGATCCAGCTGCTGCGAGGGTAGTCATTGTGGCGGGATCAGACTTCGAAGGAACGTCTCCTAAGCTGTTTTGGCCGGAGACTCTGATATACTCTTTGCCAGGAGCCGAACTAAACCAGATGTTAACTCTAGTGGTGGCAATAAAGTCGGAGATGCCCTGTGAGCCTGAGCTGCTATTGTTTGCAGGAATGAATGATCATCTGCGCGCGGCTGGACTTCTTGAGCAGCTGAAGGGCAATGAACCAACACCGAGGAAGATATGGGAAGCCATTCAGACGTTGTTTGCGGCGATGAATGAGGTGCAAGAGAATTTTGTCTCGAGATTCGGCTCAAAGACGAAGGTGGTGTTCACTACATCCCCTGGATACGCGAATATGCCACCCGCCCTACAATTCGTGTACGCGGTCTTGATCCTGATAGCAGAGGAAAACGAATGGCGAATTCTAATGGCAGCCCCCAATCGGGAATTGGAGCCATCGAACCTGAGGCTCCGCAAGTCAGAATTGGCAGCGGCATGGGCGGACATATCTCATACACTGAGGGGCTTTTATGGATTAGCCGACATCCTGATCGTATTGGACGAGGTGCTCTTGCTAGAGATATCGAACTTTGCCAGGCAACTTAAGTTCAGCCCAGTCATCGGGGACGATCACCCGGCGATAAACCAATTGACGGCCAGCTTGTGGTTTCGGAGCATGGAGGTGACGATCACAGGTTCCACCGGCAAGTCTGGAGGCCCGAGCAACGAGAGAAGAAATGTGGCCGAAACGCAGAAACAATTGGAGTCGATGGCATATCGTCTGACGCAAGAGAATGGCTGGTGGCCATTTTTGACACCAAGGCTAGAGAACGCCACGAATAAGACGAGGGAGGATGCACCACCCCTCGTGAAACAAGTCTGGAGTTTTCTGGAAAAACAACTGGAGCTGGCCGAAGGAAGAGAGATGACGGTGGCCAGGTTTGTCTCGGCAGCCAATGAAGTGACGATTGGAGGGTTCTGGAGAGAGCACGCAGAGGGTGAGCTGAGGACTAGAAGGGATCATGAGATTCTTAAGTTCTTGAGTCCTTGCTGGGGGAAAGAATTCATGGCGGAAATGTTCGGCACCAAAGCGACTATCTTTGGAGCCTTCGTGCAGGAGATACTGGGCATGCCGATCAGCCTGCTCTTGGCTTTATATCTGGTCTACCCCAGATACTTGTTCAACATGGGCCCAGCGTACATGTTTAGTCGAGGAGTGGAGACACTTCGGGTTGATGGGTATCTGGCACTAGTGCTCTTAACCCATGGGGAACTGGTGTCATTTCATCGATTGATGAAATATGGGGAGCCCCTGTCAATGGGGAAGGTACACTCGAGTATCGACACCTATTCCTACAAGTGTGCCGCGGGGTTGAAGACGCTGTTAGTGCAATACCTCATGATGCAGAATCGGCACATGACGAGTGAAGAGAAGAACCCAAAATCGAGAGAAGAGTGGAAGAAGATGAATGGAGGTATGCCTCTGTTGACGGACCTGTGCCTGGCAATGAGGTCGGACCCGATGGGGATAATCCGGGGTCTAGAGGAGGTGGTAACCTGCATTTACGGTCCAGCAGTGACGTACGCATTTCCAGATCCCCTGGTGACAACGTATCGTTACTCTGTAACGCACTTGAGTCTTATCAGCGTACTGGATGGGACGGCGCTCAATTGGTGTCGGCAGGAGGTGCTCAGGGCACAAATGAGCAATACATTACTCTTTGGAAAAGTGAAAGATGCCGAGTTGATAGTGTACAACTTCAGGGGACAGCTGCAATGTAGAATGGGAGGCAAACGCGAGGGCCCCATCGAGACATATCCCAAGTTCTGGAACTTGAACCCACTGACAGCAGACGGACGGGAGATCTTGAGGATTCCTGCTTGGAAGGACAGCTTTGCACTGGTTAAGAGGGAGCTGGAGGCCATAATGGAGAAAGAAATCCTGCCAGCCACCATGCCTGAGTTCCCGATAGTCAGGAGGATGACCTTAGGGATGAACAGTCCCTTAGTAGTTCCATCCATAATTGCGAGGATGACAACGGAGGAAATGCAGAAAGACTTCACTGATGGCTGGGACCCCCTGTTCGTCGGCTATACGGCGGCGGTTTATTTCCACACTAGCGAGGCGAAGATAAATTCGTGGACGACGCAAGCTAAAAAGATGAGAGGCTCGCAGCCCCCCGGATACGAGGTGCGAAGGGTCTTGAGAGCTCTTGAGCAGGAGGGACTTGAAAACATGCTACCAGTATGGGATGATGGCAGGATGATCATGAAGGAGGGGCATATTGCATTGACGGACGACATGAAATTCGCGACACGAAATTATAGGGCACCTTATGGCTTAGAACAGGTGGAAAGGAGACAGGGAAAAGAACTGGATGCAGCAGGTCAACTGTATGTGGCCCTGACGGAGTACAAGAGATTGGACCCGGCGACACCATCACCACTGTCAGTAGATACACCTGGAGAAAAGAGGAGTGGGCCCGTGGAAGACCGGTTCAAAAGAATTCTCGAGATAAGAAGAGCTGAGTCAGAAGAAGAGAGTATGGATGAAACTCTCAGCGAAGCCGGCGAGGACATGGAAGTGGGGAATACGCCTGAACCAAGACCATCAGGGGAGGAGCTCACCACTCAGGAGCTGTTGAAAGACTTGAGCGAGGAGAATTGGGCAGATACTGCCACTCCACCTCTGACCCCGTCTCCCCGGAAGAATCTGGAATTGCCATTGGCGAGCGAGACCTCCAATATGGGGATGATACTCTTGAGTTCGGAGAAAAGGGAAAAGAATACAATCGAAGGAAATAAGGACATGTTCATGGAGACTCTGGAGAACGACGCTTGGCAAAAGTTCTTGAAGGAATTCAATCAAGAAGTGGGCAGCGAGACGACGCTGGACAAATTCAAGGATGAACAGTGGGACACAGTAGTGAAGTTTGGAGAACCGCTTCTGATGGGGACGGGCCTGGATGAGAAGGCGAGAAAGGAGCTGCTGAACAAGCTGATAGAGCTGAGGAAGTCACGATCAAAGACTAGAGACGAAAAATGTGAAGACAGCTCTACTCTGAAACAAAAAACTGTAGATAAAATAGTTGATGATATGAAGGGGGATAAGGTTGGGACTAGTAATATGATTAAAAGTACTAATATCCTTAAGGCTCGAGCAGGGGGAGGCAAGAGTTGGAAGGGTTGGAGGTAGACAGAGAGGTCGAATCAGTGATGATTACCACAACACCCTCAAGCAGAGATGTGAAGACTCGCAAGAGGAAGAGAGAAGTAGAGGGATTGAGTAGTCCTTCAGTGGATGCTGTCTCGGGAGGAAACTTGAGAGAGACGGCGCCCATGGTTTTGGCGCGATGCAAGACGGCGGCATACAAGAGCAACACGGAGCTCAGAAGACCACTCGAAGTAGAGAGGGTAATAGAGGCTTTCACCAGTTCGACATCGGAGGAAGACTTCAAGCCCCAGAAGATAAACGTGAAGAGAGGTCCAACGGACGGACAGACATGGGAAGTGGATGTCGGCGAGGAATGTGTCTCAAAGGGACACCAGGCCACGGGGAAGCAAGTGACGAGTGATCCACTGGAGAGGAGCAAGACGAGAAACACCTCCCGGCCATGGTGGGCGGCCCTCGAGACATTGAAGGAAATGGAAGACTGCTTGAAGAAGTTGGACAGTGGAGTAGCTCGCAAACGACGCAATTGGGCCACCCAGCAAAAGGCGGAGGTTAACAAGATAGAATTGGCGAACCAGCTGAAGAGGTCCTGGCAGATCTTATTGAAGGATCATTTTGAAGAGGCAATGAGGACACCCTCATCAGCACCGCCATTGATGGCGAGTCCCTTCGTTAGAACCGCAGGACAATTGATGTTCACCTGGAGTCTGGTGGGAATAGAGTTGGAGACATTGACCTCGTATGACAGGTTGAAGTTGGGAAACAAGAAGCTAGAAGTGTATCAAGCCAGTGATAATTCAGGCTTGAGCCTGGCTAGGAGGAAGGATGCCACATGTTTCTTGAGATGGATAATGTCAATGATGTCTGATAGCACCATCTTGGCGTGCTACCAAAGAGCAAGCGGAAGTAAAACCGTGGAAAAGAGAGTCTCAACGATCATATTAAACGTATATCAGAGTACTGGAATAGAGAAGGAAGATGGTTCCAGACTATCCCTAGAGAACCACACAAAGCTGGACGAGGTACGGAGGTTTTACAATAAGAAGTTCGAAGAAGAACATGATGTTCACCGTAACCTGGCCTCGCCAGAGCAGTACTCGAGACTCAGTGAGAAGGGGGGATACCAATACGTGTCTGGAGTGATGGGGATAGCCTACAACCCCTTCTTAGACTCAGAAACTGGAGGCGCTCACAGGAACCACGAGGTAGCGGAGCTGCTGAAGTTTTGGACAGAAAAAATAGTGGAAATAGACGCGGTGGAGAAAGAGAGGCCGAGCCTGGGCCTGATTCTTGAGAAAACACCGGAGGTGGTGAGCATACCGCGCTCGAACAAGAGAGTTGAAGTGAACATGGGTGATGGCAATGGCTTGTTGATCACGAACTTGGGAGTGGTATGGAAGTTACTAAGACCCTCTTGGTGCCCACATCCCCACGCGAGTCTGATCGAGGAGACCACCGAGCGGGTGAGGTTAGCACCAACGGAAGATGAAGATTTGGCAAAGTTGAGTGTGGTGCACAAACTGATCTTACATCAGATGAAGGAGTCAGGCGAAAAGAAGATGGAGCCGGGTAGCTGTCTGGATTCTACGTGTGGGAGTGGAGAGCACACCTGCGATGGACAATCATGTGTCAGGATACTGTCCTTTCAAAAAGAAGATCTGGTTACTTGGTTTGAAGACATCACGGAAAGGGAGAAAAGTGAAGTACAAATAGTGGCGGAGTGTTACGCGAGAACTACGGTGAACATAGCGACAGCTCTCGGGTTCTTCTCGAGAATGTGTAGTCTGCAGTAACTGGAGAGGCTAGAGTCTGAACACCATTTAGTGACTGCGTTGAGCGTGGAATCACGGCCTGGGGTGTTGCAGGTGACTCAAAAATATATCCGGAGCTGGAAGGTTGGTCTCGAGGCGGAAATGGGGTTTCCCATGAGCGAAGCTTATGGCCTGCCATTGAACGCAAAATCCCTGATAGGGTCAATGATGGCCAATTTGTGCGGAAGCCACTACCCACTGCACATGGCGATGGTGGAAGCATCCAGCCAGAGGGTATTGGTGGACAAGGCCTTCTCAGTGCCCAAGTGCGTGAGGTTGGCTCGGGTATCGCATCACTCGCACAAGTTGTTGAGGAAAATCAGAGGGACAGTACCGAAAGAGTTGAGAGATGACTTGAGTGAAATCTGGGGAGAAGAGCTTTTGAAATTGGAAAGTGAGAATACAAGCGATCACGAGAGACAAAACATGATCGGAAAACCTGTGGGGGGTGCTCCAAACATGGGAGAGAACGACACGATGCATGAGAAAATGATGGAGCTTGAGCCTCTCTTGGAAGCCTCGGGGGAGCGTAACCTCAGGAGCATTGAGATCACCCATGGATAATGCCCATGCCACTGTTTGGCACAAACGGTGTGGTATCCAGATCACAAGAACCTCTGCCTGGTGTGGGATATGGAAGAAATTCGGTCGATCGGATTACCGGATCACCGGCAGAAGGTGACGCTCTTAGTAGTGAGTACGACGATGGCTCTGAGAAGGATAGAAGAGAATAAAACGAAGTATCGGGAAGCGAAGACGCCAACGGCTGAGTCAATATATGCGATAGACTACAGCAGGAGACTCGAATTGTTTGAGACTGCATGCAAAGTATTCGCCATACCAATGGGAGTCAGACACGTATGGAGCCGCTTGAGGTACTTTCCATGGTTTCGAGCGACACTGACGTCTTGGTTATACATGACAACGAAAGATCACATGAGAAAGCATCAAAAGGAGTATCGACAGTTCCAGGCCGAGATTGGGCCGGAAGCTTTCAAGAGACCCCTGTTCACCCATCGAAATGTGATCACGACAGGATGGAAAAGAGTGGGTAAAATGTCTAGAGACAATACCAAAGCGAGGGAATCGATACTAGAGGAGGACTTGGCGAAGAACGTGAGCCTGAGCCTGCACAACTCCTTTTGTTTGAACCGGGAATCTAGGGTGAAGGCACTACCCAACCAGGCAAAGAGGTTGCAGGAGCAAAGGGAATGGATGCGATCCTATGAACAGCTGAAGGCTTGGGAGGAGATCGTGATTAGCTCCGATGATGAAGAAGAACTGTTGAGACAGTTTGCCGTATCCAGTACTTCAGGGGACGGCACCTCCAAGGCGAAGAGTGCGAAATGAGCGGATGGTTCGAAGAGATCTTGAGTCTTGAGAGGGAAAGGAGGGCTTGAGTGTGAATCCGGATGAAACCTGGGTTCACGAAAAAGAAATTTTAACGAATCAGATATTGTTATTAATATGCTATATTTACTATATAAATCAAAATGCTGCATGACAATTTCCTGATTGAATGGGACAAATTTTTTTTTAAATAATTGGCTTGAAAAGCGAGAGTTCAAGGGTGCAGGTGTGTGCAGATTTTGATTGCGGTTTAGCGATAGTGTGAAAATTTTACATGGCCGTGAATTTTGGGGTGTAGATAAGCTTAAGTCTGCTGCAAACTTCTGTAAATGACCACTGGCACTGTACCTTGAGCAACACTCGGTTTTCTGGGACTCACTGGCAGACGACAGCACGCAATGAGGACATCGATCTTGAGTCCCGGGAGTATGTGCCAGTCGGTCATATTTGGAAGTTTGACCTTGAGAAAAACAAGAACGCTTAATTTTGGAGTGAAATTTGATTTTTCAAAAATTCGAATGGAGCCTGTCATGCACGATTCTCTCGCGATAACTGAAAACCGAAAAAGAGAAATCAAAACGATCGAGTAACAATCGCGGGAAAGTTGCCAGATAAAGCAGTAGGAAATTGCCATTCGCAATTTCCGTCACAATAAAACTAGAGTAGAGCTGTCCTATCTGAAACAGAAGGAAGCGTATTCCCGAGAATTGGACTATTATTGCTCGACTGGATTATCATTTAAACTGGACTAGAGTGAACCTTCGATGGAAAGGTGGACAGCTTGAGTGTCCCAGTGGTTCACGAGAAACTATACTCTAGAATTCAAACTTGTTCCTGTTATTGAAACTAACAAACATTAAACTCATTTAGTTACATTATTTAATTCTCGAGTTGTTTACTAACTTAATTACTCCCAGTTCTTGAGCGTGCTACGATGTGAGTACCCAATTTAAATTTCTAGAGTGTGTTTTATTATTGTTATGTTGAGGTAAGGCGAGTTTTAGGTTGATCCATCTGAAATGGATCAAAGTTCCACTGTCTAATAAAAAGTAACTTAACGGATTGTTCCGACCCGAATTTTTAACGGCGTTCATGTATTTTGGGTATCTAGAGACCTAAGTATGGGGACATTCTTATTTCTAGAGTGGGGGGGGGGATATTTTGGTAGTAGCCTTTAAGCTGCAACGGGTCGTAGTCTCATGTCACAAGCGAACCGAATTGGCTCCGACTGATTTGAGGTAGAAAAACACAAGAGATAGTGTCCCTGACTCTTGAGCCAATGGTTATAGGGCCTATTTTTCTTAAGCCTCATGTGTGACTACAGTAGACGAATGTTACAAACTGTCACACAAAAACATAATGAAATAGGGTGTTCGAGCCGTGTTTTTAATAGCAATCACGTAGTCTGAGGATCCGAGACTCAGCTATGTGGTTGTGTTCGCATGTAAACGAAAGCTGATCAAAAGTCGTTTGACTGATGGCCTAAAAATAGTAACTTTTTACTTAGCCCTAAAACAGACCAGAAAATCAACTGGCAAGTTCGAGACGGTGAAAAACGAGTAGGATTAAGGTAACTGACGCCTGCCAGTCGTTAATAGGTACTTTTTTACGCTCCGTCGCTGTGTAGTATTTGGGCGAATGTTACAGGTGACGACATATCGCCTACCTTTGCTTGGAGACGGTGCTGTAATTTGTTCCATCCTTCCTTGCTGCTATTGACTACCCCGCCGGTTGTCGGTTTTCCTGGCCTTCCCTCAGATGTTCCTGGCCTTCCCCCCTGGAGGAGTATGACGCTTGGGTTATCCCATGCACCCATTTACACAGTTCCGTGTGTTGCATCCATATGCAGTTGCAGCATTTCATTTGTAAAAACTCTTGTTGTTCCCACTATTGAAAGAGGGAGTAACTTTGTATTCGGGTGTTTTAGTTTTTTTGCTTTTTTTCCAGCCAAAATCAGGTACCACAAATAATGATCGGACTGGGTTGAGTGATATATCATATTAAAGCCCTTTCAGTCGTAATTCGAGTCACATTAAAAAATTTCTAAAAAGTTTTCCCGGTGACGAGAAAAACCGGTTTGAAATTTTTGGTTTTCTTAATTCGAGAGAATAAAGCAAGACAGCAGGCTTACAACCTGAATTATGCCTAATTTGACACCTTAGAACTTAATTTTTAGAGTTTTTTTAGCTTCATTTTGGGAGCCAAAAACTTCAAAAAATCGAATTTTTTCTGCTAAGTTTTTTTTTTTTTCTAGTTATTTTTTTTGCAATTGTCTTTGTCCAATTTGCCTATATTACTATGTCTGTCTAATATGCCTTAATTATATTTCTACGTCAGATCCTTTATCACATCCAGCAGAAAAAATTACACTAATTTGTCACAAAAAAACTTAGTTTTCTAAAGACTATGGTGGGAACATTCTGGCTATCCTTGTTGTATCCTCCCTACTTGGAGTCTCTATGAGGTTTGCATTGGTCAGCTTTGTTCATATGTAGCACTTTGCGCATCGGAATTCTCTGTGGTTTTCTATTGATTTCTTGAGCCCGTTCACTACACTTCAAATGTACGTACTCGCATTCCCTTGCGTGGTTCCCCACATGGCTAGGAACAAATGCCGCTCTGGTTTCGGGGGCTCCCCGTTTCCGGTAATTTTTATCTTTGGCAGAAAACTCCCCTGGTCTAATCGGTGTTTTTTTAATCTGCTGCATCTCAACTGTCCACCCACAGTTACCGTTTTGGCACCAGGCAACGCTGGCCATAATTGGTTTCTACGCTGGCCATAATTAGCAAGATAACCATGAAGTGAAGCGACAGATCTGCTGGCTTCTCACTATGTCCCCTTGACGGATGGATGTCTGTTTTGAAGATACTCGGAATTTTCAACTGGCTCAGGGGGCCCCGAGAGCATACGGGATATCCATTGCCTCCTCTCTCAATCTCTCTCTCTCTCTCTCTCTCTCTCTCTCTCTCTCTGTATTGACTGATCTACATGCTTGTCTAGAATGATAATTTATTTTTATCTGTAAATTGTTTCATAAAGAAATTTTTGTTTTAGGCAAAATGATGGGTTCTTGAATAAGAGATGGAGTCGAATAATTCGTTAAATCAAATAGGGGATCACAAGCATTGCAGTTTCTGTTTCGGCTTCTATGAAAGTTCGCATGGACAACCTGTCTGTAACACATGCCATCTGTTCTTATTTGCGCTAGATCCAGGTAATTAAATAAGTTTTGAATGAATATAAGTGAGTCAGGCAGTTAAAACGTAAGCTATTAAGACAACCATTATTTTCTGAGGGACTTCAAAGTCAATTAAAAAACTATGTGAAACAGAACAGTTACGTTCGCCGCTGAAGTCTCAAGATTTGCACGCCTTGTTGACGAGTAAGATGTAACCAAGCAGAAAGCTGCAAAATTGTTGCCTGAAATAATCGTAACCTATTTGCATTTGAAACAATTTTTTAATCTCATATCGATTTTATGGATGGTTACCATTCGGCAAAGACGCATATGTCCCACGTGTCAAACTATTGCTGGTTCCATACATAGCAAAAACAACAGTTTTTGTAACCTGATTTTTTTTCTTCGAAAATTTATCGATAGATCGTACTCCCCAGTTAAAAAATGTTTATTGAAAACCAACCCATATATATATATATTAGCTTGAGCTTGACTAGCGTTGTTTGTAAATTTTTCTTAAATCCAGGCGAACTTGAACGCTCATCTGCGACTGAAGATGATCAAAATGGAGAGGACGAGCAAAGTTTGGACTCTGGAAACGAGGAACCTGTTGATCACCCGGAACTTGTTGATGGAAGCGGCGATCACGAGTTAGCTTTGATGAACGGCATTGAAGACTCCAGAGGCGCGTGTACAACAACAGAGCAGTCAATACATTCAATGCGGTCATCAAGCAATGCAGCTATTCTAGACTCCGGTTAGTATTTAGTTTCTGAGGTGGGCAACAATCTTAAAATTTAGTGTCTGAACAAAGTGAAGATGCTTGTTTAGGTGGTGATGATTTTTTTTCAAGAAAAAGTCATTGTTAACAAATCATTTTTTTTCCACGGTTTGACTTTTGATTTGTTTTCAAGTTTAATTCAAATTCATTTTCTGAAAGGAAGGCAAATTTCACTAGTCAATAACGAAAGTGCAAATGGCGCAAAAGTGTTTTTGACTTTCAGTTTCAAAAATGGATTTTGATATTCTGAAGCCCCAGAAGAACTATCTCTTGGTCTATTTTTCTCAAATTAGATTGTTTTTATTCTAAAAGAATCTGGAATTCGCAGTGCTAAGTTATATTTTTTTCCTTGAAAATGTTTTTTCGCGGTTTTCTTGAGTTTTCTACTCTTCCAACTGTCTGCTGGTAATTTTTAAAGCAATACTAACGGAATGTATTATATAATAATGCTGATTTAAAATATCCGGACAAAACGAACAACAAAAATTGAGTTGAGATTTGACGAAAAGTTAAGAGAACAAAAGTTGCTTAGAATTTTGCCAGAATTAATATGGTACAATTTTTTCTTCGAAAAACTTAAGAAAAGCCATTGTCTACACCCTATGTCTACTTTTTGCTTTCTTGCAGTTCATTCAAGTTGTTACAGTGCTGATTTGAATTAACCGGACTAAATGAATTTCGCCAGAATAAATATGGTACAATTCTTCGAAAAGGGCATTTTGGCTTTTTGAATTAACCAAGAATTACGCTGAAACTACGTTGTTAATAGATGAGAAAATTATATCACAAGAAGCCTCGTACACAGCCCAACAAATCTTTTGGGTCTTTTTTTTTTCTAGTTAATCAAGGATTACGCTGAAACTACTTAGTCGACCATTAAGAAGAGTATACAAACTTTAAGAAGAGTATACACTCAAAAAATTGTATAACAAAAACTACTATATTTTTGTTTGATAGACTAAAAGGTCGTTTTTACAGCACCGTTTTTTTATTTGAAAAGTTTTTTTTTAAACGTTTTGCGTAATTTTTAGGAGTGTATTTAGAGTTTGTTGGGATACGTAAGAGGCTCTATTTGTTGTAATTATATCAATGTCGACTTTGTAGTTTCAGCGTAATTCTTGATCAACTAAAAAAATAAAAATAAAACATTTTTGGGTCAAAATTTTAAGCCAGAATTTCGCAAAATCGTTTGCGCCATATTAATTCTGCTAAAATTCTGAGCAGTTGTTTGTCTTCATAATTTTTCACCTAAAGTTTACCCAAATTGAGAACAACGCGTCCGGATCATTTAAATCAGCACTGTATAACTGAAATGGATTATTGATTAAATAAAACATTAACAATCAACATTCTCTCTAATTTGTTTACGGATAAAATTTTTCTACGCAAAAGTTAGGGGGATTAGTGAATCAAACAGTCGTTTGTATTTCCAGTTATTTTCATTTTCAATGAGATACAAACGTTGTTCCTCCGACTTTTTCAAAGAAAGGATGAAAAATTTGTGCTCGGGTGTGTTTTTTCTTCAGACAAATTTCGACTTTTATAGCCATTTTTGAACGGAGTTGCTCACGTCATCCTAGAGGTACTGACTTCCTGAGACAAATTGAAAAGATATTTCACTGGTAATAGTTTTTTGTAACGTTTTGGAGGTTTGAAAATAGTCAGTTTGACGCGCGATGTATTTCGTGCCTGTAACGCGTAAGCGATAATTTAATCTGGCTCAGAAATCGTTCCAAAGATTTTTCAGAAAAAAATAAACAAGAAAAATCGAAAAGAAGAACTGTTTTTTTAAATACTGAAACTATTAACTTATCAAAAACTATTCGATATAACTTAAGAGGCAGTCGGAACATTCAGGGCGTTGGAACATTCAGCAAAGCTTGTGTGATATTGCTTTTTTTCAACCTAAGTCGCAAATATAAGTGCTTTTTTGAAAGTGCTGTTTTATTGCAGTAAATGCATAAGATCAAGTACAGCAAATGCTAAGGATATTAACACACACTATTCTATTACAAATAGCACTTTAGCTTTAAGGTTTTATGGTTCTGTAGCGTAGAGGTAGGGAAGGAGACCAGCAGCAAAATAAGAGAGTTCGAACCTCAGCTGGGTTGCATGTTTTTAATGAACTTTTTCGTATAGTAGTTAAAATGCGTCTGCTCTTTAAATTGAGGCATTTTATATGGTAAGTTTTTTTTTTCAAATTGACTGGTACTGCTAATGCGTCATAATTGGCTTGCGTCACTTAGCAATTATGTAGACTCATAATTGGCATGCGTCACACACAAAGTTTTACTCATTCAGTTTTTCCCAGTAGCGTTGTCGGTCATATTTTTGCTTGTGTATGCGAAGTGCAACTTCGCCGCTGTGTCGAATTAATTGTATTGTCAAAACTTTCAAAAAGGATAAACTTTTTCAAGTTTTAAACTGATTCCCCACACGCTATGTAAAGTACTAAGTGATATATTTTGCATATAGCAATAAATTAAATAGATAAAAGAGCAAGCCTCAGTTCTATTTGGAAGGATTTCGAAGAAGGATTAAATCTCCGTTTACGCGGTAGTAGCTTGAAATATATCGCGCGTTAATTGTCTCAAATTGGCATCTTTGAACCTATTTTTCGAAAAATGATCACAGGTGAAATATCTTTTTAAATTTGAGCTCAGGACAATACCTTTCGAATGATATTTAAAAAATTATGTCAAAAATTGCTTGTTAAAAAGTCGAAATTTGTTTTAAGGAAATAACCACCCCGAGCATATAGTCGGAACAATGACCGATTAGTTCAGAGCAGATGATGGATTTCTGCGTTTCGGCAGCATGTAGCTATAATTTCTCTAGTCATTTTTACTGCTAGCTGTTGATGTGTTAAATACACAGAATTTCTCATTTCTGCACCATGTGTTTCTGATTTGCGATATTAACTCGTCGTCTTTTTTTCTGCTACGGAATCGGTATACAAATTGAGAATTACTATCGATGAAACAGCGATTTGGAATACACTGTGATCTTTACAGAACTTAGATAAAGAGCCGAATCTGTTGCATCAATTAGAGCTAGGTTTTCAAGAGTGCTTTTGACAAAACGCCAAATTTTCGCTGATATCCAAGTTAGACAGCTGCTAATTAAATCGCAGACTAGAACTTCGAGCCTAGAAAACCGTCGGCTAAACAATTTTTCAGGAAAGTCAAAAAAGATGTACAAAATACTAGAATAGAGTGGATAGACTAAAGGCACAAAAAGCTTTTACCGCGAGTATGCCCGAACACATATTGATGGCAAACTAATAGAAAATTATAAGAGAAACTGAAAAATAAAATATATTATTTAGTCCGCAAAAGTGCCGATTAATGTCATTGAGTTAGTGCAGTAACTAATCTGATATGCTTAAGATTATTTAATTAAGCTTGAGACTTTTCGGGTTAACGACTTGTTTAACATATCTTTTATATTTGGTTCACATCGGATTCAAACTTTTACCGACTCCGGAACACTTAGTCTAGAGTTAAAGAATACGCCTGGGACAGCAAAGGTCTCGGTTTCGAATCTGACCAGGACCTGTTTTTTTCAAATGCAAAATATTCCGTATCAACGAAATTGTCGGCTTATGTTTTGTCGTCTTATTTGTCACATTTTGAAAGATGTCACATTTTTTGCTCTATAATTGTTTTTGATTGTTTCTAAAATGCCTTCGAATGTGTTTCTGAACGTATTTTCAGCAAATAGAACGTCATTCCAGACAATGTTTTGAAGTTTTTTTAGTTGTGGCTTCGATTTTTTTTTGTTTTTAACGTTTTAGTGGCTCTCCGTTCCTTTCTTTTTTGCTAGCTTGCAATGCTATTTTTATGGGATCGCAGGTGATGCGAAGCTCCGCTTACCCTCTTTGTCAAATTTTCAGATCTTTTCGAAGCTGGTTAAAATTGTATAAATTAGATAACTGCGTGTTTAAACTTTCGCATCAGCAAATTGATATTTAGCAATCGGTATTTATGAGCAGGATTTTTAATTTTTTTTTTGAGGTATCTCGAAAACAAGAAAGATTTGGATTGTAACAGTTAGGGCTAGAATCGCAGCCCTAAAACGGTTTTATTATAGCATTTAACCATAGGGTTCAAAATACATAAACGTATTTTGTCAATTAAAAGTGCATTGTACTCAGGGGCGGATCTAGGATTTTCTCGAGGGGGGGGGGGGGGGGGGGGCGGATTTTCGAAAAATTTTGACGACCTTTTTTTTTTTTTAGGTCGACCAAATTGATTTTTCGAGCTCTCCCAAAGCACTGTTTTGCCCCTATTTTGGTAAAAATTTTCTGCGCCGCAGGCAAATTTTTGAAAAAACAGTCAAAAAAGCCGTTTTTGGGCACTTTTTGAAAAATTTTGACAAAAAAATTTCATTTTTTTTGGCGCGCGCTCCCCCTCAAAGTTAGTATATATTGGCGCCGAAGGCGCCTTTAGAAAAATTTTAGGGTCGGTCCGCCAAAAATGGATTTCCGAAAAAGTATCAAAGGGGGGACCCTTTGGGTCGGCAGGGGGTCGAATCCCTGAGGGGGGGGGCGTCCGCCCCCCCCCCCCTAAATCCGCCCCTGATTGTACTTAATCATCGTTTCCAAGTACAAAATTATTGTTGCATTTATTACCAAAAATTGATTCTTCATTTTTTGTCATCTTCAATGTTTTCAGACAACGAATTGTTTTTTTTTCTGATATTCAGAAATTTTGTAGCGGTTCGTTTGTTGCTCAGTGTTGGAAATCCGTCTCAGTTGCTCATGCAGAAGTCGAAGAGCAACTGAGATGTCTTTTTTTGTCTGTTCCAGTTTCAAATATGTTCGCTGTTTCATGACTGTCCTTTAATTTGTTTTAATTAAGCCTGTTTTCTGACACCACTGTTTGCTTTTTCATCTGAATTAGTTTGTTAATTTTTAATTCAGTCTTTACCGCTTCCACAATAACATTGATTGCATTACTTATTTGGGTCTTTATTTGCTCCATAATGTTTGGTGTTCAATCTTGGATCAACTTTGATTAGTTTTTTTATCAGTTCTCAAAAAACAATCATCTTCCGCTCGCTTTTCCAGATTAGTTGGGCTCAGTTTAGAGCATAATCTTTTTTTATACTTGTTTGTTTTTGTGCTGGGTATTGGCGTGACTCCCTGAAACATCAGGGGCAAAATACTTTAACTTTTTTCATTTTGAAATGGAATACCACGTCACTGGTCACTTGAATTGCCAGTGGTTATTTTAACCTCTGCAACTATTAATTATGTTTATATCACAACAAATATGCTTCAATTTTTTTTTATTTCATCTCCATTAAAGTCAATGCTTTTCTGCATATCTTGTTTGCTTGACAACTTGGAAAGCTCTAGTTCGTCGATTAATGACTTTTGATGGAGATATAATAGCCACAGCTGCTATTAGAACCTTCAGTTCGAAAAAACTGAACAATATTCATGCCTCTCTTCTCAAAATTCTTTTTGATAGCAGAAATCTCAGTGTTACTAAAAACTTAGAAACAAATATGCCAACTAGGAAAATTTATTGCACTCACTGGAGACATTTTATTCAATAAAATTGCCGCTTCTGCTGTAATTATCGGAATTAGTGAAGCGCTCATAATGCGTTAGGTTTATGATCCGTCTTGGCCATCTTGTCAAAAAAGATTATCAATTTAGCAACACCATTTTTGGCTTTGAATCATTAGTCGAAACTGATATCAAGTAGATTGAGTTTGACGACTGTTGCCATTGGGTTAGCCTAAGGAGATAGCTGTTTTTTTTCCAAATTTGGGAATATCAGCTCACAGCCTGCGATGAATCACCCACTTGATGGTGGGGTTTAAAATGTTTCAGTATTCCTGTAATATTATTTTTATAATCTCGATGGTAACAGGGGGTAGCGATGACCTGAAATGGAGACCATCGCGTTGATGAAACTTTGTGGGTTTTTAATATTTCAGGTCATCGCTACCCCCTGTTACCATCGAGATTATAAAAATAATATTACAGGAATACTGAAATATTTTAAACCCCACCATACAGGCAATAGCTGACATGGCTTATTAAATGCACTAAATGTTAACGTTTCAAAAATCGATTTATCAACTGTCCGTTTCAAAGGAATTGGAATTTGTTGATGATGTTTTATTCATAGTTAACTTCCAGACTGAGATCAAAGGTTGAGAATGCTTTGTTTTAGTAGACGTACTCCCTGGAGTTCAGGATGAACTGAATAGAAGAATTCGAGCCCTCTCAAATTATAGACCTCCTCATTGCGTGTTCTCAAATTCCTTCAATAACTCAAGTGAAGTCTCGAATTGCCGGACAACATCTACCTCAACTGCTGGACACAATAAGCAAGTGGTCGACAGGGTTCCAGAAGAACTTCTTGTCACTAAAATCTTCCCTCACCTCGACGACGTCCAACTTTTTATGTGCAGTAAAGTTTGTCGTCGCTGGCAACGAATAATCTTGTCTTTAGGTTTACCTTGGCGGAATTTTGTCATGAGTCGCTGGCCTCTGTTTTCTCCTCAATACGAAGTGATCGACTGGTACGAGGCATACGGTCGCTTAGTTGATTCAACATTCTGTCATCGATGTCTATGGTCAATCACGCCCCTTGAACTAGTCAATGTAGAATGTCCTCACTTAAGCAGCGGAGTACTGCAGAACACTACAAATCAGAATCGCGTACAAAATACTTTACACCCCCAAGCAGTTAACAGAGGCTGGTCAATGCCAGCCAGTTCAAGCGCTTCAAACAATTTTGTAGGTGTTACTGGCCGACAGCCTCCTGTTTTAAACCAAAATGTACCTCAGCGAAATTTCTGGTCAACAAATTTCACTCATTCGGCTTCTGCGGGGTTTATTTCGTCAGCGTTAAGTTCAAGAGTAGACCAAGACTCGTGGCGCAACCGGCGACTTCTGAGCGAATTTCAGAATCTTAAATGCGACCCATTTCTAGGAATTGATGCTGTGAGATTGGATCCAGGCGGGTACTTGTGGCAAGCATCCGTTGAAGGTTAGATGATTTGCTGGCTGCAACGACAAAATTCCCAGAGCATTGACGTTGCAGCATATCTACGAGTCAAAGGATATGAACAAAATCTTTTGAACTTATCTTGATCTTTTAATAAGATAACTAAATAATTTCGATTGAACTAAAAATTCAATGAATGTTTTTAAATAGGGAAAAATAGTTCTGAGATGTCTTATGTATTTTTTTTTGCTCCAGGTCCCCTGGGTACGCCTTACGAGGGGGGCGTTTTCTTCATCTTTATGTTCATTCCGGAAAACTACCCTTTGAAGGCGCCCATAGTTCGCTTCCAGACTAAAATCCTGCACCCCAACGTCAGTGTGCACGGAGACATCGGCATAGAGTCCATTGGAGGAGCGAATTGGATCCCAACCCTCACCCTCTCTAAGGTGCTGCTGAGTGTGTTATCTCTTCTCACGGACCCAAACTGTGAAATATTTATGAATGCAGAAGCTGCGAGACTGTACAGAACTGACCAGAATAGATTCAATCGGTTGTCCAAAATATTCACATACAAATACGCCATGATTGATTATATAAGTAATTGATATGAAAAGAAGGAACTTATGTTTTTTTAAGTGTTGATGAACGAAGTGAAGTGATTCATCGCCGTTTTAAGTCCAAATTTTTCTAAGACAAATTTAAATTTCATTTCGCGACTTGGTTTTTCAAGTTCAGTTCAAATTTATTTACTTGAAGGAAGGCAAATTACGCTTTCCAATTACAAAATTCGAAATAGCGAAAAATTTTGAACGTAAATTTTAGTTATTGATTTGTCAGCGACTTAATAAAAATTAAGTCGCTGACAAATCAATAACTAAAATTTACGTTCAAAATTTTTCGCTATTGACTTCCCACAATTACTTTGACTTCCCTTAATTACTTTTAGACTCAGTTTTCTCTAAATTGTTTGATTTTATACAAATATTCTTTTCCGTAAAATGTTCTTCAAAGAGTTTCAAAGAACTTTAACGTCATATTTTTTGGTCTGAAGTATTGACGGTGAAAGTTATTAAAAAGATACTTTTTTTTCGGTTTGTTTGAGTTCATTGACAGTTTTCCAACATCTGCTGGCGATATTTGTTTTGTGTCACGTCATTTTCATTTTAGATTGAATGATTACTTCCAAAATTGTAGTTAGATAAATAGTTCTTTAAACTGAGAAACCCATTAAATATTGTGCGTAATGCTTGGTTGAAGCAATTTCAGTGTTCTATTTTGATAAAAAAATTCATTCGAAACACTAGTGTTTGATCTTAACTTGATTTTATTTTGGTTGCTACTCAATGTATTCTGGTAAAATGGCTTTTCAGGTTCTTGTATGTATTAACTACTAATTCTGTAACTAGAACATGCGGTGATCACAGTGGTCAGGATTTTTGATCTATGATGCTCGAGAAAAAAATCAGATCGGTTAACCGCTATTTCGTCATTATCAATCGATAATAATCTATGCACAAAAATGAAGTTGAAACCTGGAGGCAGTCAGGGCGATTTACGCGCTGGTGGATCTCTGACAAACATGGACAACGCAGACTCGAAGAAGAATGCAGCTAAGCAAAATGCACACAAGAAGAGGGGAAGTTTTGGCGGGTCAACTGGGACGGACAAAAAGAGTAGAAGGTCAATTATAAATGGGTTCTCGTCGCGCAAAGAACCGGTCGATGGCGATTCTCTGTTTCCAATGATGTCTTTCAAAGCAAAATTGGTCGGATCAGAAGCTTTAAATGAAGCGAAAAGTAAGCATTCTTTATTCACGAATTATCTTTCACCAGAGCTTAAAAAAAGGCGGTAAATTACTGAGATTGTTTCCTGATTTATCTTAACTTTTTCAAAATAATTAAATTGACTTCTTGAGTAACCCAAAAGAGACAATTATGACTACAAAACTGAATTATCTCACAGAGTCTAATGAATGTGGTTGTTATTTTTACAACCAAGAGATGATGAGGAATTATGGTTTAGCCTGGATTTTAGTGGTTAAATGTGAAATCATATGAAAGACCTCCATCCATGCACAATTTTAGAGAAAAGCTGGTCTGAACGTTGGCATTGCGAGCTTTCAGTATTATTATTATACAGTGCTGATTTAAATTAACTGGACAAAACGCGTTAAAATCGAAGTTTAAAACCCGTTTTTCTCAAATTGGGTTGAGTTTAGGTGAAAACTTATGAAGACAAAACTTGCTTAAAATTTTAGCAGAATTAATATGGTGTAATTTGTTTTGCGAATTTCGGGCCCGAAATTTTACCACAAAAATGGGTCATTTTGGTTTTTTTTAGTTTATCAAAAATTACGCCGAAAATACCCGGTCAATCACAGACATAATTATTCCAAAGGGAGCCCCTTACGTAGCCCAACAAACTTTATGCAGGGTATTTTCTCCAAAAAAAATTGCAAATTGTTTAAAAATTGTTTTTAAATAAAAAGTTGGTATTTTATATAGTAAAAATGACCTTTTTTGTCTATCAAACAAAAATAAATTAACCTATACAATATTTTGGAGAAAATACCCTTCATAAAGTTTGTTGGGCTACGTAAGGGGCTCCCTTTGGAATAATAATGTCTGTGATTGACCGGGTATTTTCGGCGTAATTTTTGATTAACTAAGAAAAACCGAAATGACCCATTTTGGGGTAAAATTTCGGGCCCGAAATTCGCAAAACAAATTACACCATATTAATTCTGCTAAAATTTTAAGCAAGTTTTGTCGTCTTAAGTTTTCACCTAAACTCAACTCAATTTGAGAAAAACCGGTTTTAAATTTCAAGTTTAACGCGTTTTGTCCGGTTAATTTAAATCAGCACTGTAGTTACTGCTTTCAACTGTTTCAGATGAAAACTAGCGTTGACAAGAAAACTAGACCTAAATTGTTTAAGATCATAACGCCTTTTCCAAACTTTAAAGTGTCGACAATTTCAATTGTTTTGGCGAACTTCAAAGTTGCAAAATAGTCACTGTCCGAAATCACTTTTATTAAGATAAGCCTAAACTTTCGTTCGATTTTTCCGAAGAATAGAAGAAGTTGTTCTTGATTCAATATCTTCTAGCTCAGAGCCAATTCGGGAAATCTTTTGCGGGAGCAAGTGACTTTAATCGGGAACTACAGTGCTGATTTAAATTAACCGAACGAAAGCGTGAAATTTAAAACACGTTTTTCTCAAATTGGGTTGAGTTTAGCTGAAAGCTTGTGAAGAAAATACTTGTTTAAAATTTTAGCAGAATTCATATGGTGTAATTTGTTTTGCGAAATTCGGGCCCAAAATTTTACCCCAAAAATGGGTCATTTTGGCTTTTCTTAGTTAAATGAAAATTACGCCAAAAGTACCCAGTCGATCACAGACATAATTATATCAAAATGAGCCCCTTATGTAGTCCAACAAACTTTAAGAAGGATATATTCTCCAAAAAAAATTTGCAAACCGTTTAAAAATTGTTTTTAAATAAAAAGTTGGTATTTTATTTAGTAAAAACGACCTTTATTGTATATCAAGCAAAAATAAATTAATTTATACAATGTTTTGGAGAATATACCCTTCTTAAAGTTTGTTGGGCTACGTAAGGGGCCTATTTTGTTATAGTTATGTCTGTGATCGACTGGGTATTTGTGGCGTAATTTTTTTGATTAACTAAGAAAAGCCGAAATGACCTATTTTTGGGGTAAAATTTTGGGCCCGAATTTCGCAAAACAAATTACACCATATGAATTCTGCTAAAATTTTAAACAAGTTTGGTCCTCATAAGCTTTCACCTAAATTCAACCCAATTTGTGAAAAACGTGTTATAAATTTCAAGCTTAGCTCGTTTTGTCCGGTTAATTTTAATCAGCAGTGTAGACTCGTTTTCCGTAAACAACTTTTCTTACATTTAATGCTGATCAATTTCTGCTGCTGTTCAGATATGCTCAATTTCCTGATAATTCACATGAAACTAATTAGTTCAATTGAGAAAGTAATTAATTTTTTAATGTTTTCGATCCAGTTTTCTCAAGTTGGTTAATGTTATCAAAAAAGCCCCAATCATAAATCGTTCTTAAAATTCAAAGAGCTGAAAGGGCATCTATTTTTTTCTTTGAAATTCGGAAGTTGAGATGTTTTCTACAAAGTCAGTGTTTTTTTTTCAACGAAGTCAGTGTTTACTTGCGTTCATTACTCTACCAATCTTTGATTGGCTATGTTCGTTTTTTTTTTCACATGCAATTTATTCTATCTGATACGCTTTTCAAACAGATTCATGCCAAAGCTTAGGATTGCTATTTATGATTCAAATAGTTTGTTTTTGTTTGATGAAAACATGTATTCTTAAAATGCATGGTAATTGGTTTTATTTAATTTTTTTGAGAGTGGAATTTTTTTCACTTTCAAAATTTTTTTATTTTTGCTCCAAAGCTACTTTCGATTTGCAAAAAGGTGGTACCGATGGAAAGATCAATCCCTCCCCTGTGTGCTTGCATATATGTCTACCCCACTTTCTACAGCTTTCGAAAAAATACTGTGAGGGGAATTTGGACCTAGACTTTAGGATTTTTTTATTTTCTCGAAAACTAGAATTTGGGTTCAATAGATAGAACAAATTGTGGAAACCTCCACCGCTGAAGCGTTTGCGCAATATTTTTCACAATGTTATGGCCATCGAAGTAGAAAAAGTGCTGTGTTTTGATCGTTTTTTCAAACTTTTAGCTTTTTTTCTTGAAAATTACGCTCCCAGTTTAAAGAATTTTGTTTCAATCAAAAGCATTGGTTGAGTGAAGCTCCACTGCATGAGCGGCTATGCCTAAATTTCGCCACAAAATTTTTATGGCCCTCGGAAAATTCAAATATTTAAACTTTGAATTTCGCTAAAATACCCTCCCGAAACGGGTGTTTTGCGATCAAAAGAGATTATTTTTTTAACCAATTTTTTAACTAAAAAACTATCGTCTTTAGAAAAGTCAAAATTGTGATTTGTTGACCATTTTCTAAATTTTTAAGAGTAATGAACGTAGTGAGTACTCCTACATTGGTCTTGGTGATATTTGATAACATTCGAATAGTTATAAATTAACACAGTTGATGCATTTTTAGTTTATCAAGTGAACCGAAGAAAGCTATGTTTCAAACAACATAACAATAATAAAATTTCGATTTCAGAAATTTTCTAACTCAATATATCTCGCAATTTTTTGAAATGCATAATTTATACATAATGGGGCTTTATCATTTGCGATTTTTTTACATGCAAAATTGTATCTTTTTGTATTTGATGCTACTTTGGCTGCATCGAATTGGCTATTTATTAGCATATGTAGCTGCATTATTGGTGGCTAGTTTTTGAGGATTTTAAGCATCCGTGGCTGAATGGTTTGCGTGAGACTCAAATTTGCTAGGTTGCAGATTTTTGCTAATTCGAGTTTTTGCTAAGCCTCGAGTGTTTGCAAATTCGAGGCTTATTTCTACTTTTTCTTACGTCACTTGATAGAGCTGCTTTTTGGTCGCGTTCTAGCAAGTGTTTGCGAAGCGCAGCTTTGCCTCTGTGTAAAAACAAGGCAAACTCCTCTATCAAACAGCAGAGTGTAAAGGTCACGAAAAACGTGATCGACTTATAATTTCGAAAATGGAAATTAATTATCAGATTTTCCAGCGAAATGAAAGTTTTACCTCTTGATCCAGTTTTCTCAAATTGGGTTAATTCTATGAACAAAGAGTCAATCATAAATTGTTCCACAAATTCAAAATTGAAGGTTTTACCAAAAAATCAGTCCGTTTTTTTTTCAGTTTCCTTGCATTCATTCCTCTTTTCCAACCGTCTGTTGGCTATGTTAAGCTTTTTCGCAAACACTACCCTCGCAAATCAGAGGTTTTGAGTTCAATCGAACAATCGGGTTTTGTGAAGCTCTCCTGTATCAGCTGCTTCGTCCAAATTTTTGATAAGCTGGTTTGTTATAACACAAAAAGTTATGGCCCTCGGAAAAGTAAATTTTTTGACCCTTTTCTAAACTTTGATTTTTCTTCAAAATACGCCCTGGAATTGGTTAGAAAAGTTTTGTTTTTGGGAGTTTTCACAATTAGTTAATATATTAGAGAAACAAGTTAGGTTTTGGGTGATAAGTAAGGTTTTAAGTAAGGTTTGGGGAGATGTTGTATCGGCTTGGTCAACATATGTTGCGTAGTTTCACGGGCGAGTTTTCGGAATATTTTTGCCTGTTTCAGAGGGAATGGGTAGTAAAAATTTTGATAAAAGATTTTATAGCTTGAAATTTTTTTGACTGCACATTCGTTTTCGGCTTAACGAGGGTCGACCCAAGTTTTTCGCCTTTGTTTGTCGATCGGACATTGATTCTCAATGCTTGCCAAGGCTGTTTATGAGCCTCATCCGAGACAAAGGTATAAAGTATTGGACTGCTATGGTTTAATTGTATCGCAAGTGTTGCGAAGCTCCGCTGAGCCTCTGTTTTTGTACCCGGCTTATCTAGAGGCAACATTCCGGATTTATCCGGGATAAATATATTTTTCCGTAATGTATGTGTAAAGGTAAGGTTCTTCGGTTTTCGATTTAAATTGGCATTGTTGAGACCCAGTTGGTTTTCTTACGCTGAAAGGTTGGCATGTAAAAGACCGGTCCACTTTAAATGTTGTCTAATCACAACTGTTTAGGGAAAAGAACTAGCTAATTTTTTTTGGAAAACCAGAGTGAAACCAGAGCAATAGAGCTACTATAAAACGTGGTTATCATAAATATTCCTATTTCTTCCGTCAATATTTTCTTGAAAATTAACTAGAAAATATACTGTGTTTGAGTTGAACACTATCGGTTTAATTGTATGTGCTTTGGTTTTAGACGCAGAATTGGCAGTTACATCATTCGCGGTGCTCAAGAAGAAAGCTAACTCGATGAAAGGTCACAAAACACGCATTCTAATAAACATATCACTAAAGGAAGGCGTAAAAATATCGACAAATGAAACCAAGGCTGGAAAGCTAAAATTGTTGCTACAATGTGCTGCTAACAAGATAACATATCACACTATTGACAAAGATTGTCAGAGAACTTTTGGCTTTGTCGTCGCAACTGCAGAACTGAAATATCAGTTTTTTGCAGTCAAAATGGAGAAATCGGCTAGTCACGTGAAGGCGGCTTTTGACGATCTGTTGGCGGTTGTTGCTAGGATTGTTGAATCGAACGGTGTACATGGTCAAAGTCCTACTCCGAAATGGCAATCTGAGAGAGCGATTGATGTTCCCTTGGGTTAGTATAATAAAATCAGTTTTCTCGAAACTTTCTAGTTGAGTTTTTCAGATGGTTTCGGAGGAGTAGAGTATTTGGTACTGTTATACGACATTCATTTTTTAGTCGACCTTCCCTGAAATTTTTTAATCAACCAAGCCTAATTGACCAAAAGTGCCCTATAGCGTCATTTTGGTCTGTTAGCAAGCGTTATCAAACGAGAACGTGGTTAAACAACTTGTCCACACAAACACTGAATCATTTTATTGCTTGATTTTTGTCAAATGAAATTCAGTCTCTGATTTTGCGCATGTGGCGCGGAGGTAATATTCATGTCAGCGACAACAAAGATCAATTATTGAGCAATTTTAGCCGTATTTGAAAATCATTTTTGACATATTGTCTTGGTGCAATTAATTGAGTAGTATAAAATTTTGCTGGTTTTTGAAATTTTTTGCTTATAAAGAACTTTTTTTCCATTTTACTCTTAGTTTAAAAAACGATGAATATATCCAAGTCGTAAATTAATTAAAATTGAGATGTTATTGGTTTGGTATCAAGGGTTTTCCTTTCTGGCATGATTCCGTCGCGTAGTTTGAGTTTTTCAAGTGAGCTTTTATGAATTATGAGTGAGTTAGAGAATGGAGTGATCGCAACTTCTAACTTCTCTCAAATTTTCTCTAAAAGTGTGAAACATAATGCGTAGTTTTTCTTCAGTAAATTTTTTTTTGCTAATAGTGCCAAGCTCAGCTTCGCCCTTGTCACAAATTTGCCCTGGCATTATAAAGTTTCTGTAGTGTTTCGGGAGAGATCAGATGTTTATTGTGACCAACCTAAAAGAAAAATCTGCAATTTTTTTTGAAAGTGCAACCCATCCATAAAATCCGAGATCCTTGCCTGGTTTGGACCATAAAAGGAAAAGTCTTAAAGGCTCATATTTATTTTTTCGCGGTTTGATCTTATGTTCAGTTCATGTCCGTTGTGAAAGGGAAAGCAAACTCCCGTAACGAACAGCAAAAGTGTATAGGTCACGAAAACTGTAAATGACTCGAAATTGTATTTTAATTATCAGATTTTACTTTTTGATCCAGTTTTCTTAAATTTGGTTATATTTATCAATCAATTTGCCAATCATAATATGTTCTAGAAGTTCAAAGAGCTTTAAGGGCATTTGTGTTTTCTTGAAATTCGAAAGTTGTGATTTTTTCAAAAAAAAAAATCAGTATTTTTTTTACTTGCGCTCATTGACTCTCTGGGAACTGTCTGTTGGCTATGTTTTGTAGTGTGACAGATTTTGCTCACAATTTTGAGAATGAATCGTTTTAAAACAAAATGATTTGTTGCTCATTTTTAATATACCTTTTTCGTGCTATGTATTTTTTATCATTCAATTTTGAGCTGTGTAAGTATAATTTAAATCCTATCGTATCTGTCAGTGAAGAAAAAGTTAAATTAGATGTCTGCAAGATAACGACAGCATAGTTTCTCGCTTTTTTGTATTAGTTTGTTCAGTCTTAGTTTCTAGCAACCTTGCGGTTATATATGGGAAAATTTTGAGACAAATCGATTCAAGGTAATGGCACAAGGTAATTAAGCAAAAATTGAAAAATGCAATAATTTCTGTATATTTGCTAATATCGTCAGCTTAGTTACTTAAGCTCGCTCTTATCTTGATGGTTCAGCTGTTTTAAGTATTTAAAAAAAAACAATATCGATTCAGCTTTAATTTTTCCGCCTTAAAAATTTTTCCGCAGCAAAGGTTTCTTACGCTTAAATGGTTTCGGTTTGTAATCTCGCTTTAGTTGCCTCATAATGTGTTGTCTAAAAAGCAAACCAAATTGGTCGTTTGAAATGCAAGCTATGTTCGTGTTCTTCAATGAGGACATTAAAACTTCTGCATGACTGTTCTCCACGCACGGTGTTCTACCCAATTTCTGTCTGCTGAGCTCTCCCGGCTTAAAAGGCGTTTACCCAAGTTTTGTTTGCATAGTTACGGTTCGGTTTAATTTGTCGCAATGCCTTTTCGATGCTGGCGCTCGTGTTTTTTCTGCTTGTGTTTTTCGTGACAGGGTTTTCTTAAAGTGATTTTTATTTGAGATAAATAGGAATATTTTTGCTTCTATTTTTTCTACTATTGTATCAAAAATTGTGCTTCGCCTTTGTATTCATCACTTTCGATAATCATAATATTTCACCTCAGCGTTTTCATTTATAAGAAGGAACCACTCAGTGTTTAAAAGAGTCAATGAACGTAGTTCAGACTCTTACATAAGTCTCGATGATTTTTTTTTTGAGCAAAAGTCTTAAAACTTGTCCAGCCTCATGTTAACGTTTTTGCAGTTTGACCTGATGTTCAGTTCATTTCCGTTGTTAAAAGGAAGGCAAAATCCAGTAAAAAACATCAATAATGTAAAGGTAAAAGGAACCATCAAATTATTTCGACTTCTTGTTTCGAAAATGTATGTTATCAGATTTCCCAGCAGAAAATAAAATTTACCTAATGATCCAGTGTTCTCAGTTTTGGTTGGTTTTATAAAAAAGAGTCAAATATACGCTGTTCTAGAAATTTAGAGCTTCAAGGCAATCTATTTTTGCTCATCGAAATTCAAAAAGGATTTTTCATAAAAATTAGTCAGTATTTTTTTCTCTGTTTACTTCCGTTCATTGACTCTTTTTCAACTGTCCGTTGACTATGTTTTTACTTAGGTGAGCAAGCTTGTTGTAATTGGGAAATACACTTGAAATAAATCTGTAAGAGTTTGGCCTTGCTTATTAATTTCAGCTCAATAACTTCCAGGATCCTTCTCACTTTGTCTAGTGGTTAAACGCCTGCATTGGTATATCTACGGAATATGAAATTTTGGTGATTTATTAGAACAGTTAACAGATCCAACTGATTTAACTCAGCTCAGCAAAAGGTGGCTCCCACCGGTATTCGAATCGGGGTATATGGTCCTTGAGTCCGTTAATTTGGCCAAACAGTCAGCAATTCGAAAAAAATCGTTTGTTCTTAACTCCATAACCGAGAACTACCAGTTCAACAGCAGTTAAAGTATGCATTTGTGCATCGAAATAATGCTACATTTTAAGATTTCTGAGTTGATTGATAAATTCTAAATTCTTGATTTTTGCAGCCTGGGAAGTATAGAGCTTATCACAGTTTACTCCGAAACCGTACCTCTGGGCAACTCTGTTAACCACAATACTACAATACTAGCCAGGCTGCAAAAATGGAGAATTAAACAATCAACTCAGAATTTTAAAACGTAGCATTTTGTTTTGAGGCATAAATAAATGCATTAACTGCTGCTGAACTAGTGATCACATTTATGATGCTAATTTCAAAGTTTTCTCTTCGAATTGCTCAGACTGGTTGGTATAGTGGCCAAATCAATGGACTCAAGGACCTATCATAAAATTTTATTGCGTCAAATTTGTGCGGTCTGAGTGTAGAGTGTTGATAACTGTGTCTAGCAATAAAATATTTTTGAAATGAACTGGTTTGTCCGTTCTTTTAGTTTTGCCAAGTTTAAAGATCTGAACTTTGTCTAAGTCTTAGTTTTTGTTTTTGCCCCTAGTCAAACATTTTATTGATTCCATCAATGATTACGCTGACTGGTTCAATCTGTGATACCAAGTTCCACAGCAACCGTTTCTCGTTGTTTCGTCCATTAGGAACTTTGTATTCAATGTATTGTAGTTTTTTCCTAGCAAAATAATCAGGTACCAAAAATAATAGTCAGAATGGTTGAATGATTTATCATATTAAAGCCCTTTTAAGAGTAATGAAGAGTCTTATATAGGTCTTGCTGACATTTTTTTTGTTTTTTTTTAGGAAAAGTTCTAATAACTGCAGGTGTGCATTCATACATATTGATGCATTTATGAATGCACTTAGGTATATATGCACTTTTTGAGTTCAATTGAAGTTCATCTGCTGAAAGTTACGCAAGTAGGACTCTCCAAATACGAACGTGGAAATGGCTCCAAATACGAACGTTTAATTTTTGGATTTCCAGCGGAATAAAAACTTTACCTATTGATCCAGTTTTCTCTAATCGGTTGCATGTTATCAAAAAAAGCGCCAATCATAAATTGTTTTAAAAATTCAAAGATCTTAAATTTTTTTCTTTGAAATTCGAAAGTTGAGATTTGTTCAAGAAAGTCAGTGTTTTTTGTATGCTTACTTGCGTTCATTACTCTTTTCCAATCTTCGATTGGCTATGTTTAGTCGTGATTCAAACCACATTTCAAATTTTCAAAAAGTGTTTCCAATTTCAAGACAAACGGGTTTTGAGTTTTTGAGAATTAGTTGCCCTTTTTGTGCCAAAAGGTATCCTCCCATTTCTAGAAAAACTGGCTTAAAGATTTTGTCTTGTAACCTTTGTGCTTAAAAAAATCGGAACAAATTTTAGAACTTTTTTCGAACTCATGCGAGTTTTGCTTAATTCGTTCCTTTCTTACGCGTCGTTCATATAATTTTCTCATCAGAAGGCCCACAAAAAACAACACTTATTTGAAGAATTTTTTTATGAATGTGGTCGGAACATTCTGTGCTACATGCTCATCAGCCGGATATCCGTCTGTAGTTGGTATTTGTTTCTCGCGTTTTCTCTTGAAAAGAAGTTCATTTGCTCGTCCGTTGTTTTTTTGTTTATTAGTTGAGATTTACGAAAAGTGTAATATCTATATTTCGGCTGATAAAAATCTGGAGCTTGAAACTTCACGAATTGATTTTAGACCTTCAAACAAAGTCGAAGGCACACGCAAAGCTGCATAGCCAAATGGATGAAGTCAATGATACCTTTCTTCCTGCTATTGCTCTTAACAATGAAGACAGCAGTTCACATGTAGGAAATCTTTCAAACAGTCCGAATCGCTCAAGTTTGGAAGTATCGACTACCGATTCCCAAACTACTTATCAACAGAACAAAAACCGACATTCTGGCCGCAAATTAAAAGGTGCTTTCGCGAAGATTTTCGGATCCAAACGTCGAGGAACTTCGATGATAGACTTATCAGGGAAGGAGCAAAATGGCACAAAAGGTTCGCCAGTTGGGCGGAAGTCTTTGCAAATGGAATCCGCAAGAAAACCTATCCAAAGGAGTAAGCGAGTTTCAAGAAGTATGGTCAATGTGAATTCGACAACGCCTGAGCGTAAATCCAAAGAGGGTCAACTGAAAGATAACACTGCGCCAGCTGATGAAGATAAACGAAATAAGCAGTCAGAAGGACTGGAATTTAATGTTTCTCTGGATAAAACTTCAAATATGGTTGACCCTATTAAACTTGATCCGAGTCAAGTACTGACTCCAGAACCGATTCGTTCTGAAACAACTGCAAAGCCCATTCCAGACAAAACATCAGATAAGAAGTCAGTCCCCAACCAAGAGACCAATGTATTAGTTCCAGTAACTGTCGAATTCCAGTCCGACCCTTTCGGAGCGGTAACTTCCTTTGACGAGCCAGTCAGCATGTCGGGGTTTGATTCTGACTGGGCCAGTTTTGACTATTTAAGCAGCAGCAAAGATGTCCAATCTGACTTGCTGAAAAGTAGTTCAAAGTTTGATCACGTGCAGTGTAAAAGTTCTCCGCTGTGGTTTGACTCAACTTTCGTGTCCCAAACTACAGCTGAAATGAGTAAAAGCTTTAACCAAGTCAGCAGCAGTACGCCAATTGCAATCGCAGGCAAAGAGAAGGAATTACTCGACTTGTTTAATTTAACGACCGAAACCCAAGAAAAAAGTCCGGAAGTTAACAACAATACGAGTATAAACAGTTACAACACAACTACAAGCAATGCTGCTACTCTACATAATGTAAATAATACTCCTTCTGTTAATACAACGAGTGAAGATGCCTTCGGAATTTCTTCGACCATTCAACAAGAGAGCTCGTACTTAGCCGAAGGCTTTGGGAACGAAGACTTGTTTGCTTCGTTTGCTTTTACCAGTGAAGCACGTGAACTATCAAAAGGATTTAGTGAGATCTCGACTGATAGATTCGACATGGGAGATTTCTCCCGCTCAACTGAGCAAAACTCTGAAAGCCGAACCATTAAACGAGGTCAAAAAGCGAAGTCGGCTTTCGATTTGTTTGTTGATGTTTCCGACCAGCCGAACTTTGATGTGTTTACCAATGAAATGGATGTGGATAGTGACGGAGGGAATTCTTCGCCCTACGAAATGAGGCCATCTTCTGCAATGGATCGGGATACGTCCCAAAGTGCCTGGAACTTCAACGAGGACGAAATGAAGATGTCGCTAGATACAGCGAATCCGAAGAGTCGTCAGTTTTTCATGCGACCTACATCAGTTAGCGGGTGTCATTCTGTTTCTAATTTTTCCTCCGCATTTGCAGGAAGTCAAAATAGGCTGGACAAACCAATGGTTAAACATCTGGAAAAGAGTGAACAACCTTTTGAAGATGATCCATTTTTCGCATCATAGGAACTTAATAGTTCCGATAAAAGCCAATGGTCCCATATTTTTGCTGCGTATCATCTCTTACAGTGTTCTTTTGCATATCATATCAGTTGTGTGTTTTTGATAATATTCCCTTTTAACGGATTTATTGTCTGTGTTATTTTTATCAGCTGTGTCCTTCGTAATAAATAGATTTAATATATTAGATTATAGATTTTCATACCACTCAACTTGAATTTAGCTATGCTTTGCTAATTCTCTTTTCCTAGCCGGTTGTATTTGAAGTTAAAAAAATGGCGAGTTTAATTAAGAATTGACAGAGTGAGTAATATTTCATTGAGAGTTTAATTAAGAATTGACAGAGTGAGTAATATTTCATTGAATATTTTCAATTTTCATGTCTCAGGATAGCATCAATTAGCAAAAAAAGGATATATTTTTCTAAAAACGCAATCAAAATATCACAGGCATAAGAATACAAGTTGAAATAAAATTTTAGGAATAAAGATTAAATCAGTTCTATTGTTGAAAAAAAAATGAAGATCGTTTTTTTTTAAAATCACGATCAATTTTTTCTTCAATTAAATTTGATCGGTAAATGAGTTTGCACCAGAACAAAATTTTTTCGAAATGTTTTAACTGTATGATTTGAAGGGGCTCGTCACCGACTAATGAAATTTTTAATCAGTTGGAGTAGAATTTTAAATCAGCTGGAGTTTTGATCAGACGGCAGCCAAAGTATAAATAATTTATTTAGGAATCTAAATAAATAAAAAAAGTTCTTAGAAAAAATATCAAAGGAAGCTAATTTTAGCGACTATACAATTTCGTATTACGTTTAACCTAGCCCCGAAATTGTGGATTTAGACTCAGCAAGTCTCTAGCTGTTGTGAACATGTGTTGGTACTTTATGGTAAGAAATTACGCTCGATCTTTAAATTTCAGATAGATGTAGACAGGCGTCCTTTGGTCTGGCGAAGGTTGACTGACATGAATTTTCCGGCCGAGTTATCTGTGTTCTGCTTATTCTTCTATTTGACAGTACTCAATTTCTTAGTTCCGTCTGCTGAATCGAAAGTTTCGTGCAAACTCAAGGAAATTGAGGAGCAAAAAGATCTAAAGAAATTTGTAAAGAGTCGTAGAAGTATTTTGGTTCTCTTTGCAAAAGATGAGAATGAGTATAAAAAAGCTGCAGGATCGTTCATATGCGAAGCGGTAGAAACGATGCGCGTCAATGTAGACGCTGCCTTTGTCAATTGTGAAGGGATCAAAGGAAAACGTCTTTGCAGACAAACCAAAGTAGACCCTACGCACTTTATTCTACAATTCTATCTAGACGGCCAACTTAAAAGTTCCAACTATGACAGGCAACATTCTGCAAAAAGCCTTATCTACTTCCTGAAAAATCCCAACGAAGAGGCGCCATGGAGCGAAGATCCTGCGTCAAATTATGTATCTCACTTAGAATCCATTGAAGACTTGGCTAATATTTTGAAGCGGAAAAGTTCGGTTTTGATTATGTTTTACGCGCCGTGGTGCGGACACTGTAAGCGGCTCAAGCCGCAGTATGCGACGGCAGCCAAAGACACGATTGACGGAGCAGTGACTCTTGCCGCGATGGACGTGAATGGAGACGAGTACCAGAACGTCCGAATGCATCTAAATATCACAGGATTCCCGACTTTGATCTACTTCAAAGAAGGTAAACCGGAGTTCAACTACGAAGGTGAATATACTAGAGACGCTATTTTAGAGTGGACAAAAGACCCAAAGCCATTTGAGAAGAAAAACAACGTCGAAAATAAAGACATAGATTGGTCAGCTTCTGAGAGTGCCTCGAATGTTGTTTTCCTCGACGATGAAACATTCGATGAATACATATCAACTCATAACTCTGTATATGTAATGTTATATGCCCCTTGGTGTGGTCATTGTAAGAAAATGAAACCTGATTACGAAGATGCCGCAAATGAGCTTGCAGAAGTCAAACCAGATGCGGCCTTAGCTGCAGTTGACGCAACTGCTAGCAAATCAGTTGCTGAAAAGTTGAAGGTAAAAGGATTCCCAACTATGAAGTACTTCATCAATGGCACTCTTTCGAACGACGAAGTGAACTATCGATCCAAGAAAGATATTGTAGCTTTCATGCGGGGTCTTAAAGTGCCAGATCCAGTTGAGTCCGAAAAGCCGATTGAGGATAATTGGGAGTCGGAAAAAAGTAGTGTCGTTCATTTGAATAGTGAGTCGTTTTCGACAGTCCTGAAGAAGCGCAAATTTTCCTTAGTCATGTTCTACGCTCCCTGGTGCGGACATTGTAAAAGGTTGAAACCTCATTATGCACTAGCAGCTCAGCTGGTGAAGCAACAGCCAAAAGTTCTTCTAGCTGCGGTTGATTGCACGAAGTTCACAGACGTGTGTTCTAAGTTCGAGGTTTCTGGATACCCTACTTTGAAGGTGTTCAAATATGGAAAAGAGCCTTTTGACTATAATGGTGGACGGGAGTCGCAGGATTTTGTGAGTTTTCTCGGAAAATTGATGGAAAACGATAATTCTGAGAAGAGGGTGGAACTCTAATAACTGAAAAACTTGTCAACTTATGTGATTTGTATTTAGCCTATCATGTTTGTGATTGGGATCATTGTAAATGGTAAAGATGTAAATTTGTCAGATTTATACTTTCTATAACTTATATATGTTACAAACTGAGAGGCGAGAATTTAAGTTGGAAATGTGAATGAATCTGATTTTTCAAGACGAGTTCCTCCAATATGAGCTGAAAATTAGATTCGATGAGAGCTTAGCCAAGGTGTCAAGATAGTGAGTTTAACCAGTCGTGGTTTGAAACCAGCTGATGCCATGAATTTTTTTCGGAACAGGTAAGTTTCATAATCCTGGTGAGTTTTGTTTGCTCTAAGCTAATCGTGACTGTGAATTGGCAACAGACAACATTACCAAGCGCAAAAAATTTCTTTTTATTTTTAACCACGGTCACAGCTGTGACAGAAAAAACAAACAGCCTGTATATTGATCCTTTCCCTCGTGGATAAGTAGACTTAACTGACATATCAAATGTCTTATTAAGGTAGATGAGAGCCTTGTATGCTTCATTTAAACTTCGTTGAATGAGCTATTCGAACACGTGGTTGCAATTCGTGCGCTTCGATAGTCATACCAGTGAAGTGGCGTGCGGAAAAGTTTTTTTCGACAAATTAAATTTCTGAAAATATAGTCAAACGTTTTGTTTTGGTCAGACTGCTCAAAATTTTTGACCGCTACCGAAACCCTGTAATTTGTTTCAAATTTGGAATAAAAGCCGTTTTTGAGCTTTTTCTGGAAGGATTTCAGACTGATTTTTGTTGATTCATAGACTGCTTCTTGCTGTAGTATAATTAAATCAAAATAAAGTTTTTGAAAGAGGATGGCTGGTTATTGTGCAAGTAGCACAAAATGTTCCGACCATAGTCTTAAAAAAACATTTTGCAGAAAGTTTTTGAATTTTTTCAAGTTTTTGATTCCCAGAAGGGATAAAAAATATTTTACGTAAGTTAAACTGAGTTTTCATGGCTTGAATTAAGCATAAATAAGCTATTGTTAGCCTGCACGCTCACCTTATTAGCTTGAATTTAGACGAAAAATCAAAATTTTCAAACTAGTTTGTCTCGACACAGAAAGTTTTTAAAAGTTTTTTCAATGTCGTCAGAATCAAGTTTGAAAGGGCTTCAAAATGATATATCACTCGACTCTTTCCGATGCTTATTTGTGCTACCCGATTTTGCGTGGAAAACAAAAACAAAAAAAACTAAAGCCTACTACAAAGTTCCTCGACATTTTTCAAATGGTGAGAACAATAATCTTACTTTGATATTTACACTGGCGATTAGCAAAGGCTAACAAATCGAAATATAGACATTTTTTACTATAATTAAAATTGTTGTGTCGCCGTTATGTCAAATAATTGCGTTCCACAAAATCTCAGTTTTTTTGATGTTTTGAAGTTTTCATATTTGTAATAAAATGATTTGCAGCTTGTCTTTTTTCAAAAATTTTTTCTCTGCAGTCTTCTGTTCTTCAAAAGTGATCAATATCTAGACTTTTCTCTAAAAATTTTTGAAGCTTTGATTTACTCTGATCGCAAATGATTGATTTTTTGTATGTATGCCAGTATAAGGCTTACAAAATGTTCTAATTTTCCTCCTTTCTTCACAAAACTTTCATTCCCTCGATTTGAGGTCTTTCTTTTTTTCAAAAACATTTTTTTTTCTCTGAAAAGTTTGTCTAACAAAAGCGCTTCCACCAGCTTGCATACGTCTAAAGGATGATAATTAAATAATATCTATTTTGCGTTTCCTAATTAGTGCAAAGTTTTTGCTCACTCTTTTCATATTTTTTTCTCAGCGTTGGCTTATAGTTTCGAAAATGGATTTTAATTTTGTTTTCTCAGCGGAATAATAAATTTATCTATTGATCCACTTTTCTCAAATTGGATAAATTTTATCAAAAAATCAAGTCAGTAGTTGATTTTGGTTCTATGCGTTCTTGGACTCTTTTCCAACTCTTTGTTGGCCATATTTGGGTCGTGTTTCACACCCCATAAATTGTGCTAGTGTGCAATTTTTTCGAATACTTTCGGGGAAAAAACCGAGAAATCTTTAAAACTAAGCTTATCATTTGGCTTTTAACATTTAAAAAAATATTTAACGGATCAAAAAAGCACATCTTTTTGATGTGCAGTTTTTCCAATGAGAAATTTTCAAAAATAATGCAAATTAGATTTAAGTTTTTTGTGTTCCATGTCACATTTTTTGTGTAAATATGTATTTTAGTCAACACAGATCCAATACTAAATAGAAAACGAATAATCATCTAATGCACACATCATGATAATTGTTCAGAAGACGAAGTAAGGAGAAAGATTGTATTCGGGTCTGATTTCCTACGAAAATCAGGAATACAAAGACTTGGAATATGAAATTGGGTGATATATTAGCCTATACTAGTTTTTTTTGTATTGCTCGAGAAAGAATTGTCTGAAAGTTTTGATTTGCAGACGACTCGAGAGTAACCAATTGAGAAATGTTGTCTATTTTATCAGTTAAGCGGCAATTTTTTTTTAATTCATTGAGATAATTTAAAGTTTTTCTGGATGTTTTCCTTTTTTAAATGGATGTTTTCCTTTTTTCTGGATGTTTTCCTTTTTTAAATATTTTTTTCCTTTTTTAAATGTTTCCAGAAACTTACGATAATGTGAGCGGGAATTTTTCTGATGCATGAACAGTAAGCCGCTGTTCATCAAATCATTAAAAGCTTGGCAAAAATTTACATCATAAAATCACGGCGATTATTTTCAAATTTACAGTACATCTAATCGTGTGGTAAACGCATGTTCTGTAGAAATCAGCTCAAGTTAAGCTAGCTTGAGAGATAAAAAGCTTCTATTTTTTGATTGTATGATAATTGGTCAACGAAACCACATAGTTAATGATCTTCTGGTCGTCTTCAAAATGTGTACAGAATCAAGAGTTGTATTTTAAAAATGAAAGATGGTTTTAATGGTTTTGAGCTAAAATGCAACTGCTCTATAAGTCTTTTTGACAAAAATTGGCTAGCTTGCCCAAGTTTGTTACTTCGTAAAGCATCATAGCTACAAGTCATGTCTTTGATTTTCATGTGCTTAAGAAACTATCATCAAAAACTATCTTCAAAATTTATACTGACGCACTTTTCGAGTTAAGAATTGACAAAAACGTGACTTAAAACTTACTTAAGAGCGCATCGTTCGTAAAATTGTCACAGCAAACGTAGATACTGGAAATATGAATGGTTGTTGTGGCTTTTAAATTATATGCGCTCTTGGTTAGAACTAATCAATCTATTGTTATGGAGCGTTGTGGGAACTTTTCCCCGCGGATTTTGCTGCTGGCGATATTACTTGTCGTGTTTGTTCAATTTAGCGATGCCACGGCACCAAGTAAGTTTCAACTTTTTTCGCTCAAAATTTGAAAGACCGTTCAGTGTTCTGCGTGAAAAATACGGATTCTTTATTGAGACAGGGCCAGGGTAATTGTTCCGACCATTAAAATTGGGGAGGAACTATATTCGGGTGTGATTTAGCTTTTTTCCACGAAAAATCACGAACCACAAATAATCATTGAAATGGGTCGAGTGATATATCATATTTAAGCCCTTTCAGTCGTGATTCGACCACTAAAAAAATTGAAAAATTGTCCAGGCTTCGGGAAAAATATGTTTGAAATATTTGGTTTAATTTCGCGCTTATAAGGTTAAATCATTTTTTGAAGCTCTTAGCGCCATTTTTGGAATAAAAAAACTTCTAACACTCAAAACAAATTCTGCAAAAAAAATTTTCTAGTCATTTTTTGACCAAAATCGTTGCCCGATTTGCCTAGTTTACTGTGACTGTCGAATATGTCTAAATTTTTGGTTATCATCAGATCATTTTATCGCACAACGCACAAAAAACAATACTAATTTGAAAGAAAAAAAACATAAAAAAACTTTTTAAATTTTTTTTAAGAACATAGTCGGAACATTCTGTGTTACTTGCATAGCAACCGGCTATCTTAGTTTAATTTGGATCTGAGATATCCTCCGTTTTTTTAGAAAAAAATAGCATAAATGAAAATATTCTGAAATTAATAAAATACCTTCTACACTTTTATTTAAAAAAAAAACAAGTGGAACATTTCTTGGATCGTAATCAGCAGCGATTCAGAATGGAAAAGGGACTGACATCGCCCTACTCGAAGAATTCGATACAGTCGGCAACAAAAATTTCCTTCATTTAATACTACTGCACGAGATGCGATTCGGCATCAATATATTAAGTACTGGTTGAAATTATTTTCTCAAACGCATAATTCTCATAATCGAACTGGTAAAACGCACTCCAGGAAGTTCGTAAAGGCTTTTAAATGTCCACTCCTAATCTTAAAAACCCTTGAACCCCCCCCCCCCTTTGGTCCTACAAATGACTAATACTGCTTGCACTGTCTCCTCAAGTATGTTTTTTTAGGCTAGCATTTTGGCAAATACTTCTCTCATAATCTGATAACTAACAGAAAAAATCTCAAATGATGTCGAGTTTTGCGTTTCAGCTCTTTCTCAGCATGTGGAACAAACAGGAACAGATGCCATTGAAATGTACTTGGAGTTTGCGGCGCCCGCGACTCTAAGAAGAGACGGTAATTGATGCAAATCGTACTCTGCTACTGGTTGTTTTATTTTTCAACCGAAGAGTTACTTTTGAAATTAATCCCATTTAAATTAATTTCCGTGTTCAGCTCAGCCCGATGGGCAAAGGACGCAATATTGAATTCTGATTTTTGTTCCGATTTTCGGAGAAAAAGGGGAATACTTATGCTTGGGGTGGTTTTTTTTATCAGTCAGATATCGACTTTTGAACTAAGCGTTTTTGCAGGATTGTTTTATACTATCTGGAATTACTAGTGTCTGAAGCTCAAATTTAAATAGATATTTCACCTGTGATCAATTTTTGTAATATTGCAGTGACTTAAAAAATATCTTACTTCGCTAAATTGGGATAATTAACGCGCGATTTTTTGTGTTCTTATAACACGCGTGAGCGGCGGATTATTGTGCTCCAAATTCGGTTGAGACCAGCAGCTTAGTCTTATGAAGACAAAACGGGACGCTGAATACACCTTCCCTATTTCTAATATCGTGGAGGAAAGGGTGATAAAAGGAAGAAAACATGGAAAACTTTTTTTTTCGATCATTTCTCAAATTATTCGAGCCGAAAAGTTTTTTCTTGGACTTATTTTATTGGACTTACTTTTTTTGGACTTACTATTTATAAGAACCCCTAGGGGGAAGATGCATCCGCCTCAACGCCCCCCCCCCTTCCTCCCTAAATGCGGCCCTGGTGTTTATCATGATACTTTTTATGCACAAAAATCGCGTACTATCTTATAGTTTTGTCTCCTACCCTCTTATCCCGTGCATGCTGCGTGGAGAAAACTAAAACACAACCCAATACAATGTTTAATCAAAATTTCAAAATTCATTCAAACAAAAATCAATCAAATTTAGAGTTTTTTCAATTGTAAATCTATAACCCGATCGCTTTGCTCAGCTTTTTTGAATTGTGGGAACATAAACGCTAACTTAAATGATCTACCAGCCCCTATTCCTTACCTAAAAAAGGTGGTTGTGATTAAATTGCTAGTGCGTAAGTCAAGGTCGTGCATTCAGTACGTTTTGCGGTAGACTGCAAAAAGTGTCCCGACAGAATGCTGACATAAATTTAGAAAGTATTATATTTTGATGTTTGAAATACAATTGAATCAAACATAAATAAGGCAATTTTTACACTGGCCTAGCTTAAACTAGACGATGCTCTGCGAAAGTAAATATCAATTATTTTTCGTATTAAGACGTTATGTTTGAACTCTGTCATTTAATACGCAGTATTTTGCTTTTTTTCGAATTTATCGCCACTCGACTTTTTGAAAAATTTCGTTTTTCACCGAGGTGTCTTTTCGCAAGCTGCTCACTACTTTCCAAATATAAGGGTGGGCCCCGCTGGAATAAGATTGAATGCCTAAATGCCATCCTTCGACTGCATTTGTTGTCTTAGCAAGCCACTCACAGCCTCTTTAGGCAGATTCCAAAATGAGAGATGGAAAACAATGTTGGGCTCCATGCTTTTTATTTATGTAGAGCCGAATGAAAGTTACAGCTCGTCAATTCCTCAATTTTTGTAAGTTATAAACAGTTTCGGTCGCATACATTCTAGATTTTGTGAACGATCAAATCATAGGACTCGCCGATTTTTTTCTTTTCATTTCTTTCGAATGCAGGAGGAAAGGAGCACTTTTACGGCTAAAGCTAAATCGTGATTCAGTTCGTAGGTCACTATGGGACACAGTTTGTTGATTTTTTTTCAATTATTTCAGTGAGAGATAGAAAAAAAACACCCGATAACTCACTCCAGTTTTTTTTGGAATGACTAAAGAGCAGCTTGCTCAAAATCTAACAATTTTTTTTCAGGCCGTCAGTTTGGCGCTAAATCAATCAAAGCTTGCAAAGACCGATTATAAATTTTTTGGTTTTGCTGAAAAGAAAGGCGCATATACAAAATAGTGCGATACCAGGTTCACTAATGCGAATTGAATATAGCGGATTGAGTTTTGAGAGACGTTTTATAGGTTCCCTCGGCTGACCAGTAATTTTTTTTCCAAAAGTCGAAGCATTTTGATGTCATCTCAAAAAATGGTTCACTCGTGATCATTTAATCTGCTGTCATACCGGATAAAACTGAAGTTTTCATGAATCTCGAAAATACGAGGAACGGGCATGTGTGTCATGCTTACATCTTCTACCTGCTTGAGCAAAACAGTTTTCGTTAAAAAGTTTTTTTTTTCGCTTAAAGTAAAAATCGGGCATGCAGCTATAAAAACGTATTTTTAAGATAAAACTGTGAATTCAAAACAAGACTGATGTGTTACTTGTTTAAAGGATTTGCGTCTGTAAATGGCTTGAGCACAGCTTAAAATGACAGTCAGAATTTATATTTGTCAGAAACAAAACGTCAATTTGTTATCAAAATAGCACAAACAGGGTTTTTAAGTAATTTTGCCGATTTGGTGAATTTTTCAATCGGATTTAAAAAACAAACTGGTGAATAAGAGTATTAAGCGATTTACTAAAGCTTTATGTTAGGATTTACAACTGAAATAAACCAAGCTTTCCAATGTGATGCGTGCGTTAATTGCAAATTTTTTTTTGTTGTGATAGGAGTTGAGATAAGGCGTTTATGCAGCTTTAATTGTGGTGTTAAGCTATTAAGTCATGCATCAAAGCTGTTTCAGTTTCTCGGGGGCTATCAACAGTACATTAATTTATGAAAAGCGGATAAAGAGGCTATATTTTGTTCCGACTTGGAGGTTTGAAAATTTGGCTAATTTGTGACAACTAACGCTTTTTATATTTCGTTCTTATAGCACGCGTAAGCGACAAATTAATGCGTTCTAAAATGAATTGAAGCAAGCCGTTTGTTCTCTATTTTTTGATATGATATGCTTAATACATCCTTTTGTGGTATACATTAGTGTCTGAAGTGATTGAAAAGTTTCTTCTGTTTTTTTTTGTTCCGTCAATTTTTTAACCGACAATTTTTTTTAATTTTCGCCTGATAAACTAGTTTTCTCTTTTTTTCATTTCTTCGGACTTCAAATTTACGAAATATGTGCTCGGCTGGTTTTTTCTCCAGACAATTTTGACTTTTTAAATAGCATTTTTAGACGGAGTTTTTGATATCATTCGAAAGTTTTGTTGTCTTGATATGTAAAATATGTAAAAATGAAGGTAAAATATGTTTCAATTGTGATAGTGTTTGCTAACCTGTGGTGTTAAATGATTGCCATTTTGGGAAAAATAACGCGCGCAATGTGGATTATTTTAACGCGTGTGTGGGATGTTTTTCAAAACATTGTCCTAAAAGAAATTTTTCAATTTTAGAAATTTGCATCAAATTTTTCCGATGCGAACACTACTATATAGATCTTTCAAGGCGGTCGGATTATTCAAGGCTTCGCCTTGATACCAGCAGTCTTGTTAAAAAAATTTTTCAAAAAATTGTTTCATGATATTTTGACCTAAGTATGGAAGAATTTAAGATCATGTTATCTTCCTAATGGACAATTTCTCTGTTTTTTTTTTGTTCAAATCAAATCAAGCTAATTCTTTGTCTTTGAATTATTTTGTTAATGCTGGGATAAACGAACGACTAACTTCTCAAGTCCTATTCCTCGAGGAGTTGTGCTGTGTAAGCAATCGGCCAAGTGTTTTTTGGGCAAATTTGTTGGACAAATTTGCATACGAAAGTAATTTTGACGAATAATTTTTGGCATTCGCCGTCAGCCAACCAAAAATTAGCGGTCATCAAAAATCCAAAAAATAATGATTTTTTTTTCGTGTTTCTGGACCGTGCTGAATTTACTGTGCTCGGAGACTTCTGTGCTTCTTGCACAATAACCGGCTATTTTGGCATTTCAGCTATTTTGTTTCTTGCATGGTTTTGTCAATCTGACTGGCTGTTTGAAAATGGTCTTTTGATTCTGCTGGTTGGGTGCCTCTGATTTTTTCGAGTCTGTTGGTGCAGGTGTAATCATTGCTACCAGTGCAGCTGGCACCATCGTAACTTCATCCAACTTCACCGACTCTAATTACGTCAACAACATTGACCAGCCAGATGCTCTGGATGCTGGAAGCAGCTACAGCTACTCTCTGGACGACGCTTCTGGTCTTGGTCCTACTGCTCAGATCATGTGTACCCGTTAGTTCAACTTTTTAACTTTCATAAAAAAAAGACGATAGCTTTAATTATATGACACGAAAGTTTGATGTAAAAGAAAACATGGATCTGGTTAACTATACCCCCATTGCAAACGGGGGAGGCGATTCGTTTCAAGGTACCAAATTCTTATATCCTTAATCATTGGCTAGTAGCTCATAATAGAAGTGGTAGTTTTATACTGTGTACCATAGGGGAAAATATTTAACTAGATCTGAAAACATAATGTGAACTTTTTTATAGCCAACCCGTACCCAGTTTCAAGAGTTGGTAATCAATAATATTATACTATATCAATTATAATGGATAATAAGAGATTATAATCGCTTGGAAAATATCACGATTATAATCAATTATAAATCCTGTAAACACCTAACTTTGGTAATTATGATCAATTATAATTGTCAAAAAATCATTATAATAATAATCCCTTATAACTGATTACTTACGCGTAAACTTGGATGCCGGAAACTTTGTTGCATGCCAGATCCAGACCTTGTTTGTGTTTTTTGTCATTTTGTGGTTGAAGTCATCCTTCACTCTCGAAGGAGTATAAATCATGGTTGGATTCGAACTTGAGATTTCGGCATGTATTGAAAGTAGATTTTGTTCAACTTGCTCACTGTTCCTTCTAACTTCATATAATATTTTGCGATTTCGATCCTTATAAACACCAGCAGATTTAGGACGGGGGAAGGAAGCAGCGGACTTTTTATTCCTTCAGGGATTCGACCCTCTGTCGACTCAAAGGCTCCCCCTTTGTACTATTTTTTTTGGCTGACTTTGGCGCCAAAATATACTAATTCTGAGAGGGGAGCGCGCGCCGAAAAAAAACGCGATTTTTTGGTCAAGGTTTTCCAAAAATTGCATAAAAAACCTTTTTGGCCTGTTTTTTCAAAATTTTGTCTGTGGCGCAAAATGTTTGGTCGAAATAGGGCCTTTATAGTGTGCTGGGAGTGCTCGGAAAATCAATTTGGTCGACCAAAAAAAAGGTCGAGAAAATTTTCTAAAAGTTTTTGAGAATCCCCCCACCCTCGAGAAAATCTTAGATCCGTCCGTGATGTTGAACGCCCAAATGTTAGCATTATTGGCAGTTTGAGCAGTGTAGGTAAAAAAAACTGTGCTTACAGGCCATCAAGGTTTTCTGACACCCATTTTCGAGCTGAAACGAGTGAAAAATTAGTTTTCGATTTCAAAACAAGTACTTTTCAAATAGTTGACCAAAAATAAGATAGCCATTTTAAATTGGCGGTCACTTTAATTTGATATGAAAGCTGTTGTGTTCTTCAGGTGCACTGCCGCCATCTGCCATTGTCGCAAGTGCGATGAATCAAAGCGTGGCCAAAGTCTTCATCACTACAAACCCTGGCAACCCCTCAAACTTGGATGGTTTCAATGTGCGCTCTTTGGATGGATCCATTGACTCTAACGAGAGTTAGTTCGATACTTTACTGCTTCTATTTATCATCCCTTACTTACCATCCCCTACTTACCATCCCCTACTTACCATCCCTTACTTACCATCCCCTACTTACCATCCCTTACTTACCATCCCCTACTTACCATCCCTTACTTACCATCCCCTACTTACCGTCTCCTACTTACCATCCCCTACTTACCATCCCCTACTTACCATCTTCTACTTACCATCCCCTGGGGTGTTAAGTAACGATAGCCGAAGTTGGGTTTTTTCTCAAGCACCCTCAAATAAGTGGTGGAATGTCGAAAATATTCTCCCAAGTTTTGTATCATGCTGTAGCCCTGTCAGCCGTGGTTTGAATAATCTCGAAAAATAATAATTTAACTAAATAAAAGTCTGGATATTTTTCTGCTATTCGGGCGCATTTTCCTAATTTGTTCCTAAGAGAGCAGATGAGAAAAGAACAGACACTTCCGACATGATTTAACATTTGTTGTTGTCTTTTAAATTGTATTGTTTTTGTCTCAAATTTTTACTAAGAATGAAATGAATCTTGTATATTGTATCTCCTTCTTATGAAAATGGTCTGAAGGTAACAAGAAATGACATGAATTTTGTACAAATTATTTACTTAAATGGAAAATGACCGAAAATTCACAAAAAGTTACATAAATTTTTTATAAGTTAAAAATTGTATCAGTGAAACAATTTCGGATTGCTTTGACATGCCTTTTGCTCGTAAACTGTCTTTTCTCGCGCAACATATATTTTTTGAGCTTTTTCTTAAAAAATGCTGTAACAATTTTTGATATCTTTTGCTTATAGTTGTTTTTTTTTTGCGATTCGCAGAGGACCTAAGAAACGCTATCCGAGCCAAGCCTGTTTCTCTTATTTCCCCACATTCTAGACTGTGATTTTTGTTCGGCGAAGCTCTATTTATGCAACTTTGCAGTCGAAATCGGTCAAGCTGTGGTAAACCTGAAGCTAGAGGTCAAGTGAGAGCTCGTCCTCTCACACTATCATTGCCATGGCAGGGCTGCGATTACAAGATCTGACGATCACGAAGTGAACGCCTGACTATTATGCTGAATGCCTAGAATTGGTTGTGACATTAATGAACAAAATTTTGTTTCTATTTCGTTTAAATTCCAATTATTGGTTTTGGCATGTGTCAGATACCTTGAAGTTTTGACCAAAACTTTTTTTGTTTCAGCTAATACAGAGATAACACTTGATGGATTGCCTGTCCCATTCACTGAGTACGAATTTGTAGCGAATCAGCTCTTCTTTTGTGCTGCCGGGGAGGATATGAGCAGCGTCAACACCTCCTCCAACAAGATCCGGCTGGCCCCGGCGACTCCAAACATTTCGGACGTATACGCGGTCCCCATAACCACCGACGTCCATTTGAACTTTAGCTTCTCGAGTGTAGACTCGGACGTGAAATACAACTTGTACAGAGACGGGGTGCTCATTGAAGTGTTCTCACAGACGAACTACTCTAGTTTTGGATCGACCGGATTTGACTATTTGGATCCAGGTATCAAAGGGTTGTTTAATGCATTAAATTTTCTGTATTACCCAAAGATCTACACTTAGATGTTAGCAGCAGTGTTCCGAGGAGCCGTTGGCCTGGTTTTGTACAAATCACTGACCTAAAAGTTGGCCGACCTGAAAACTTTTCAAAAATTGCCTTAAAACGTTCCCTAAAAAAATGCCCTGTGTTAGATAAAGAATGATGATATGCTTTATGAGCTATCGTTAAACTGTTTTAACTGTGATTTTGAGCTACGTTTTTGAAAATATGAGTAATTTTTGCAGATCTTGAGCACGGTTACGTGTACACGTACATCTACGAAGCAGAAGACGAGTTCTCTGGTCTCAAAGAAGCCTCCGCCGAGAATTCTGTCTGCACATGTAAGTCGTTTTTTGTATAGTTAATGCCGAATTGTTGATAATGTCCTTTTTGGTCTACGTGTTTCAGCGAAGTAAATAAACCTGAAATTGCTCATTTTGGTTTGCAAACTAATTTCTCACTCATTTCAACACGTAGAAAACGTGCCAAAATATCTTCACTCTAGAATTTGCTATTTTTTTTACCAATAAATATTCTCAAGATCGACGATTTTGTCAACAATTTTGCTTTAACTATATCATGTCACTTCAACAAAAACGGTTTTCGGTCTAAACAATCTTTCTTTTTTCAAACGTAGAAAAGTTTGAACGGTGGTGTTTGAGATTCCTTAATTTCAAATTTAAATTTGGTAGTTGAAGCTCATTTAGTAGTTATTTACACTTGCGAAGCAAAGTGTATTAGTAGGAATCTTCTTTTTTTTCCAACCTAAGTCGCAAATAAAAGTGCTTTTTTTGGTGGCACTTTTGAATCGGTAGGCTGCTGTTGCAGTATAAAATCATATGTGCTTTAACATTTGATTAGCAAAAAAAAGTTAACACAGCTGATGCATTTTTACTTCATCAAATGAACCTTAAAAAGTTACTTATTTCAAACAGCAGTACAATGATTACACTTTCGAAGCGAGTGTATTAGTACAAACCTTCTTTTTTTCAACCTATGTCGCAAATATTGGTGGCACTTTGGGGCACCTTTACAGCTTTTTGATAGCATGTGCTTTGACATTCGAATAGTAATAAGTTCACACAGTTGATGCATTCTTAGTTCATCAAACGAACCGAAAAAATTGATTTATTTCAAACAACAACAATATTAAAAACTCTATTTCGAAAATTTTCAAACTCAATATATCTAGCAATTTTTTGAAATGCACAATTGGCTTTATTCTTTGCAAATTTTACATGCAAAGTAAGTGTGGATGCCTTGAAATTGTTACATTCCAAATTTTTATTGAAATTGTGTCTATTTGTATTTGGTGCCACTTTTGCTGAATGGAATTGGCAATTTATTGGCATATGTAGCTGCTCTCTTCGTGACTAGTATTTGTCGGTGGTTAAGCGTGGGTGGCTGAGTGTTTATTGCGTGAGACTCAAATCTTTTTATTTCAGTAGGTCGCAGATTCGAATCCTGCACGTAACCGAGTTTTTGCTAATTTGAGGCTTATTTCTACGTTCTCTCTTTTCAATGGATAGAGTTGCTTTTTGGTCGTGTTCTAGCGAAGCGTAGCTTTGCCTCGGTGTAAAAAGTTCTATTTCAGAAAAAATTTAAACTCAGTGCATCTCGCATGTTTTTGAAATGCATAATTTATACGTAATTTGGCTTTATGCTTTCCAATTTATTACATGCAAAGACGTGTCTTTTTGTAATTGGTGCTTCTTGTGCTGCATCGAATTGGCAATTTATTAGCATATGTAGCTGCATTATTGGTGGCTAGATTTTGGGGTTTTTAAGCATCCGTGTGGCTGTGTGGTTAGTTCGTGAGACTCAAATTTGTTAGGTCGCAGATTCGATCCGACTCGTAGCCGAATTTTTGCTAATTCGAGGCTTATTTCTACTTTTTCTTATTTCACTTGATAGAGCCGCTTTTTGGTCGTGTTTTCGCTCGTTTTCTCGTAATTGCATCTGTGTAATCGTTATATTTTGCATCAGATAGCTTCGCTCTAAGCTATGGTGTGGATCATCACTACCTTTTCTTCTCCCATCAAAATCAAGTTAAAAAGTTTTTAAAAGTTTAAGAAAATTTTAAAAAAGTTGACATCTTACAACTTCCACAAAAGTGGTAAGTTTATGTTCCAAGGCCAAGCTTCGACAACCAAAAGGCCATACAGGTGGTTAATTTGAAATGAAATGGTTAGAAAAACAAATGATATTTCACACTTGTTCTAAAGATATTACATGTTTTGCCATATGGGTTGTTTTGAAAGAGTTACTTTCGTAAAGTTAGTTCGAGTAGCATGGTAAGAGCTGGATGCCATCGCCAAAATTGTCATAATGTTCAATGTATAAAATGCCTGATCGTGGAATCCAGCACAATTTCTTAAATAAATTTTTTCGATAGTTCAATTTGTGGAGCTTGCTGCTCATGCGAAATATTGTGGCGCCGCAAAAAATGAGCTCTTTGAGAACGAATTCAAAAATACGAGTGTAAAAATTTCAATGTTTAACAAACCTTAAAGAGTGATATTTGTTCTCAAATGCACCAAAAAATACGATATCACTTTTCCTGTTCTAATCAACACACCCAACACTCCACTACGGCGTATAGGGTATTTTTTTCAGCGCAACTTAGGTAATTCACTAAAGCTCGGTTTCATAGACTTAATGTTAAAGCCAAGGTGTTTTAAGTCGAGAAAAAACACAAATTTAGCGATGAAGAAATAAGTTTAAAAAATTCTTTATTTAAAAGAGGAAATGTTTTTTGTTTCTTATGTGCTGTACAGCTCAAAAACTGTCCATTAGTCTATTTACACACAAGTGGAGCGTTGTATGATACTACGACGAGGCGACTTTGTTCCAACTTTCGATCCATAATAATCAAATGATCCGTAAGGAAACTATTTTCTTTATACCAAAGTATAATAAGCGCATACAAATAATCATTTCAAATTAAGTTGAAGCAATTCATGGGTCGTAATTTTTGTTCCGACTTTCGAAGAAAACGGAATAACAGTTTTTACAAAATTTTTTTATATCCCATTGAAAATATCGACTCCCTGAAATCAAAGGTAAAAAAAAATTTTTATATCCGATCGTTTTTTGCGAAGTTCTGGGAGTTTGAAAATTGCTAATTTGGCCATGCTCTGACTAATTTATGTGCAATTAGAACATTTTATTCATAATGTTGAAAACGTAACGCGAATTAATTATGCGTGGCGAATTATCCCGCACAACAAAATCGTTTCCAGGGGCGGATCTAGGATTTTCTCGAGGGGGGGGGGGGGGGCGGATTTTCAAAAAATTTTCCAAAATTTTGACGACCTTTTTATTTTGAGGGCGACCAAATTGATTTTTCGAGCTCTCCCAAAGCACTGTTTTGCCCCTATTTTGGCAAAATTTTCTGCGCTGGAGGCAAATTTTTGAAAAAACAGTCAAAAAAGCCGTTTTTGGGCACTTTTTGAAAAATTTTAGGGTCGGTCGGCCAAAAATGGATTTATGAAAAAGTATCAAAGGGGGGACCCTTTGGGTCGGCAGGGGGTCGAATCCCTGAGATGGGGGGGGGGGGGGGGCGTCCGCCCCCCTCGCCTCCTCCCCCTAAATCCACCCCTGATCGTTTCAAATTGAACTGAGGTTATAGCTAATCGATCGTATCAATTTCGTACGACTCAAATTTTTACACTTGATCTTGGATATTGTCCAAAAATTATAGATTTTTAGTATTTTATTTTCCCAAAAACTATTCGATAGAAATTAAGATAGTCGGAACATTCAGGAGATAGTCGGAACATTCAGGAGATAGTCGGAACAGTCTTGTTTCGTTCTAGACTCAATTTATAATTTTCAGTGCTTGTCGTTCCAATTTTCGAAGACTTTTTAACTAGCTTCTCTTGACAAGATTTCTGAAATCATTTGAAAAATACTCTTTTCTTGAGCTCAAATTTATAAAGATATTTTACCTGTAATCACTTTTTTCAAAGTTTTAGGGTTTAAAAATTGCCAATTTGACCAACTTGGTCAATTAACGCGCAATAAATTTTTTGTTATTTCAGCGTAAGCGGCAAACTAAATCGTTGCAAATCTATTTGTAATGCGTTACCAGGCTCAATGTTTGTCAATTTATACTTAACATAGCATGTGGGGGAATATAATGAACGAAAAACATTTTTTTAAAAGATTTTTTCCCAATTATTTAATCACTTTTTGTTTTTTATCACAAACTTTTTCATTTACGTTAAGCGAAAATTGGAACATTCAGGGCCTTGCCGTGATACGAGCCTTTTAATACTTTTTGAAACTGATTTTCTTTGCACGCAAACGTTTCGTTTTTCTTTGATTTTTCTTTGTATGCACTTTTTCAACCATTTTTTTAAGGCAAATTATTTTTAACGCTTATTTTTTAACGTAAAAATATTGAAAAATTGTAAAAACTGAATGACTGAAAACTGCACATATGTAAATTAATTGATGATAATTTTAAAGTACTCAAAAAGGACAAAATTGACTATTGATTATTATACATAAATACCGCCGAAGGCGATCAACAAATGAGTTTTCGGACGACCTTTGAACAATGCAACCAGCCCTCTTCCTGAACTTTATGAAAGTTTTTGAACAAGTTTCAAGTTTTTCGGTTTTCTCGATGCTCCTTACTATTTCTTTCCTTGATCGGTTTGTTTCGTGATGCGATCTATCATCACCCCCATCTTTGTGACCACCGTTCGTTTCCGCTAGCTTCTCCGAGACGTCGTTGTTTCTCCGATATCGTTAGAGTCCTGGCTACTATACGACACTAGTCGCTGTTTTCTTTCACGTTTCTTCGCTGTTGTAGTATCGTCCACCTTCTTTTTCTCTTGTTTCGCTTTATTTGCCTCCTTTTCCCCTTCTACGTTTTTTTCCGTTTCCACTAATTCTATTGGCGTTTGTAAATCCGTTGGCGTTGCTGGCACTACTGGTTGGAAAACCCCGGAAGAATTTCGGGTTCTGCCCTCTGCAATGTGGCCGATGCCACTGGTGCCGATTGTTGCACCGATTCAGGTGATTATTCTCCCCCCGATTCTGGCAAATACGTTTGCCTGCTGCCCCCCTGTCGACTGATGGATAGTGGTACGTTTTCACTATCGTTTTCACTTTCCGACTCGCTTATCGGTTGGAATCGGCGGCTCGTGGCAGACTGACTCAGGATTCTCGGTTTTGTAATCTTGCTATCCACTTTCGCTTTCCTTTTCGTTAGCTCCTTCTGTTTAACAACTTGAGGTGTAGGCGGCTGAGGAAGATTGGCAGGGACCTTCTTGGCTGTTTTCTCGGACAACGCCACCGCTGATTTCCTAAGAACAACGCCATTGTTTAGAGTAATTTGTGTGACTGCTTGTTGATTTCACCTTAGAGGTTAATTTTCTATATTTTGGAGATTCCAATCTCCCGTGCGCTGGTACAACTGGCCAGATGGACCTGGTTTGGATATATTTGATTGAAGGTAATTGATATTTTCAAACATTTTTTAAAAACTTAATATAATTTGAAGTAAAATAAAACGTTAAAATGCTCGAAGTTGGATATATTTGAGGGTGTTTGATATTTTCAAACATTTGTTTTAAAACTTAATATAATTTGAAGTAAAAAAACGTTAATATGTTCGAAATCCGCATTTAAAGAACATGTAATGGAACTTGAAAAACGGTGTCCTTTCTAGATCCCGGTGACGTCACTGACTTGAGTTGGTCCAACATGGCTGTTCAGCAAGTGAGTCTGGTGTTCGGGGCACCCTCTGGAAATTACACCAAGTTCGTCTACAGCTACGAGGGATCTGTCAGCTCGGGATCAAACAATGTCTCTGCAACAACCACAATCGACGTGGCGTGAGTGATGAAAATATCATCAAAATGGTATTCACACATTTCGCCCCTCATAAATTACTGGCACATTTCGCCCCTCTTAAATTACTGGCACATTTCGCCCCTAAAATGTACATTAAGAAAGCGGCGTTAATTAACTGTGTAATAAGTTAGGGGCGAAACGTGCGAGGACGAAATGAGTGAAATTATTAGGGGCGAAATGGGTGAGGGGCGAAACGTGGGACATTGCATCAAAATATCGACGATTTATGGTTCTAGAATTTTGTCGCCGATTTTAGTTATGGGATTATAGATTTTTGATCCGGGCATAATGTGGAATAGAGCTTTATCCGTGAGAGTGATTGCCCTTGGCGTGCACAGGAATTTTTGAGCGGTGCGGTTTTCTTTAAAATTTCTTAGATCTATCAAATTGACTTTGCGAACATTATTTTGTAAAAACATGGCAAAACGCCGCTTTTGGGTATTTTAGGGAAGGGTTTCCTAAAGTCGCGTTTTTGGGCGCACTTGCCCCTCAAAATTAGCGGCCTTACACACTCAAGGATTCTAAATTTCACCTACTCCCCTCCCCTTACTGGATCACAAAATTCATAACTTCTGTAGTAATTTCAAAAAAGATAAGTTACAATAGCAGATAGATTTTTTGCAAATAATCGTTCCAGATGTAATCAAGCTCATTCTTCTTCGTGTTCTGTTTGATCCAAATCATATGATGTAATTTAGTTTCTTTGCCCGTCTGTAAAAAATCCCTGCACGTGTTTGTGTTTTTTCTTAGTGGACTTGGATCTGCGGAAACTGTCACCTTCACAGTTCAGAGTGTGGTGGATTGTCTCGGGGGCTCGCTAGATGGCAACAACTCCACCGTCACCGCATACACAAGTCAGCACTAATTTACTGCTTTTATCTATAGGGTGGCAATTCTGTAGTAGATACCATAGGTCCCCCTATCTTTTTTAAATTTAGGTCCCCAAGCTCCATCTATCACTGCTACTGGCATCAACATTCGAAGGGAGGGCTTGAATAAAATCCAACTTGTATGGGCTGGTAACACAGGCGATGTCAACACAGACCCAAGCCTCATAAAATCAACCGTAAGTCTTTTTTTCTCTGAACTTTCATCAAGTCATTTCACTTGCAACCACAAGACTTCAGTTACTTGGACCGGTATGTATCTTTAAGTGTAACATTTGCACAATTATTACTAACCGTGTGTGATCAAAAGCAACAAATGTCGTAAAATAGTAAGCTGATATAACATAACGTTTTTATCTGAGAGACAAGGTGTTTTTTTTCAACATTTCTTAATTTAAAAAAAGTTAGAGTAATTGAAAAAATTTAATAATTTGCAGATCTTTAGTACAGCTAAATGGTTCACTAATTTTAGTCGGAAGGGTCTTTGAGATGAATAAATAGTTGTGTTGGTCGAGTCAAAGTGCGATAACAAACGAGAACTGATAAAATTTCTTTTATCGAACAATTCGGTTCTCCGATAAACATGACAAACATGTAGTTTCAAATTTGCAACGTTTTATAAGTAGAAACAAGACGAAAATTTGAAAATTTTTCTATGAAAATCATCCCCCCACACGCCATATAAAGTACAAAACAATAGATTTCTCTCCTTGTTACAAATTAATTATGGCAAATAAGCTTCCTTCAACCAATTTGGAACGATTTATAAGACGGATTAAATCTCCGCTTTCGATGTAATAGCGCGAATTATATCGCGCGTTAATTGTCCCAAATTGGTCAAAATGGCCAAAATGGCAATCGTTAAACCCTCATAACATTACGAAAAATGATCACAGGTGAAATATCTTTTCAAATTTAAGCTCAGGACAACAATACCTTTTGAATGATATAAAAAAATTCCGTCAAAAATGGCTAGTTAAAAAGTCGAAATTTGTCTGAAGAAAAAAAACCCACCCCGAGCTCAAATATTCCGTTACTTTCGTATCGAAAGTCGGAACAATAACAAACTTATTAAGAAGAGTGATAATCTGGCCGAATCAAATTTAATCAACCATCATATCAAATGGGTCTAATATTCTCAAGATTTTTTTAAAGCATATTTCGTTGAAAATACAAGTGTTCATCAGTGAATTCAAAATTTAAAGCAAGTTCAGCTACCACACACACTCTTCATCAACGATGATTCAATGGAGCTCAACAGAAATTTCAACAGGGAACTTGAAAAGAAAATGCAGACATCCTGAACAAAAAATCTGTACAAAAACTTAATAGTTTTTAAAATTCCAAATTTTTTTTTGAATAAAAACATAAAAAATTAGTAAGCAAACTCAGATAATTTAGTTTCATACAAATATAAAAAGTTCCTTGCTTCTCAAGGATTTTTCTTTTCCGTTATTGTTTGTCTTCATCTAAAACATAGAACATAACTTATTATGAAACTAATCACATATAAATCGAAAATATAAATTTTTCTTAAATTATCAACCCTGTAATTAAAAACCGTATCAAGGCCTATCGTTGTATAATTTAAACCAAAGTTTTTCTTTTAATCAGGAAAACATTAACGATCTGTTTACTCTTTATCTGACTGGTTGACGGCAAACAAGTTGAGTTAAAGAAATCAGAGAAATCATTCAAGTTAAAAATAAAAGCTCGTCTTCTCAAACGTATTCCAGACAGAACATTTTTTATTTATCTGGGAATTTTTTTGAATTTAAGTTTTGAAATTTGAGAAGCACATTAGCATTGTAGATCTTATATTAAATCATATGAATAAATAGGCATTATGTACCCTGAATGATATTGCTACATTTTTTTGCAATCAAAAGTTAAATCTTTGAATCGATGCAGTAACCTAATATAACTTTGTGTATGCTTCAATCACTTTACTTTTACGCATTTATTTACTTTTTAAACAAAAAAGCAGTTCCTATTTTCCTAAAAAAAGATCCAAGAGAGTGTGACAGTTTTCATTTGAAGCTAACAACTTTCGGCAAAAACGAACATTATTTATTTAAGCTTTTAAAACTATTAGTTCAAACCATAGCCAAATTGGATTGGAATGAACTTTATTATAACCTTGTTAAAATAATTTTTTTTGAAAAAAAGTAGAACATCAAAAAAGGGCTTATGAATATTTTGTTTTCTAGAATTGAAATGCAGAAAGTCTCAAAAAAGTTTCTGAAAATCCGAGTTATTAACTTGTTGCAATAGACTAGATTTGTGTCATAAGAGGTTCAAAGTTTGAAAGTATTTAATTTCAAATGTTGTACGCTATGTGAAGGATATTTTTATCTTTGAAATCGACATGCTTTCGAAGTTTGCCTCTAACTGATTAGAATCTGAACTGGCCTGATTATTTATATTTTCCCAATTGTTTGCAATGCGTTTGCTTACCGTGATTCTGGGCTTGGGTTTCCATCTTTCAAACCAAACTCATCTTGGACATGTTTATGGTTACTGGTGCATGGACTAATTTTTGTGTCCGCTGTCTAAAAAAATAAATCCAGCGCTAAATTAAAATTATTTAATCAAAAAGTTACAAGGGCCAACAACATGAGATATATAGAACAATAAAGCTGTTTTCCTTTAAATTTATCTAAAACTTTTTTCCTTTTTTTTCAATTTTATTCATTTTTTGTAATAAGTTTTGATATGCATTGTCAATTTTCGTGCTTGCTTATTTGGACACTACTGTTGATTTAAAGCAGTTTATGGGTTGGTTGGCTGTCGTCTCAGAGGTAGTTGTTATCCTTAAATTCTTTTGAAGTTGTTAATTGTTCATATCTATTGAGAATTGTATCTTCTTCTTCTTCGTTTTCTTTTAGTTTTTTTTACGCTTGCGATTAGCAAGCGTTATCAAATCGGAAGGTAGAAGTTTTTCGGGTCAACAACTAGTTCAATAAAATCAGTTGAATCATTTATAGGTAGATTCTTGCTGGGTGGGTGCTAAATTACTATTAACTATTGGTTGGATGGTGTTACTAAATGTTTCAATGGGACATGAAACATCTAAAAGTTTTTCATGAAAGTTTTCCTGCTCAATTGGTGTCTGCTCAAAAATGGTCGGTTCAGCTTTTTAAAACTGTGCAGTTTCTTATTTGATTTTGAGATGTCTTTCTTGGCATGCTTGCCTAGAGTTCCTGTTCCCTTAAAACAGTTATTATGAAAATGTTTGGGATTGGGTTTTTTATGATTTTTTTCAGACATTTTCAAAAATCTTATAACTTTTGCAAAAAAAAAAAATTTTGTTTTCTCAAAATTTTTAAACCGATTTTCAAAAAAGAAAAATCCATAGAAACACCGCCTTTACCCTTGTGTGCCTACATGCTCCCTTGGTCTCTTTTTGCTTTACCACTTTGTCAACAGCCTACAAAAAAATCAGTGAGGGGGGAGGGGATATTTGACCGACGTTTTTGATTTTTTTTCCTTTTCTCAAAAACTCATCAACCAAATCTGCGATTTTGTTTCAATGAAAACAGCGGGTTTGGAAAACTCCGACTCATATGCGGCTACGTCCGAACTTTTTTTAATATATTAAATTCTGGTCCTCGGAATAATGAAACTTTTGTTTTTCAGAGCGGTTTTTTGAGTTTTTTTTGTTTTTTTCTCCAATCACCGAAACCTGATGTTGTGGATTAAATGGAGACGCGTTTTTGAAACAAGAAGCTATGATTATGCGCAAATTTTTGGAAACGAGCAAATTTTTCAAATTTGTTTTTTCGTTTTTTTTTGTGATTGTGTTGCATCGCCGCTGATGCGAAGCTTCGCTTCGCCTCTGTGTCTAGAAACTTCGTTGTGTGGTTGTTTCCCATCGCGAGTGAACCGAATGCATGAAAGTTTCTGACCAATCAGGGTCCTTTAACTTAAACAATCCGTTACTCGGTTTTTCAAGTTTAGTTTGTGCAATTTTTTTAAATACTGATTTCTGATTGGCCAGCATAATTTCCGGGTGTTTGGCGGTTTTTCTCCTACGAAAATTACCCCACCAATTTTTGTGCCAGGAAATAATATTGTGGGCCAATGCACTTAGTATGGTGCGTACCCACAGAGCCGCATTCCAGGATAGCCGAAAACACTAAATCCGGGATTCATTTTTGTTTTTTGGGTATTCGGCTCAGCGTGAAACGCCACCCTTGGTATTATCCCGTTTTAAACACTGATCTGTGGTATTACATGCAGGTATTCCGCAGCTCTGACGGTGGCGTGAGTTACGTCGAGGCGTACCCAAACACGACTCTGAATTACATAATAGACGAGGGACTGTCTCCGGCGACAGAGTACACCTACAAAGTGAAGACATACTACAACGGATACCCTTCTCCAGATTCGACCACCACCACTGCATGTACTTGTAAGTGAGCAGACATGCTGAATGCAAATGCGTGATCCAATTTTCGAAGAAATTAACGGATTATTTGTGCTCAGTGCGATATTTCCTCTCAACTTTCAACTTTTTATTTATCGTTTGTTAACTTAATTTTTAAGGTTCGCCCAACAGGGCCGAAGAACAAATAGGCCGGGAAAAAAATTGCTCAAGCATAAATTTAGTTCAGAACTGCCGAACAAACAAAACTTATAATACAAAGAATAATACAAGTTTTGCTCATTCAAACGATCTAGTCGTACAAATTGCCCTAGATTGCACTTATTTTTCTTAGTTGATTGGTTGTTTTTTTTCTCGTATACTTTTTGCTCTGACGGAGACCCTACAATGAACGCATTGCACGAAATCAAAAAAATCGTGAAATCCTGAAACGGTCCTTAATTTTCTTTATTTTCTCAACCCAGACCCTACAAAGCCGCAGAACGTGACCTTTACCGCAATCAACTCCACCGCTTTGATCTGCACCTGGTCCGCCCCCAGTGTATCTGGACCTGCTCTGAGCGACTACGAGGTCATTTTCAATGACTTATCCGCCACTCCTGAAGTTCTGGACCTCGGTAACACTTCAAAGGTGGTTGACTTGACCAGAGCGAGTGTAGACCGGAATTTGCCTAATGTTTGCTATGTCAGAACACGGTTAGTTTTCATACTTATACTTTTTTATACCTTCTCATGTTTCGGTCCGAATTATTTTGTTTAATGAGCTCTGATATGGTTGGATTTTAAGTTAAGTTGTTTTGTAAAAAAAAATTATTAATTAAAGTAAGTTGCGCAGGGGCGGATTTTTTGGAAGGGGGGAAGTGGATTTAGGGGGGCAGGAAAGTACCTTTGGTACTTTTTAAGATATCAACTTTTGGCTGACCTCTAAGACTTTTGTAAATGTCTGGTCAAAATGTTCCAAAAACTGCCCAAAACGCAAAACATTATATCAAAATACGGTCTTTATAATGTTCTCGGAGCGCTCAGAAACTCAATTTGGTCGACCTAAAAAAAGGTCGTCAAAATTTGTTCAAAAAATCCCCCACCCCCCTCGAGAAAATCCTAGATCCTTTCCTGAAGTTGCCTCATAAGTTTTGCCACCGGTTTGTGGACCATTTTCGGAAGTTTTTGAATAAATTGGAATCACTTATTGATCCAGTTTTCTCAATTATCAAAAAAGTGTCGATCATAAATTGTTTTTGAACGTCAAATAACTTTACGACCGTCTATTTTTGAAACGCGAAAGTTGAAGATTTTTAGAAAAACAAGTGAGTCATTTTCTTCGGTTTCCTTGCGTTCATTGACACCTTTCCAACTGTCTGTTGGCTATGTTTCCAACTGGACACCATATTTCAGGACGGGGTGTTCTGTGGGGGGTAATCTGGAGGGCAAGTGGGCTAGTGCAGTGGCCTACTTCGCCCCTTTTGAGCCCTCAGTGTCGGCCAAGGCCATCTCGCAGACGGAAGTGGAATTGGAAGTGATTCCAGACTACGAGTTCAATAACATTCGTACATATCTTGCCACCATTTACAGAGATGGAGTTTCAATTGGTGAGAAAAAAAAACATAAAACCAATTCTCTAGAGTTTCAATTTGATATATTCTTTTCACTAACGCGAGCTTGCTGTCCATTCATTTCGTACTGTCTCTTCATTTTCTTTTTAAGCGAGTTGTAAGCTTCGAACTATAATGATTCAAAAGTCATTTCGAATAGGTTTGAGGGAAGCTAATTGACCGCAATAGTGTTTATTAGAAGCAAAGTTTATCATATCTTTCAGATGATCTAACCAATTTTCTCAAAAATTAGGTTTGAGTTCGAAATTTCTCTGAAGAAAAAATCATCTCGAATACTAAACTGATTCTATTTTCTTTCACCAAAAGCTATTCCAGAAACGTTTAAAGGCAGTCAATACATTCAAAGCTTCACCCAGAAGCAAATAGTCTGGATTATTACAGCTTTTGAATAGTTTGTATTCGAGATGACTTTTACTTCAGAGAAATTTCGAAATTAAACCTAAATTTATGAGAAAATTTATTTGATCATCTTAAAAATATTGATGTATTTAACTCGCAAAGTTGACACTCCTATTTTCGGTTAAGTTATGGGGTTTAAATGTGGGGTAATTAATGCGTGCTAATAAATATTCCGGCTCACATAATTTTTTCAAATTGAATTGAGTCAAGCTAGTTGGTTTAAATAACACTTGTTTTGCGCTGATACGTAACGAAAGTAACGGAATATTTGTGCTCGGGGTGAGTTTTTTTTCTTCAGATAAATTTTGACTTTTTAACTAGCCATTTTTGACGGAATTTTTTTGTATCATTCAAAAGCTATTGTTGTTCTGAGCTTAAACTTGACAAGATATTTCAACTGTGATCAATTTTTGTAAAGTTATAGGGGTTTATGTTGCTATTTTGTAAAGTTATGTTGCTATTTTGGCTAATTTGGGACATTTAACGCACGATATATTTCACGCTATTAACGCGTAAGCGGAGATTTAATCCGTCTTAGAAATCGTTCCAAAATGGTTAAAGAAAGCTTATTTGCAATAATTGGTTTGTTACTAGGAGCGACTTCTATCACTTTGTACTTTATATGGCGTGTGGGAGGATGAATTTCACAAAAAATTTCAAATTAAAAAACAAACATTTTTATTTTTTACATTTAATTTTTTTCAAGTTTTTACTGCTCAATAGACCTTAGGAGGCAGTCGGAACATTCAAAACCTCGCCTTGATACGAGCAGTTTTGTCTTAGTTTTGCCTTGATACGAGCAGTTTTGTCTTAATACTATATGACTTTCTTGTAGAATATTTTTTTGCCGTTTTTTGAAGCTAGTTTTGCTATATACAGTCCTGGTTTGAATTATCCGGACAAAATGAAAAAAAAAAGAGAGCTGCAAAAAATGATGAGAATAAAATGCATAGAATTTCTCATGAATTGTCGTAATGCAAATTGCTTAGCAAAATTCGGAACTAGAATTTTAACCCAAAACATTTGGCTCGTTTTAGGTAATCAAGAATAACGCTAAGACTACCAATTTAAATGATGTTAAATTTATTCGTTTGGTAAAACCTTGAAAAATTTGTTTAAGAAAAAATACTTTTGGTTAATAATTTTGGTTGGCAAATATCGATATACATCATTTTAAACAATCGAAATTAAAATCTTTACAATGAATGCCACCCAATCCCGATAGATACCGTTAAGTTAAAACTGTCGCACTGAACATGGCCTACTAAATACCGCAAACCTTGGTCGTATATCTGAGCGATAATAATTTAGTTTTTTTTTTAAAAAGTGCTTCTAATTTCATCATTGTACTTCAATTGTACTATGAACATTAGTAGTTCAAAGTACACTCTCATAGGGAGTAAAAGTGGTATCATAATCACGCCACATTAGTTATGCATGGGATTATAAACACGGGCGGATCTAGAATTTTCTCGGGGGGTAGCGGATTTTCAAAAAAATTTTCGAAAGTTTTGTCGATCCTTTTTAGATCGACCAAACAAATTTATTTTCCAAGCTCTCCTAAAGCACTAAAAGGACGCTGTTTTAGCCAAACTATAAGCGCCGCAGGCAATTTTTTGAGAAAACAGGATACAATCTTTTGATAAAATTATGAAAAATTTGTTTATGTAAAAATACTTTTGGTTGATAGCCAAACAAGTCATTTTTACTATATAAAACTCAAATTCTTCGCTTAAAACCAAATTTTGAACGTTTTTGCACCAATTTTAGGAGATTTGATTTTAGCCCTGTAGATAGGTGTTGGGTTGTGTAAGACTTTCTTTTAAGTTAACCGGGTAGTCTTAGCGTTATTCTTGACTAATTAAAAAACTAAATTCCCCTTTTTTGCGGTAAAATTTTTGATTCTAATTTTTGCAAAATAAATGCATCATAATAATTTTCACATTAAAAAAACTTAGTAATCAAACACTCGAAAGAAATGAGCGTTATTAAATGGAGTCCTTTTTTAACTCAAAGGATGTTGATTCTGCCGATATTTTTGGCCATTTAGTCCGTCTGTCATGAGAATAGCGCTCAAAATATTTCTCAGATCACAACTAAAGCTCATTGTTATCTTATGTGTGAAGAAACTTTGTTAGACTAATCAAAAACGGATTTTCTTACGCAGTTGGACCGTGGGGTGGGTATTTATTAGAACCAGCAAATCAGTTTCATTTTTATCAAATTAATAAATCAGTCGCGTTAGCATCAAAAATCTTTCATTGGACAAAAGTAGACTCGACCACCTAATTTTAGTGTCATTTAGGTGTATGCAATTTCGAAATTTTATTTCATATCAAGTTATAGACCGCTAAGGCACGGCCTGTTAGTTGCTGAGCTATGGCTAATACAAGGATAGCTTGTTACTGCGCGCAAAAAAAAAGCATAGAATGTTCCGATCATAGTCTTCAAAAAAACACAAAAAAAGGTTTTTCAAATTAGTTTTTTTTCTACGTGGTGTGATAAAAGTATCTGAACGAGTATATACAGTTTAGGAATAGTAGTCAGTCATAGTAAAACAGGTGAACAGTTTTGGTAGAAAAAAGATTACAAAAACAAAACAAAAATCGTTAAAACAATTTTAAAAAAATTCAAAAAAATGTTTTTCTATTTTTTTGCAGCATTTTTTGAAAATTTCAAATTATTGACTCCTAAGTTTTTGCTTTGAAAAATCCGAAAAATATTTTTTTTTTAACTAAAAAATAGGTTTTTAGGGCTTAAATTAAGCATTAATAAGCTATTTTAAGCCTAGCTTGCTTTATTTGATCGAAATAAGACCAAAAATTAATATTTTCCGACCTGCTTTTTCCCCAACTAAAAAAAAATTGGAAATTTTTGGGTGTGGTCCGAATTAAGACTAAAACAGCTGTAATATGATATATCAAGCAGCCCAGTACGATGATTATTTGTGGTACCTGACTTTGCCTGGAAAGCAAAAATAAAAAATAAAAAGAAACACGAATACAAAGTTTCTCCCCATTTTCAATGGTCGGAACAATAAACAATAAGTAACTTAATCATCTGATTTATTTTTGCAACTTTTCGGTTATACCCTCTCTAAATGAATTGTGAAAATGACAATTTTCATAAGAAAGTAGGATCGATGCTAATTAAAAATGCTGGGCTGATATCGCGAACGTTTAGCTCACGATATCAGCGAACAAAACGAAAATGAAGAACGCATTTGGTCTCATTTTCGCGAAATTTAGTTGGCAAAAAGTAGAAAGAAGATACAATTTGAGGCTAGTTTCAGCAAAAAATTTTCGTAAACAATTGATAGGGCTCTTACTTTTCTATATCTGCCAAATATTCTATGTTTTAAAGTGAGAATGGCAAAAATTTGAGCAATCAGAACGAATGGACAAAAAAATTGGTAAAAATAGGATCAACTTGTCATTTTGCTACAATTGAACCTTGGTAAAAATAAAATTTCACCAGTCGGACCAAAACTGTGTACACGTGAAAACAGTGTCACTGCAAATTAATAAAGCACACAATACTTCAGCGTTTCATTTATTTTCAACCAATCAGGTGCAAGGTTTCCCTGTCTTCAGATCGGTTGCAACCGCTGAAAATATACAAGTCTTGGAAATTTTTATTAGGGGGTTCAGCCTAGATTAGCACAACATCAATCCTGCTTACCTTCTATATATCCGAGAGATAATGAAACCTGTTTTGACTGTTTTCTCTTTCAAATTTGGTTTACAACACACTTTTTTCAAGCTCGTTAAAAGTTGCAAAGTATTTCCCATGAATAAAAAAGGAAAAGGGCTCAAACCATCCAGTTTTAGATCAATTTGATTTTCAACCGTCTTTGGAAAATTACTCGAACAATTAATTTACCACCGAAATTCTGAGTTGTCATTTGACAACCTATACTACATTCAGTTGATGCAAAAAAGTTCAGTTGATGCTATTGCTTCTCTAATAGAAAATCTAATTTGGATTAAGATAACCAAGCCATTAAAACTCAGTGAACGTTTCTTGATTTAAGTGAAAATTTGAAAATAATTACCTCCTAGAAATCTTCAAATTACATATTAAACAAACAAAAAAGGGTGATATTTTCTAAAAAATACCATATGATTTCAATTTTTACCAGAATAAAATTTTTACAACCATCTCACAAATCTTTTTCCTATTTTTTTAAAATGATTTGCAAATCGACGCGAAATGAAATCATTATTTTTTTCCCATACATTCTCGAAACTATAATAATAGGAACTTTATAATGTCATATTTTAATCTTTTCTCATAGTATCGGTTTTCTCCATTGTAAAGTTGGTCTGAATTTGTTCGTTTTTCCAGGCTAAATGACACACATTTTACAAAGACACGAAAGGAATATGTAAATTTCCTCTCAATGCAATTCTCCTGCAATGTACTCATTATTTTAGCTGTTTTATCATCTCAATAGATTGCTTTCATTGCCCTTAAAGGGAGAATAAACAATGGGAGATTTAGTTGAAATCCTGATAAAAACATTTGAAAAAGTAGAAATTTTTCATTTTTTTAATTTTGTTTTTTAAATTTATATATATCAGTTTATTTGATCCAAACGTTTTGTGCTACTTCCGCATTAACTGGCTTTCCTTGCTTTGCTCCTAAATTCTTTTTGGCGTTTCAGCTGAAGACATTGGGTTCCCGTGGCACTACACCGATACCGGACGAGTGGCAGGAACCCAATACTTGTACTCCGCCGAGTTCAAAGCGTTCGGCAGCTCCTCTGCAGTCTCAAACACAACTGCGACTTGCACGACTCCTAAAGAAGTCACCGACTTGCAAGTTTCCTTCTCAAACTCTAGTCACCTGACCGTCTCTTGGACCATTCCTGCGGGTGTGGTTGAGGCGTTTGTAGTGCAAGCGAACTCGTTTATAGCAGAGACAAACATGAATCAAACAGTGATAAATGTGACCGTAGGACTGGATGACTACTCTATAGATATCCCCACTTTGGAGGACGAGTCCTGCTTCAATGTGCTCGTGATGACACTAGTTTATTGCGACCACTGGATGCTTCACAACATCAGCAGCCCGGGACGGCATATCAAAGCTTGCACAAGTGAGTCTTCGGATCTTCGGCAATGAGTCCTATACTATATTGGGTTAAAGCTAGCAGCAAAGATACTGGTATACGTACAGCTCGCTGTTTTCATGGATTTGCTTCGAGCATGTTAACGATTACACTGCAACATTGTGAAAGTTACATGCTTCTTTTTTTTCTAAATTACCAACTTCCCATGTTTCAAACCGGCTGTTTCAAAAACTGCTTCGATTATGTCACGATTACAACCACGACATAATTAATGATACATACTTGCTCTTTTGACAGTTAAATAGCTAACGAATGGGAGAAATGAAGCACGTAAAACCGCTCCCAGAAACCACTTTCAAAAACTTGCGGTTATCCGAAGTCATAAATTAATATATTTTAAACCGTTTCAGCTGTTCAACCGCCCAACATAACAGTAACTGCAAGTCGCTACAACGAGATCACCATTATATTTGAGGACACTGACCCCCAGTATACATACCATTTGTGGAGGGGGGCTCTCAAGCTGAATGGGGTGGGGGCAGTTACAATGGATACAAATGGCCTCACTGCGGGAGCTGAATACTGCTACACTGCGGCTATCCAGAAAAATGGCGTCATGTCTCCACGCTCCCATTCCGTAAAAAAATTCTGACTGTATCAAACTAACACTTATTATTAGTTTCTACAGTTTTGTAAATCAATCATTTTGTTTTCGACCAATCATTGTTATAGTTCCAACCGCTAAAGGTGTCGAAAAACTTTTGATTCTGGTGTTTTTGAACACACAAAAGGGGACCACAAATAAACGTCAGATGTTGTCGTGTCATATATCAGATAAAATCTCTCTCAGCCTAGATTCGATCATGGTCAAAAAAACTTCCAAAAAATGTCTATAAAATTTTAGCTTGCTGGGTGAATATAGAGCGAGGAGCCTCTTTTCGTTCCGACGATGACCTGAATAATTTTTAAAGAGTATTTTGAAGGTAGCTTGTTAATAACCGTTATTTGGCCGTCAAAAATTCCTTGATTTTATTTGCTTTTCATACACAAATTTATACTGCGGTGGTAGTCACTTTTTATCTGACTTAGTGAACACACTAAATATGCTAAATTTATGCAAACGAACACTCGTGATACTACAAGTTCACTTCTCTTAAACCAATTAAGTACATTTTTGGTGGAAATTCATGTTAACGAATCCCGGATTGTAACTTATTTTTTTCCAACATTAGAAGACTCCACAAATTTGAATCTGTAAAGTTATTGGATCAAGTTAAAATCCTCTCCTCTCCTCGCCCCCCCCCCCCTCCCCTCAAAAAGACCAAGTTAAGATCCTCCACCCCAGCGCTGAATTTAAATTTAATTTGTTGAGCGCTGCATGTAAAATGCTCGATTCTGATTGGCTGAAAATTCCCAACTTAGAACCAAGTAAACATCCTCCCCCCTAAACGTGTTTAGGGTGGAGGATGTTAACTTGGTACAAATTATTTGATGCAAACTAGAAATTAAAATGGCAATGGACGCAAAAAATTTTCCTGACTTTTCAAACGGTAACAATTTTTTTTGAAATGTAATTGATATCTTTGAAACCTGATTATCGGCACAAACGTGAATGAAGTGAATCTGTGGAATGTGAAAATCTAAAGTACGCATTAATACTGAAGTTATTGAGTTGTTTTAATCTATTCAATTAGGTAAAACATTGTCATTCAAAATCAGTTAAATCACTAATTAAAACAAATACATCAAAGCGTAACTACATGAACGCACGCACGTCCTTCAGCACACGCGTATTGGCTTCTGCCTGGAACCTGTTTGCGCGATCGCTCAAAAGAGTTCCAGGCAAAAGCTAATGCGCGTATACTCAAAGATGTGCGTGCGTGCGCTCATTTAGTTACGTTTTTTGTTAATTTGCTTAAGTTAGCTATTTAACTAATTTTAAAAGGGATTTAATAACTGATTGGATATAAACAAAACCATAAATTAGTTCTTGGTCCATGTCAAAAGGAGCCTACGCCGTTTCTATGGATCAAATATCAGTTTGGGGCCAAGTCACATGGTATTTTTTATGTGACGAGAGGTCCAACCAACTGTACAGATTCAAAATTTTCTTCAACTTCAGCTCTGAAATAATGTCAAAATATACTTTTTTTCTTTTGTTAGTTAGATCTACTTAACAATTTCCCCCCTATGTTACCTACTTAAGAATCTCTCCCCCCCCCCCTTATAATTTACTTGCTCATTTGCTAAGTTAATTTTACGTGCAACAGCTGTTGCCAATTAGAATTTTCTCGTTTCAGAGTTTGCTGCATTCTGATTGGCTGAAAATTCGACTAATTTGCTAGTAATTTGCAAGCTTAACCTACTTAACAATCCCCCCTTTGTAATAGGGGGGGGGGGATTGTTAAGTAGATCCTGTTAGTTTTCACCATTTTTATTTCAGAGTAGAAATCTACGTTGAAAAAGCATTCAGTATGTGCATGGATTGATGTCGAAAGCCGGTATCCTTTAAGCAGAATATTGCCCATATTTCTGCTCATATAAACTTTTTTGAAGATATGCTTGGGATGGTTTTTTCATTTGTCCCAATTTAGTCAAAGAAAATTATTGCTTTCAACAAGAATTTTCTTAACCGCGAGAAACTATATCGAATCTCTGAGTTCAAATAAGAAAAGCTGTTTTGCCTGTGATTAGTTTTGATGATGTTAGAAATTTGTGGATGATGGGTTTGAACCCAAGTTCGATTTCTAAATGAGTGATAATTTCTTAATTTGTTCAACCAAAATTATGCGAGACAAGTAAGAGGACAGTCGGAGCATTTCAAGTTTTACCTTAATAAGAACAGTTTTTGCTGCATATGCATATAAACCTGCGCCAAGATACAATTGATACTGAGGATATTAGTACGAGGTTATTTTAAGTACATCTGATTTTTGAAAAAAAGTACAAAACGTTTTGCGGATCAAGTTAACATCCCCCCCCCCCCCCCCCCAAAATAGACCAAGTTAAGATCCTCCACCCCAGCGCTGAATTTAAATTAAATTTGTTTAGCGCTGCATGTAAAATGCTCGATTCTGATTGGCTGAAAACTCCCAACTTAGAACCAAGTTAACATCCTCCCCTTAAACGTGTTTAGGGGGAAGGATGTTAACTTGGTCACGTTTTGCTTGATCTGTTTTTTTCTCCAGATATTTCAGCTAGCCGTTCTCAGCAAAACTTCAATACCATCTGAAGCAACAATGCCCTGAGCTGCTGATGCAAAAATTGTGTCACATTTGATCACATCTAAAAAACTTATTGAGATTTGAAATGGTAAATTTGGCCCATTTGTGATAAATGAACTATGTAATCAGCCAAAAGACGTCGCTACTATATTAAATTTCTGTAACAATTAAGTAAAAGTTTTGCAGGTCATGCTTGTTTCACTCGAATGAAGTTTTTTTGGCCTGTTTGGTAAACTTTTTGATATAATTTTTCTATTTGGTTCATATACTCAAATCGAATATGCCTGAGTTCCGTTCTTGTTTAGTTCTGTGCGTGCTCGATGCCATCTGCAGTGTCCAGTGTGAACATAGATGCGGCCACTGATACTTCTATCACAGTGGGATGGGTGGAGCCGAGTGACGAGTACGAGTTCGTGCGCATTGTCGTCAACAACCTCCACTCGAACATGACTGTGCTCTCGGATCAGTTCACGATTGGAGTCACCAATGCAGTCGATATTCCTGCTCTGCAGCCCAACACGCCATACAGCATCATCATTTCGTAAGCATTATCATCGTACAGCATCATCATTTTGTAAGCATTATCATCGTACAGCATCATCATTTCGTAAGCATTATCATCGATCGCACAGCATCATCATTTCGTAAGCATCATCATCGTACAACATCATCATTTCGTAAGCATCATCATCGTACAACATCATCATTTCGTAAGCATCATCATCGTACAACATCATCATTTCTTAAGCATTATCATCGTACAGCATCATCATTTCGTAAGCATCATCATCGTACAACATCATCATTTCGTAAGCATTATCGTCGTACAGCATCATCATTTTGTGAGCATCATCATCGTACAGCATCAACATTTTGGAAGCATCATCATCGTACAGCATCATCATTTCGTAAGCGCAATATCATTGTACAGCATCATCATTTCGTAAGCATTATCATTGTACAGCATCATCATTTCGTAAGCATTATCATTGTACAGCATCATCATTTCGTAAGCATCATTATCGTACGGCATCATCATTTCGTAAGCATTATCATTTTACAGCATCATCATTTCGTAAGCATTATCATTGTACAGCATCATCATTTCGTAAGCATCCTTATCGTACGGCATCATCATTTCGTAAGCATTATCATTTTAAAGCATCATCATTTCGTAAGCATTATCATCGATCGCACAGCATCATCATTTCGTAAGCATCATTATCGTACGGCATCATCATTTCGTAAGCATCATCATCGTACAACATCATCATTTCGTAAGCGCATTATCATTGTACAGCATCGTCATTTCGTAGGCATCATCATTGTACAGCATCATCATTTCGTAAGCATTATCATCGTACAGCATCATCATTTTGTAAACTCATTATCCATGTACAGCATCATCATTTCGTAGGCATCATCATCGTACAGCATCATCATTTCGTAAGCATTATCATTGTACAGCATCATCATTTCGTAAGCATTATCATCGTACAGCATCAACATTTTGAAAGCATCATCATCGTACAGCATCATCATTTCGTAAGCGCAATATCATTGTACAGCATCATCATCTCGTAAGCATTATCATTGTACAGCATCATCATTTCGTAAGCATTATCATCGTACAGCATCATCATTACGTAAGCGCATTATCATTGTACAGCATCATCATTTCGTAAGCAATATCATTGTACAGCATCATCATTTCGTAAGCATTATCATCGTACATCATCATCATTTCGCAAGCGCATTATTCTTGTACAGCATCATCATTTCGTAAGCGTATTATCATTGTACAGCATCATCATTTCGTAAGCATTATCATCGTACAGCATCATCATTTCGTTAGCATTATCATTGTACAGCATCATCATTTCGTAAGCGCATTTTCATTGTACAGCATCATCATTTCGTAAGCATTATCATTGTACAGCATCATCATTTCGTAAGCATTATCATTGTACACCATCATCATTTCGTAAGCATTATCATTGTACAACATCATCATTTCGTAAGCATTATCATCGTACAGCATCATCAGTTCGTAAGCGCATTAACATTGTACAGCATCATCATTTCGTAAGCACTATCATTGTACAGCATCATCATTTCGTAAGCATTATCATTGTACAGCATCATCATTTCGTTTAAGCATTATCATCGTACAGCATCAACATTTCGCAAGCATCATGATCGTACAGCATCATCATTTCGTAAGCGCAATATCATTATACAGCATCAACAATTCGTAAGCATTATCATCGTACAGCATCATCATTTCGTAAGCATTATCATTGTACAGCATCATCAATTCGTAAGCATTATCATCGTACAGCATCATTTTGTAAGCGCATTATCATTGTACATCATCATCATTCCGTAAGCATTATCATTGTACAGCATCAACATTTTGCAAGCATCGTCATCGTACTGCATCATCATTTCGTAAGCGCAATATCATTGTACATCCTCATCATTTCGTAAGCATTATCATCATACAGCATCATCATTTCGTAAGCTTAATATTGTACAGCATCATCATTTCGTAAGCATTATCATCGTACAGCATCATCATTTCGTAAGCGCATTATCATTGTACAGCATCATCATTTCGTAAGCATTATTATTGTACAGCATCAACAATTTGCAAGCATTGTCATCGTACAGCATCATCATTTCGTAAGCGCATTATCATTGTACAGCATCATCATTTCGTAAGAATTATCATTGTACAGCATCAACATTTTGCAAGCATTGTCATCGTACAGCATCATCTTTTTAAAAACGCATCATCATTGTACAGCATCATCATTTCGTAAGCATCATCATCATTTTGTAAGCGCAATATCATTGTACATCCTCATCATTTCGTAAGCATTATCATCGTACAGCATCATCATTTCGTAAGCTTAATATTGTACATAATCATCATTTCGTAAGCATTATCATCGTACAGCATCATCATTTCGTAAGCGCATTATCATTGTACAGCATCATCATTTCGTAAGCATTATCATTGTACAGCATCAACAATTTGCAAGCATCGTCATCGTACAGCATCATCGTTTCGTAAGCGCATTATCATTGTACAGCATCATCATTTCGTAAGATTTATCATTGTACAGCATCAACATTTTGCAAGCATTGTCATCGTACAGCATCATCTTTTTAAAAACGCATCATCATTGTACAGCATCATCATTTCGTAAGCATCATCATCATTTTGTAAGCGCAATTTCATCGTACAGCATCAACATTTTGCAGGCATCGTCATCGTACAGCATCATCATTTCGTAAGCGCAATATCATTGTACAGCATCATCATTTCGTAAGCATTATCATCGTACAGCATCATCAATTCGTAAGCGCAATATCCTTGTACAGCATCATCATTTCGTAAGAATTATCATCGTACAGCATCAACATTTTGCAGGCATCATCATCGTACAGCATCATCAATTCGTAAGCGCAATATCATTGTACAGCATCATCATTTCGTAAGCATTATCATCGTACAGCATCATCAATTCGTAAGCGCAATATCCTTGTACAGCATCATCATTTCGTAAGCATTATCATCGTACCGCATCAACATTTTGCAAGCATTGTCATCGTACAGCATCATCTTTTTGTAAACGCATCATCATTGTACAGCATCATCATTTCGTAAGCATTATCATCGTACAGCATCATCATTTCGTAAGCGCAATATCATTGTACAGCATCATCATTTCGTAAGAATTATCATCGTACAGCATCATCATTTCGTAAGCGCAATATCATTGTACAGCATCATCATTTCGTAAGCATTATCATCGTACAGCATCATCAATTCGTAAGCGCAATATCCTTGTACAGCATCATCATTTCGTAAGCATTATCATCGTACCGCATCAACATTTTGCAAGCATTGTCATCGTACAGCATCATCTTTTTGTAAACGCATCATCATTGTACAGCATCATCATTTCGTAAGCATTATCATCGTACAGCATCATCATTTCGTAAGCGCAATATCATTGTACAGCATCATCATTTCGTAAGAATTATCATCGTACAGCATCAAAATTTTGCAGGCATCGTCATTGTACAGCATCATCATTTCGTTAGCGCAATATCATTGTACAGCATCATCATTTCGTAAGCATTATCATCGTACAGCATCATCAATTCGTAAGCGCAATATCCTTGTACAGCATCATCATTTCGTAAGCATTATCATCGTACAGCATCAACATTTTGCAAGCATCGTCACCGTACAGCATCATCATTTTGTAAACGCATTATCATTGTACAGAATCATCATTTCGTAAGCATCATCATCGTACAGCATCATCATTTCGTAAGCGCAATACCATTGTACAGCATCATCATTTCGTAAGCATGATCATCGTACAGCATCATCATTTTGTAAACGCATTATCCATGTACAGCATCATCATTTCGTAGGCATCATCATCGTACAGCATCATCATCATTTTTCTAAGAACTTTTTTTCTCATAACGAGGCCATACTGTGCATTTTGTGCGTTGTAAACGGATTACTCAGCAGGCCAAAATCAGATTTGTCGCGGAACTCGCTACAATGTTACTTTTCTCTGATCATCATTGCGATTTTGAATTCCGCAAACAAATAGCTTAAACACTGCGCCGCTCAAAGGTGCTCCAAAAATAGCGCAAATGCGGATTCCGGAACAATATTTGCGGAAACCGGAATAATTTGTTAAGTCCACAAAAAAATAATCAAATATAGCTATAGTAAAGTTGAGTAGTTGCTGAATCCGCAACTGTAAGCGGAATCCGCAAATGTAAGCAAAATTTGCAAATTGTAAGAGGAATCCGCATTTTCTTGTGGATTCCAGTAACATAATTTTACGTCTTGAAACTAAATTTTTAAATTAAATCTACTTTCGTCGGTTATCATTAAGACTGTACAATAGTTCAATCTCATTTACTGCCAACAGTTCGAACTTAACGAGCTCATTCTCAAACATTGAAAGAATGAACCTCTTTCCAATCTCAAATACTGAAAGAATGAACACCTTTTCGATCTCAAGTAGTGAAAGAATGAGCATCTTTCCGATTTCAAATACTGAAAGACTGAACCTCTTTCCAATCTCAAATACTAAAACAATGAACACCTTTTCGAACCCAAATACTGAAAGAATGAGCATCTTTCCAATTTCAAATACTGAAAGAATGAACCGCTTTCCAATCTCAAATAGTGAAAAAATGAACACCTTTCCTGTCTCGAATACTGAAAGAATGAGCTTTTTTCCAACCTCAAATGCTGAAAGAACAAAAAAAAAAACTGAGAAGAACCACTTCATAGGTTATAGTGCCCTTATTTATTTTTTAAACGAAAGGAGTACCTCGACGATTTCAATTGAAAGTAAAGTTGGTTTAAAGGTGATATTTGGATTCCACTAACAATAGTTAAATCCTTGCTTTTAAAGTCTTAATTTAGCAGATAATATTTCTAGCAAAAGCTTTTAGTTTTTCACGCAAGGATTGTTCATTTCAGTATAGGAAACAAAACTACGATCCAGTTATAATTATGGAATTCGCTCCCAATGTAGGAGTCAGCTTAGATTTTGCGAAATCCGCTGATAGTTGCGGAATCCGAACAACCAGCTATATTCTTTTTTTTTGTGGAAATCGCTACAAAGCAAATGTGCCCACAAAATTTATGGTACACGCATTTTTACCCGTAATCCACGGAAATCGTGTAAGTAGAATCCACTCACATTTGAGAACACATTTAAAGTCTTGTCTCTGGAATCAAAAAATACACAGACAAAAACTTGTGCGCCTATCCAGTGCACAGTCTAGCCTCGTAAGATTTTTGAAATGAGAAGGACTAGGAAGGAACTTTGACCTAAGGTATGTTTTTTGTTTATTTTCCAACCAATTTTTCTATCTCAAGGAAAGCTCGAAACGGGTCCAGAAGAAGTCATATTACAGCCCGTTTCTCACAGTATATCTGAAAAAATTGGTAAGAAGCTGACTTCTTGATTTTAATTCTATTATTTTACTACAAATGCTCATCGTGCCAGCTGTTATGTCATTATTTTGCTATTTTTCAAGTGATTCAGTGTTTTTTTTTTCTAAAAAAAGACAGTCAGAAAAAAAGAAACATGCAACTAAATCGTAGATATCCATCATGGTAAATCGGATTTTGAGCTAAACGCTGTTTAGAGAACAAAAAATGGTTAATATAAATCAGATTTTGAGCTCAAAAATTTTCTATAAAATCGAATAAAAGAATCATTCTAAGCCCAATTCCGAGCAAGTTGCTATATAACAAATCAAGAAATTAGTCGATATAAATCAAATGACAACCTAAGTCAATCCAAACTGGATCGAAGTTTGAACTAATTGGTTTTTTTTATTATACTACCAGACGCTATGGATGTAAATTTAAAAAGGAATAGCAACGAATAAGTGTAACAAAAACTCAAATTGATGAAATCAAAAAGTTCGCAAAAAAATTGATTTGAATCATCTTAAATTTGTTTTAATCCCTTGAAAAAAAAACTAAATAAACTTACAACTGAACAGCATTGAGTTGAATTGATTTAAAATCAATTTGGGTTGATTTTTTTTAGCTGGGACTAAAGATCAATTTAAATCGACTTTAAATTGATCCAAATCAAACTTCAATTTTTCTATTCAGTCTTCATAGTTTTTCCATGCTTAAATCGATCTCAATTTAATCTACATTTTTGTTTCACGCTAAAATTAGTTGTAAATCATTTTTTTTTCAGTGCGTGTAGGAATTCATTTAAGCCCACAAATTGATAGGTTTCAAACGCACTATTCTCTCCGTCAATCTTATGGCTTTAAGTTGTTGGTTATTATTTTGTTCAGCCAGCACAGCCAGCGTCTGAAGAAAACTTTCGTAAGTGCAATGAAAAAAAGCCATTTCAACGCTTTTAAGAAAAACAGGCAGATAAACGATTAAATTAATCTCATTTAGAACTCCATCTCTTTTGATTTAAGTCGCGCAGGTCGCGGTGGTTTTTTTCAGTCGCGCTGGTCTTCAATTGCCAAGTTTCGGTCGCGCCGGTCTGGAATTGCCAATATAAAGTCGCGCCGGTCTGGAATTGCCAAATTTGAGTCGCGCCGGTCTTTTCTTAAGTCGCGGACCTCGACCCGGGTTGATAACTACAATTGAACTAAATTATTCATCTGAAATTGAATGAATGTGTTTAGAAACGAGGTCTACTGCAATTCTAAGAACTACACTTACAAACTGATATCGTCGGAGCCGAAGTCAATTGCAGCCTACACCAACGCACAGAGACCTGTGCTGTCTCTCTACACAAACCCCCTTCAACCCCCTGCCGTGTCTGTCAACTTCTTTCTGCCTCTGGGGACGGAGGGCTACTCATTCCAGCTGGAGCGAAACGGAATCGATATTCCATCCATCACAAATCCGTTCAATGATGTGAATTTGGAACCAGCCACTGAGTACACATACAAAGGTAACTAAATGCGGAGCAATAATTAAGTGGCCCTTAATTTAGTTTCTATACCTTGTGGTCTGAAGAAACTTTTTCCATTCTAGTAATACTCCCGAAAATTGAATGTAGATCTGAATCAAGTAATCAACAGTAGTTGGTTATGAACTAACGGGTTATTTATATAATTTGTTAACACTTAATGTTAATGTTCAACAGTTTTTTGAATATTGCACTATGATCTTTTGATCGGTACTTTTTACATGCTTTAGGATAATTTTCATCGTCTTGCAGCTAGCTAAAACAGCTCTAAACAATAAAAGTTTAACATATCGCCCAAAATTTCAAAGTGATTTGCGCTCTGACTTTTAAGGCATTGATGAAGTGGTTTTAAATCCATTTTTGCCGCATTTTGAAAACCGTTGTTTTCTTCTAGTTCTATCTGAATAGCTTAAGAAGAGAATGAATTGAATGCAGCTGTCTTGTTCCATTTTGTCGACTTATTTTAGAGATTTTTTCGGCATAGGGTGGGTTGTTTTTGCGCGACGATTATGAGTTCCTCGAGGAAAGAATGACTACCTCGAAGAAAAATCATAAGGAATCAACTAACAGCCAATTAATATATTGATGAGAATGTTTCGAACTACTTGCACAAAAGCCAATTGCTCATATTAGAAACACTCAATTGGTGGTTCATTTAATTTTAAATCTGTGCAAAAACTTGGAAGCACTTGACTTCCACTGAATTTTTTGTGTGTTTGCTTGTAGGACACTTAGTTGGCCACAGTGGGTCGGAGAGTCCTGTGAGTCAGGAGGTGGTTATCTGCACCCATCCTGACAAAGTGGTCAACCTGAGACAGACAGGAGCCACCACCACCACAGTCACAGTCGCTTGGGACGCTTCTGCATACCAACCCAGTGGTCAGTCCAAACTATAAGTGACCATTTTTTTAAAATCTGATAAAATTTAGTGACATTCAGTGATTTTTATTTTAAGAAGCGTTTAATGTACAAATGGCGAATAAATCGGTTAAATTTGTTGTCGGTAAGAAACTGTTTTTAGTCAACAGTCAGCCGATTTTATGCACGCAAACAAAATGGCTCTTCAAGTTTTTGAACTGAATAAATATTTTCTAAAATTGAGAAGCGTATATAAATTGGGTGCATGTTTAATGCCTAAAATGTGACCTAGGTTTATTTGAGAGAGTTCCTGTGGATGAGTTTCTGTTTTTTTAATTAACAGGTTACTACGCAATGCTGCACAATCTGACCGATGATTTCGTGACTGGAGTCGACGCCTCTGCCACCGCAAGCAGACTCAGTTGGATGTCCTCGACGTCCTCTCTTTCTGCCCGAATAGGCGTGAACACCTTCACGGCCACGCTGAATTCATTCGACGGAGCAGCTATGAATCCGGCACAACATTTTGTAGTGGGACTGTTGTCTTGTTTGGACTGCACCGAGACGGACTCGGCCGCACTTGTCGCGGATGACTCACTGGTCGCTTCGGGTCAGACTTTGGGTACGATTAGGCTGATTTTTGTTTTTATGTTGTATGACTACGTTTCTGCTCAACCTTTTACTCATACACTACTCATTTCTCTGAATTTGATGAACCAATTCAATAAGATTAGAAAAACGGATTCTTAAATTGCTGCATCAACATTTTTGAGACGCAGTAGCACTTTTGAAAACCTGTTGTTCTTATGATGTTTCAAGATAATTCAAAATTCATTAAAAAAGGTTACCGATATCAAATTTATAGGGAGTTTTTGTGAAGAAAATGCTTACAACTACCTATTTCAGCCCATGAATTATGCAGCAACTTCGCGACAATCACCGTCTATACGAAACCAGAAACACCTGCATGCATCGCGCATACAATTGGCACGAATGAGATTCAACTCAACGCCACTCTGAATGATCTAGATTTGAACCCTGCTACAATTTACTTCAAACGAAGTGGTATTGGAGGCTACATTGTCTCGGACTTGACCTTGAGTGACCTCCCGTATTCGGACACTCGTACTTTGGTTCCTGGCAGAGAGTACACGTACACTGTGACCAGCCAGATTGGAGGATTTGAGAGTGCCAGTTCAACTTGTGCTCAGTGCACGAAGCCTAATCCGCCCGAGAACTTCGACGGGTCTTTCCAGGATGACCAGGCCGTTAGAGTTACTTGGGATGCCTCAGGCATCAACGGAGACTTCGACTGTGAGTCTATCATCATAATGTATAATGAGTTTGAAATTTTGTTTCCCAAGACCTACGAATAGTTGCCTACGAATCGCGAGTTTTTGAACCCAATTTAATGAAAAATTAGCTTTACCTTTACCCATACCAACTTTCTTGGCCTTGCCAGAAAAATTGAGCTTAAGCTCTGCTATGTTTCTATTTGTTACTCAACATAGTTGAATTTGTTTCAATAATCGGCTACAGGTAATTTTTTTTAACGACTAGGAATTTTTGTGTTCAGAAATTTTGTAGTTCATCATGTTTTTTCAAGTGTATATTTTGTTATAAGCCATGTTGACATTGCAGTATTTTAATATTCGAATTTTTGGGCAGCATTTTGAGACCTTTCAGGGTCCATTTGCTGCCCTCTTGGAGTTGAAATGAGGGTTCTCGAGAGGGGGCAGATTTTCAAAAATTTTCAGGAAATCTGTCGTTCGTTTTTTTGTCGAGCTCTCCCAAATCATTAAAAAATTTTGTCGAGCTCTCCCAAAGCATTGAAAAAATTTGCTTCGGCTGAATGTTTTGCAACGCAGGCAAAATTTTGAAAAAATTGGCCAAAAAAGGCGTTTTTAAGCACTTTTCGGAAAACTTTGACCAAAAATTCTCATTTTATTGGCGCGCGCTCGCCCTCAAAATTAGTATATAATGGCGCCAAAAATTGATATCTCAAAAAAGTACGATGAGGGGACCCGTTGGGTCGGCAGGGGGTCGAATCCATGAGCGTATTTTACTTTTGATCATTTTTAGGAAAATTACAGTGTTTTGAAAATTTACAAATACAAATGCCAAAATCTAATGCAAGCTATTTCCCAAGTGTCAATTAATGCGTAGCGTCGACGTTGATAGAATTCGACTCACACATCCCCCGGGTTGATCAAAGATACTAATCATACAATTTTCAGATATGGAAAAATCCTTATTATACAGTTTTCATGCAAATCCAAAAGTACAGAATTTTGCTTGAAAGGTTTCCTTCTGATTAAGGAGTTTTCATTTATTGAAATTGCATGATTTGCGTTTTTCTACTGACCAAAACATATTTTTGTTTTTGGTCAGTGGAAAAGCGACAAACACCTTGATTACACAAAGCTAGGTTCACCAAAGGATTAACAATCTTGCTTGTACAATGCTTTGGAAACGACGAGAGTTTAGATGTCGCACACGGGCAGTATTATGAAAATAGCAAATTTGTTAGTTTTTCCGAACATCATCAAAGGTTCTAATTTGTTGAGCTTAAAACTTTTACCAATCATACATTGGCCAAGATATTCAAAATATACAAATAAGTAGGCTTTTTGAGCGTTTTACAAAAAAAATATCTAAAAAACGGAAAATTTAATCCAAATTCTGTGTATCCAGTTATGCACACGAAATTTAAATTGTGCCTGCTAATTTTGTTTTGCAATTGAAAAAATGCAACACATTTGTAAAAGTAATTCCAAACTATTTTTTAAAAATTTTGGCGCCGCTATCAAAAAATTGCTAGTCATACAATTATAATTTTATGGATAAGGTAGGATTAGCATTTTTTGCTGAAAAATTTTTTTTTGTTCCGACCTCTCAAAGTGGGAGGAAATTAAAATTCGGTTGTATTCCTTTTTTGTTTTCTACTAAAAATCAGGTACCTAAAATTATCATCGGAATGCGTTGAGTGATATATCATTTTAAAGCCTTTTCTGTCGTGATTCAAACGAAATTTTAAAATTCTAAAACATTTTTCCCAGTGTCGAGAAAAACTGGTTTGATTTTTTTTATATTTTTTGATTTTTTCAGGCGAATATAGCGAGCGAGCAGGCTTATAATTGTTAGTTTTGAATTTTAAAGCTAATTTTTTAGTTTTACACAAGTGAATTTGTTAACAAGAACCTTTTTAGCGCTTTCTTGCAAATAAAAGCTTAAAAACAAATTAAAAGTCTTTCATTAAGATTTTTTTACCAGTCCAGAAACAAAAGTCAACGCAATTTGAAAAAAAAATGTGTTTTTTTTTAATTTGGCTGGAACATTCTGTGCTACTTGCACAGCAACCTGCTATCCTCGTTTATTTATGGTGATACACCGAACTTTATGCTAAAACAAGAATAAAGTTCTGTTAAATTTCGGTGTTACTATTTTCGCAAAACCGCATGAAATTTGTTTCATTAGGACTTTTTCGTAGATTCAAGTTCTGGAGTTGCATGATTGGCAAATTTTGTCGATGGAGGTCAACCCGGGCCATTTCCTCCCACCGCCGACACAAGTAGATTTTGTGGGTGAACCATGACTTTTACAATGTTGATGATGAAGATCTAATAAGTTTGGAATTCCCTAATTACCATGAATGCCAATTTTCAAAATAATTGGGAAGTGCTATTGTAAGTTTGACTAGATAAGAACGAATTTAAGCAGGGGCACAACAGCGGTTCGCCGTGATGGGCTGTACAGCTCGTATGTTGGTCCTATCCCTCGTGGATAAATGATCTTAAATTTTAAATGGAATTGAGGCAAGATATTTTGGCTCATTGGTGCGTTAGTAGACGTAAAGATAAACATATCATATAGCGTGTGATTTTTTTTGCATTTCTTGATTATTTTTTGCTTCGAACACTGTTTCATTGAGGTTAAAAAGCGGTCAATAGGGAGGATGTTCACTTAGTTCTGAATATGAGTTCGAATTTTCAACAAGCAGAATGGAGCATTTTACTTGCAGTTCTTAGCAAATTTAATCTAAATTGAAAACTGGGGTGAATGATCTTAACTTGTTCTATCCGGGGGTGGGGGAGGGGGGATATGTTAACTTGTTTCTTACAATCTTTATTTCGAACTCAGGGAATAATAATTTAATGTGCCATCTTATAAAGCAGTGTGAATTATTTCAGCTTTCGAAGTGTCCAAGGAGGACGAGGCTTTTACAGCCGTCACGCCCACCACTCAACTGTTCTATGATTGGACTGGACTCAACCCCTCCACCTGCTACAAGTTCCATGTGCGCACTAAAGTAGACTGTGTCGCCAACTCCAACACACCCGTCTACTCTGATACACTCACCATACGCAAGTGCACTCGACCCTCCCAGTGTCAACTCACTAAGGTAATCTGCCACCCAGAGTATCGCAGTACTTGAAGGGTAACATTTGCAACTCAATGGATAGGACTCCATTAAAAAATATTTTTTATTCACTCTAACCAAACTAACTCAACTTTTTGAAGTGTTAATTGTTCAAAATTTTGAGGGAGACGGTGGCCTATGAGAAAAAAGGTTCTTAAAAAAAGATGATTTGTTGATCGTAATCAATAACAGTGGACGAATCATACTATTACTATTTATAAGGCTTGATCCCGTCATCTGCAGGTTCTATGTTACAAGTCCACTGCCCGTTTCTTGGGGCCGACCAATTTGATTTACTTAAGTCTCCTTGAAAAATAAATAGATCTGCTGTTCGCCAAAAAATCAAGATGTCAAAAATTGATTTTTTAATGAAAAATGATAAACACCTTGTTAGCTTTCTTAACTCTACAAGTGTAAAAAAGCAGGTAAAATTTTGCGTGCTTAGCTACTTTTAATCAATGGTTCTTCTGCTTCAATTAGGACTTTTTTAAACCGACCAGATTGATTTTCCTAGCACGGTCAAAATGTCGTTTTTGGGCATTTTTGGAAAATTTTGACCAAAAAATTGCTTCCCTTCAAAAGTATCATAAATTAGCACCAAAGGCGCCTTAAGAAAAATTTTAGTGTTGGTCGACCAAAAAGGAATGTCATAAAACTACCAAATAGGGAACTATTTGGTTGGTGCGTGGGCCGAATCTCTGAGGGGGGATGCGGCAATTGAGGTGGATCTCCTCACTAAATCCGCGCCTGGTTTCAATGATTCCTTGGGCTTTTTAGGTATCGCCTGTTGACCTCTCGGAGGGTGGATACTCGCGTAAACTGGAGCTGAACTTCACTGTGAACTATGAGCACTCCTACAAGATCTTCAAGTCGGGTGAGGCTGAGACACTCTACGAAGAGATCGCCCAGGTGCAAGATGACTCAGGTGTATATCTGGACACAAATGTTCTATCCGGAGTGGGCTACTGCTACAAGTGCACTGCCATTGCCAATGGTAAGAACCTTCTTTCAAACGGTTTTTGATGAGTGTGAAAAAGTAGTAATAATTGAGGTTTCTTCGATTCGCAGAGGTTATATGAAATGCCAGCAGGCCTGTCGAAGCATAGTCTGTCTCTTTAAAATAGTCAAAGCACCCTCAAAAAAAGTTAAGGAAATTTACCTTGAAAAATTCCCTAAAACACCTTAACAATTAAGGCAAATTTGCACTACCTTAAGTACGCCTTAGCTTACCTTAAAACACCTTAAAAATTAAGGCAAATTTGCACTACCTTAAGTACGCCTTAACTTACCTTAAAACACCTTAAAAATTTACCTTAACAAATACCTTAAAAATTTTTATCGGTAAATTTACCTTAAAAATTTACCTTACAAAATTAGGTAATTAACCTATATTTACCTTAACATTAAAAACACAAAAAGTAAGGTAAAAACCTTAATTCTCTTCATTTTTAAGGATTTTTGTATATACCTATATACATAGAAACCTTTGTTCCTTAAATGATTGAATTGAAATTTTGACCGGTTGACTACGAAATCCAATGTTTATCTTAAATTCCCTCATTCCTAATTAGTTAAATTCATTCCTAAATTTTTAAGTTAAAGTTAAGGTTAAGTTAAGGTAAGTTACCGATATTCAGTTAGGGTAAATTTTACTTTAATAATTTTTTAAGGTAAAGTTAAGGTAATGTTAAGGTAAATTTTACCTTATTTTTTTTAAACTTAACTTATTTAGGGTAATTTTACCTTAACAATTTTTTGAGTGCATGAACAGACCAGAACTGGGCGTTATTACATTAGTGCATGGGGCCTCTTTTCTAATATACTTCCATTAGGTGTACTTTTTTCGTTAACTTAGCTAACTAGCTTGTTCGAATTGGATATTTTGTAATTCTATTGCGTTGATGCGCAAAAATTTTGAATGTTTGTGCTCGGATGCTCTTTATCACGAAAAATTTCTACTTTTAAGCAAGCAGGTTAGTTATACAAGTTTAACTAAGGTAGGGCTATTTTAGTAGAGCTCACCGTCAAAACCCCTGCTTGAAAATCCTGTAAAGTTGTGTTGATAATATCCCTGAGATTCTCAAACAAATCATAATCACTTCAAACTTCATTTAATCAGGAATTGAGAGCATCAGATCAACCAGTATCTGTTCGTGCAGTCTGCCAGCTGCTCCCGCCGATTTGACCTTCAATGCTCTCTCAGACAGTTCCATAGAGCTGGCCTGGGCGTTCCCAGACAGCAACGGACGGTACACCGACTTCGAAATCACACACGATCTACACACTACTACTGCCAGTTGGTTTTTGTCTCATTTTAATTTTTTTTGAGGCAAAATCTCATTTTTATTTTTTAAAGGCGAAATTGTAGCTCATGGAAGCTTCATAGAGCCTCGACGTAGATTTCAACATTTCTAAACTTTGGAGCTAAGCTTAATTGGCGTACCATTTTTAGGTCGACCAAATTGATTTTCAGAGTTCTCCCAAAGAATTAAAATTTTTGAAAAAACAGGCCAAAAAGGCATTTTTAGGCACTTTTTGGAAAATTTTGACCAAAAAATTGCATTTTTTCGGCGCGCGATCCCCCTCAAAAATTAGTATTTATTGGCGCCAAAGGCGCCTTTAGAAAAATTTCAGGGTCATCGCCAAAACTATATATCTCAAAATAGTACAAAGGGGGACCGGGCGTACATGTGTTTTTTAAAATAAATACCAAGTTTGCACTTTTTGCAGGAAAATCAGAAAACAATATCGGAGTCGTTCGCAAAATTCATTATTTCCTTCTGCCGATTTTTCAGTGACGAGCAATACGTTCACTTACACCTGGAACACGAATCTTCTACCTGGATCCGCCTACAAGTTTTACATCCGAACCCATTTGGACTGTACAGCCGCCAGTCCAGATATCGACCTCTACTCGCGATGGTCTATGGTGCAGGCCTACACGGAACCGTCGACACCTCTGTTGTATCCGAATGTGTCGGACACGAATACGATCACCCTGCAAGTGGCCAATGCCTCCAGCTATGATTTGATAAGGTGCGCAAATTTCATATACAACAGCCACAAATCATCTGTTATTCTCAGACTCCAGTGTCAATTAGAATTTGTAGAGTAAATTCTACAAGCAAATCGCAAAGATGTGATTAATTGATACTAAAAATTAGCGGTATTTCAGGTGTCAATATTCCTAAATACATAGAAACTCTGTCCTTTTATGCCATTCAGATCTTCAAAATAATTTAGAAAAGGGAATCGGAAAAGAACCGACTCCTGTTAGGACTAGAAAAAGAACGTTTCGACTGCTAATTTCACCATATGAACTTTTTTTATGACGAGAGTACAAACGCAGTCAACTTTTACACAGTCCCAAATAATGATAATTTTCAATCATCTTCAGATTCAGTTTTCTGTTTGAAGGCAGAGCAGCAAATAAAAAAGAAAACCTGTAAAGCAACTTGAACTGAAGTTTTTTTTTTTAATTTAATACCATTTTGTGCTTTGTTTCGTCATTTGAAAATGTTTTTTTTTGTGCGAAGTGTTATCAGTCGTGCAACTTGAGTTTAAATGACCTCTTTTGTCTTCAGGCTATTCCAAAATGGCCTTGAACTTCTGCCGGTGCCCGCATCCTGGCCCCATCGGGTCACCAATTTGACCCCTGGAACCTCCTACGCTTTCTACGCAGTGGTGCAGATCAACGGTCTCTCGGCTCAGAGCAATGAAGTCACCTTCTGCACGACTCCGGAAGTGCCGACTGCCGTGCACACGACTACCAGGCATTTCTACGGGTTCGAAGTGATCTGGAATGCACCGTCTGCGGGAGACTTTAGCGGGTCGGTTCTGAAATTATTTAGATGAATATTTTCCTTGCTGCCACTTGTATAATTTAGTGCTAATTGATCGAATGCTTGAAGTTTTAGCGACTAGACATTAGGGCAATTATATCAGATTTTTTGTCACATCGCCCAAAGTTCTGCGTATGACTAATCCGTAACTGTAATTTGAAAACTTTTGTTTGCAGGTACGAAGTATGGACGAATGCCAATGTGTCATCCCAATGGTAATTGTAGACTTCGAAAATTTGCTCAAAAGGTAAATTCGGTTATGTACAATTTCAATTTAATGCTCATTTGTTACTTCAGGTTCAACGTAACCCCTATAATGTCAGGCGGATCCATGAGCACAAATCTGAAATTCTACAATTTTGACGTCGATAAAGACTTCTCTTTCGTAAGTTATCCTCAATTTTACGAGAAAGAAGGAAAGAAAGAAATTTATTTCTCCAAATTATTTCAAAAATAAGAAATTTTGACAAAATAACAGTAAATAAAACAATAGCACCACATTTTATGAAAAAAGTTTCGGAGGGGACAGACAACGGAACTTTTGTCCACTTTACAGTCTGTGCTATGATACTTTATTATGTATACTTTCAACATTTCGTAAGAGAGAATAAATTAGGTTTATTCATATTTTTTTTGCCTCAGAAAAAAATACTCAATAAAACCGACATTTGATAGGAGCACAGCCAAGCAAATTTATATTGAGCTCTCAGCGCCTAAATGGAGTGAACCCGAGTTGAAGTGAAAGTCAGCAGTGATTGAATAAATAACCAGCAAATGATATTTTTTTCTAAAAACACCAAAATGGAGTGTTTTTTTTTGTTTTCCCATTTTTTGTTGATTCAGACAGAAAATCTCTATGAGAAATTTAGGTGAGGAGACTTTTCTGCACAATCGCGATTTGTAGCTGTCAAAGGAATGGTAGCTCAAATTCAAAGTTAAAGGGAAAAGAAAAAACATCAATTTACTCTTACGCGGAATTGAATAACTTAGTTTCAAACGCAGTTTCAAACGCGTTTTGCTGTTTTGACACCATTGTTGATTCCGAGAAATGCATGGGTTCATTGTTAATTAAAAATTAATTTCAAAGATAACAAGACTGCTCGTATCAGGGCAAAGCCCTCAATGTTCCGACTGCCTTTTATGGTCTATGAAGCAGTAATAACTTGAAAAAACTTAATGTAAAAAAATAAATAAATTAAATTTTTTTTTAATTTGAGATTTTTTGTGAAAATTATCCCCCCAAACGCCATATAAAGTACAAAATGATAAATTTCGCTTCTAGTAACGAATCCATTATGGCAAATAAGCTTCCTTCAACCAATTTGGAACGATTTCTAAGACGGATTAAATCTCCGCTTACTCTTTAATAGCGCGAAATATATCGCGCGTTAATTGTCCCAAATTGGCCAAATTGCCAATCTTTAAACCCCCATAACTTTATGAAAAATGATCACAGGTGAAATATTTTTTCAAATTTGAGCTCAGGACAACAATACCTTTTGAATGATAAAAAAAAATTTTGTCAAAAATGGTTAGTTAAAAAGTCGAAATTTGTCTGAAGAAAAAAAAAACCCACCCCGAGCACAAATATTCCGTTACTTTCGTATCGAAAGTCGGGACAAAAATATTCGAGTTAGTTCTTTGTGCTGCTATATGCAACTGTTTTTTTCAGCGGGATAGTATTCGTCATAACTGGTTCTTCAGTTATGAAATTCAAGTCGTCAGGTTGAACCCAATTCACCTGAAAAGTTTATAAGTGTGAGCACTTCACAATTTTTAAGAAGGTTATTGTTCTGACTTTCGATACGAAAGTAACGGAATATTTGTGCTAGGGGTGGGTTTTTTTTCAGACAAACTTCGATTTTTTAACTAGCCATTTTTGATGGAATTTTTTTATATCATTCGAAAACCATTGTTGTCCTGAGCTTGAATTTGAAAAGATATTTCACCTGTGATTATTTTTCGTAAAGTTATGTGGGTTAAAAGATTGCCATTTTGACCAATTTGGGACAATTAACGCGCGATATAGTTCGCGCTATTAACGCGTAAGCGGAGATTTAACCGTCTTAGAAATCGTTCCAATTTGGTTGAAAGAAGCTTATTTGCCCTAATTGATTTGTTACTAGAAGCGAAACTTATTGTTTTTCATAGAAAAAATTTCAAAGTTTACAAAATAAAAATGTTTGTTTTCTTTTATTGTTCCGACTTTCGATACGAAAGTAACGGAATATTTGTGCTCGGGGTGGGTTTTTTTTTCTTCAGACAAATTTCGACTTTTTATCTAGCCATTTTTGACAGAATTTTTTTATATCATTCGAAAGGTATTGTTGTCCTGAGCTCAAATTTGAAAAGATATTTCACCTGTGATCATTTTTCGTAAAGTTATGGGGGTTTAAAGATTGCCATTTTGGCTAATTTGGGACAATTAACGCGCGATATATTTCGCGCTATTAACGCGTAAGAGGAGAGTTAATCCGTCTTAGAAATCGTTCCAAATTGGTTTACCGAAGCTTATTTGCCATAATTGATTTGTTACAAGTAGCGAAATTTATCCTTTTGTATTTTATATGGCGTGTGGGGGGATGGTTTTCATAAAAATTTTCAAATTTTAGAAAAAAAAAATTTCATTTTGTTTTATTACTTTTAATTTTCTAATGTTATTACTGCTCCATAAACCTTAATAGGCAGTCGGAACATTCAGGGCTTCGCCCTGATACGAGCAGTCTTGTTTCATTTAATGTTTTTATTTTGTTTATGTTATTACTGCTCCATAAACCTTTAAAGGCAGTGGGAACATTCAGGGCTTCGCCCTGATACGAGCAGTCTTGTTCAACTTTGCTTTTACAAAAAGGAACTTCCAATCCAACATTCTGTTTGAATAACGCCTAATGATCCGCGCAGAATTAATAGTACGCCTAATGGTCCGCGCATTAATGATCCTAGCAGAAAAAAAATTATCGTTCAAAGCCAAGTCTGACTGAAGCCGATTGTTTGAGTGCAATACAAACTTTAATAGCTCATAGACATGTAGTTCGTATATAGTTGGAAAACCGTTTACACGATTTTGTTTCCTTTCCTCAGTGATTTGACCACGTGTCGACTTAAATATTTGCCCCTTTGTACTATTTTGAGATATCCATTTTTGGCAGATTGACCTTAAAAATTTTCTGAAAGCCTATTTGGCGCCAATATATACTAATTTTGAGATTTTAGTCAAATATACGCTTTTTTTGGTCGAATTTTTTCAAAAAGTGCTTAAAACCGCCTTTTTGACATGTTTCTTAAATATTTCGCCTGCAGCGCAGAAAGTTTGGTCGAAGTTAGCTCTTTATGAGGATTTCGGAGAGCTCAGAAACTCAATTTGGTCGACCTAAAAGAAAAAAAGTACCTCGAGAAAATCCCCCTTGAGAAAATCCTAGATCCGCGCCTGTGAAAAATAAATGTTTTTCAAAATAAATTGCCAGTAAATAAATATAGAGCAACTAGATGCAATTTACAGTTTAGACCAAGTGAAATTTGTTTTTTTTTTCTCATCAGACCCCGGGTTCGGGAGACAACGCGCCAGGCATCGCTCCCCCCTTCATCCAACTGAGTGGTATCGAGTCAGGTGGAAGTTACAATGTGAAAGTGCATGCTTACAAGTCGTGCATGGTCACAGCACCCGATGGATCCACGTCTAATGAAATGTTTTACAGTGAAGATGTGTCAACTGAAGCTTATGTTGGTAAGTGCTTGAACCTTCAAATTGATTCTTATTCTTAGTCAAAAATCAGTAGCTGACCAGCTGACTAAACAGAACAATTAGATCCAAGAAAAATGGGAGATTTTCACAAATTTGCATGAGGAAATGTAAAAGTTTGAACTAGAAACTTTCTGTGTTTCTGAATCGATTTAGCTTGTTTCTATTTTGTAGCTCTTCCTGTAGCTCTTACAAAAAACTTTAGAAACAGCTTTTTTTCTTGCTTGTCTTCAGTGTGGAACAAATCTGGCACGTTTCGCGCCTTCGTCATTTCGTCCCAAATTTATTACTGGTCTTTGTGTAAAAGATATGAGGGGCAAAATTTGCTCCTAAATTAAGAGGGGCGAAATGTGTGAAGACTGTCACGAACGACTCTTCATGAATGAGTTCAATGAGTAAGGTAGCTTGATGATCAAATTTTAAAACAAAAGAATGTTTTTTTATCTTCAGGTGCTCATCCAGTGGTGAAGATAGACGCCCAGTCCATATCCCAGACGGAGATCCAGCTGAGTTTCGATGACCTGTCCAGTCAAGTGGAGGCAGGCACTACATTCACTATCTACCGCTACAATGGACAGAACATGTTGGATGCCACATTCAATCACGTGACCCTTGATGACCTGCCAATGAGAGATGAAGGTTACCACAAATAACTAACCGACTCTGCACTCTTGAAATTGTTCTCATATGTTTTATTGCGCGATATGTTTCATAATTGCGCGAATTTTACTCTCTTGGTTCTTTTGTACGAGAATTAAATTGAGACGGTTTATTCACAAGAGAACGGACCAATACGCGAGCTGCTTAGCTCATCACGGAGAAACGCTGTTGTGCCCTGCTTCTGGGCTAATAATGTTGCCTCAGTATGCAGCCCAGAACCCTCAAGCAACGAGTAGGGACCATGGTTGGCCTCGAACATCCGACCTTTCGATTGAGAGATTTAGATATAACCACGTGTGACCTCGAGAAATTATTAAGAGTCAACTAACATTCCAAACAAACAAAAGGAAAACAATTGCAAGAAGAATTTGTTTGTTTTTCATCAAAATTTTCTATCTTGAAGGCTATGCTCGTGGAAAAGTTTTAAAATGGCAAATTTATTTACTTTCAAGGTTGCAGGCTTAAAATTTCTAAATTAAATGTTGATTTGAATCGGCTTGTTTTCAGGTCTCGACCCGGCCAGTTTCTATTATTATACAATCAGTGTGCACCTACACAATGTCACAACTGACGATGACAGCAGAAATGCTCTGATCGAGGACTACTTGAACGCCACCCAGTCTCTGAGCACGTTTCATCTGGACTACCCAGCTGGTCCAGAGGTCTCCGCTGACAAGTCCATCAGTTTCTACTACTACAAGGAGAGATCTGCGTGCACTTGTGAGAGAAGCTCATTTTGTTTCTTTTTCAAGATAAGAAAGACCAGAACTTACTGAAAAAAAACTCTAGAATTCTAGAAAAGATGAATCACTCTTAGAAAAGCCTAAAAAAATTTTAGAAAACTAAAATACTTGCTATAAATTTCTGAAGTATTTCTGAAGTATTTTTAGAAGTATTCTGAAGAGTTTTCTGAAATATTTTTAGGCTTTTCTAAGAGTGATTCATCTTTTCTAGACTTCTAGTTCTAGTCGAGTTTTTTTCAGTAAGTTCTGGTCTTTCTTATCAATTTTTTTCTTTAAAACTATTATAGCCTATAATAGTTTTATAGAAAAAAATTGTTGCTACCAGAGATAATTACGTAAATCAAGTCATTAAATAAGCATAAATGCTTGTGTTTTAATTATAGATTTGGTTTTAAAAGCCTTTTTATTAGGCCAGGGGCGGATTTTAGGATTTTCTCTAGGGGGGGGGGTGGATTTTCAAAAACTTTTCGTTTTTCGAAAGTTTGTCGACGAACTTTTTTTTAGGTCGACCAAATTGGTTATCCGAGCTCTCTCAAAGCACTTAAAAGCCCCTGTTTCGGCCAAAGTTTCTGTGCCGCAACCAAAATGTTGAAAAAAAAAGAAACAGGTCAAAAAGGAGTCTTTAGGCACTTTTTGGAAAATTGTTACCAAAAAATTGCGTTTTTTCGGCGCACGCTCCCCCCTTTAAATAAGTATATATTGGTGCCGAAGGCGCCTTTAGAAAAATTTTAGGGTCCGTCAGCCAACATTGGATATCTGAAAATAGTTCAAAGGGGGGTACCTTTGGGTCGTTAAGGGGTCGAATCCCTGAGGGGGGAGGAGGGCGTCCGCACCCCCGCCCCCACCCCTAAATCCGCCCCTGTTCATAAGTTCTGTTCAACATGTAGCTAGAAATCCGCCTCTTGATTAGTCACCATTGATATCTCTTGTTCCAGATCCTCCGAATCCGTCTCAGATGTCCTCGGTTGATCTGGAAGTGGACGAGTTTTCCATCAGCTGGACAGTGGATAGTATGGCTCACATAGTGACAGAGTGTGCACCCTGGAACAACTCGGTGGGTATCTTTGGAACCCCCGCTTGTGTCAATGTCTCCCAGATGATTTACTTGGACGGAGAGTATCACGACATATTGCGAGATGTTAGTCAAAGAAGTTGCTTATTTGCTCCGAATTTCGTGAGATGACAAAAGATACCTATGATGATCTAAAGTTTCATGCCATAAGATCCCACGTGATCAAAGAAGTTACTTAAAATGTAATATTCACTATTCGATAATTCGCTGAAAGGATTGATAGTCAGCTAAGGTTACCTTATCGCTTTCTGTCAGCTAGAAGTTAAGTGAGCGCTTTTTCAATTTTAACCAGCTGAGAACAATACATGGAGCAGAAACAAAAGATTTGAAAAAAATATGGTACAGAAATTTAAATGGTGGTACTCTACAATAATATACCGCAAAACTTAACAAACCAGAGAAAAATGTTTTCTGCATATGCCTCTGAAATACGCACAGTTCTTTATAATAAAAAATAAGAGCTAAATAATAAAGCAAATTAAACGAACGATGATTAAAGCTATAGTCCCATAACTGTGATAGCACACAATAAATATAGATTCAAAAAGCAATTTAATGGTCAAGATCTTCTAAAACTTCACTTTTTTTACTTCCAGGACCATACAACCCGTGACTACACCTACACATCGCTCCCCTCCCCCAGAAGTGCCTACTGGGCTCAAGTGACCGTGGCGTTGACATGCCCAGATGACAAGATCTATCTGGACACGAGGGAGTATATAGATTTGGGCACATCTAGAATGCCTTACAACCCAGCTCACACTTTGTATAGTTACAGAAGCGAGAGCAGTTCCATGTTCAAAGGTGTCTCCGGATTCACGAGTAAGAGAATTATACTTGGTTAATATTATAAACAAGATTAATCATTGAACCGCTGCTAAGCTCTGGAAAAAGTAAAAGTCTTTTTTTTTCAACTCTATTTCATAACATCGTAACTTACACATCTAAATAATACATTCATTTGTTTGGCAGAAAAGAATTTTAAAATTTAACTTGAGCTTGGTTTGTAGTTATCTGGATGGATTTTGTTTTTAATTTTTTTGAAAATTTGTGGAGAGTTATCCTATCGTAATAGTATAAGTCTGTGGTAATTGTTTAAGCCTTAGGATTTTTACAAGCATTTCGTTTTCTTCCCAATTCAGTTTATTAGAACCCGTTAGGTTGCATACACGGTGGTTTTTGTTGATAATACGGTTCTTTTTTTAACAGAGCTAGCGCGCGTTGTACCATATTACGCACACTGCTTTTTTCCAGCTTAAGTTGCAAATAAAAGTTTTTTGGTGACAATTTTGCTTGAACGCATAGAATCTAAAATTTAATGGAATCTAAAGGATCTTACTTTTCAGCACGTTGTTTCGATTTGGGCACAGAACAATGTTTTTTTTAAAATTTTTCTCTCATTTTTCTCAATTTTTTTTTCTCAAGAGCTTAATGCTGCATAAAGTTGGCTAATCGATAGCATCTGTAGCTTTTTTGTTGGTGGCTCTTTTATTGGTGATGTTATTTCTAAGCCAGCGAGGCGCAGATACAAGGACAGAAGGATCTTACCTTCTAGCACGTTATTTCGATTTGGGCACAGAACAATGTTTTTTCTCAGTTTTACTTTTTCTTTTGTTACTTCACTTTTTTAAACTAGAGAGCTAGCAAGCGTAGTGTATAAGTACGACACTGCTTCTTTTTCTTGCCTAACTTGCAATTAAAAATGCTCGTCTGATGACACTTTTGCTATAATCACAATCTGTAGCATTGAAAATTTTTTAGCATCTAATCTCTGCTTCATTTGTGGCTTTTGTTTGCTGATTTTTAAGCGTTTGTGGCTGAGGGAAGAGCGTGAGGCTACCAATCTCAAGGTCGCAGGTTCGAATCCTACAGATACCAAAGTTGTACTAATTCGAGGCTTGTTATACTTCTTCTTATTTTATTTCATAGAGCTGCTTGTTTTGTCGTTTGTTCGCTAGCTTCGCCTATGTTTTAGTTTTTTATATCAATTGTGCTTGCAAAATGCTGTCGTTTCATTTGTGCTGACAAAATTTGAAAACCTTAGTATTTGCTGTATATTATAAGAATCTTTAAGCATACTTTTCAATAATAGACTCAATTTTTTGTAATTTAAATTTTGTGCGCTGACGAAAAAGTTCATCCCAATTGATCGCCTAATTTTTTGCAGTAGAAAGCATGGTCCAACTTATTATAAGTAACGCAACCTTGAACTTTTTTCTATACTTTAATATCCTTGTTAAGTATATGGTCTAGAATATCAGTGCCCGACTTGGGTTTAAACTGATTTTACAAAATTTCAAAAATTCAAATTATGTTAAAATTCGAAAGCAAATAATTTTTTTGAGCTTTTCAAACTTCAACCGATTATCTAGATGTAAGCTTTGAGTGACTAAAAGATGCTCTCCAGCTACTGGGTATTTATTAACGGCAAAGTGCAGCTTCGCTTCTGGGTTAACAATTTTCCTTGTTTGTGTTTGCGAATTGCAGTCGTTTTGCTTCAAAAAGTCCCATAATCTCGATTTGCGCGAGCATTATAAATTCAGTCGTGAAGAACCGATAAGAAGATTTTGAAAGTGGATATTTGATTCTTACTGTTGAATCGTCTTTAAACTGATTGTTTGTGAATGAGAACAGCCTGTTTCGGTACATAGTTTTTTTGAGATCTCGAGTAGCTGAAAAAAAATTCAAGTATCAATTACGCATTTTACTGAAGAAAATAAATTTCTCCTTACATTTTCGAACTTTAGTGGGCGTGGTGTAATAGTACGACTGTGCTTTTTTCAAAAGAAAGTCGCAAATCTCGGTGCCGTTTATAGTGGCACCTTAACGGCTTTTTGATAGCATGTGCTTTGACATTCAAAAAAATTAAACTAGCCGAGTTGATGCATTTTAATTTCTCAAAAACTCAAAAAATACTATTTGTATCAAACAGCATCACAAGAAAGAAAAATTGGTTACAAACCATTTCTAACTCAATAAATCTCGCACTGCTTTGAAATGCATAATTTATACATAATTTGGCTTCATACTTTCCAATTTAACACTTGCAATGCTAGTGTGGATGCCTTCAGTTTGTTATATTCCAATTTATTACTCCAAAATGTGTCTTTTTATATTTGGTGCCCTTTTGCTGCAACATATTGGCAATTTCTTAGCATATGTAGCCGCTTTATTTGTGAGTAGTATTCGGCGATTGTTGAGCGTTCATGGCTGAGAGGGCAGGGTTTGCATCCAATATGTAGCAAAAATAGCAAAGTTTTTGGTATTCAAAGCTAACTTCTATTTTTATTTCATTTCATAAAGCTACTTTTTTGTCGGGTTCTTGCTAGTGTTTGCAGAGCGCTGCTTCGGCTGTGTTACAAAATTGTCCTGATTACGTTTGAGTAGAAAAAGATCTCTAGAGATCCTCCAGCAGTTCAACAACAGTAGGTACAAAAAAAACTTATTCGGTTGCTTTTTATCGTACTCAAACAAGACTTATTTTTATGTAAATGGATGGACTCAGCAAAAGCAAATTTATTAAGGTGCTCACTCTGCTCTCACAAGTGGTCGTCTGTTGATAAACCAGTTATCAACCACTGTTATGGGAAAAAATGTTGCAAGTGGTACAAAGCGAGGCCAATGTCCAAGCCGCCTAGTCTTGAAGACACTTTTCCAGTTCGTAAATTTAATAGATTAAGAAGTGCCTAATATAGCGTCTTGACCTCCACTGGTATTTCGGACATATAGAGAAGTTTACGATGGGTATAGTTCATTTCGTTTGACCATTTGTTATGATTCATTAGAGTCAAAACCCTTGCCCCTGACTTTGAACTGTTGGCGTGCAGATGTGAGGCGCTAATTATTTTAATGAAAAGCTCAAATTATATTTAGTTGTTATTCTGAAGTAAGCTCATCCTTGAAGAGGTTAGTTGTAAATAATAAATAATGGTGATTTAAAACCTCAGCAAACCAGTAAAAACACTGATCTGATTAGGATTTTCGAGTTTATCAAACCCTAACTGAAACTTGCGAATTCAGAGTTTTAATGTAAGCTATATTTTTATTCTGTCACCCCTCACACGCCACTCACGGTAAAAAATTGAACACATTTATTTCAAAATAGCAAATTTAAAAGTTTCTCACATCGTTGAAAGTTTCTCTCTATTTGCACAGACGCCGACAGTTAGTGTTATGAAATAGTCTTCATCCATTCAACGCCCAGTGTGATTGAATAATACTTCTGTCAGTTCTATCAGACTTTGAAGATTTAAAATTGGCTCATGATTTCAGGAGTGCGGTTTGTATTTAGACAACCGCGTATTCAGACACTGTATTAACCAATCAGAATCGAAACAAGGAAGAAATGAATTTGATATCTTTCTTTGTCTCGATTATGATTGGTTAATACAGTGTCTGAATACGCGGTTGTCTAAATATTGCTACGTAACCATGATTTCTATAGCTACAATTTATCTATATAGAATGTTTATCACAACAATTTCAGTCAATTAACTCCAATTTTGGCTTATAACCGGCATTGTTTGTGCTTCAGAACCCTCAAACATAGCCCTCTTGAATGTGACCACTGGAATGCATGACCCCTCGACTGAAGTGGCCATATGGTTCAGTCAGGACGAAGAAGCTCTCGAGTACGAGACTGTCGCGTAAGTCACAACAGTCGACAACACTATCTTTGGCCTCATTTCAAGTGTACCATCATCAAAAGAAAACATACAAATTCAAACATACATTTCACTTAATGTTATAGAACTCAAGCGAAATCACTGCGCCCTTGTACCATCCCTCGATTAAAAACACTAAATATGTTTTCTCATTCTATGACATGTTTCATGCATGGTGAAAGACGCCTGTCGAAGTATCCATTAGTTTTCAACATTTACAAAAAGTGGTTATGCTGCTTATAAAAACCAGTTTTGTTTTTTTCCCCGCGCACGAATATACTCTTCAAGTCTGATGTAGGAGTTTTGCAAGGAGCGCATTTTGATGCTTTTCGAAATCGAATCGTCTTTTTTAAATTCTGCCGTTTCTTTAGAACATTTAATAGACCCTTAGTTAGAGAAAAAGTGCCAGTGATTCCATTTTGGACGAGTTTGACCAGGCGCGGATCTAGGAATTTCTCGAGAGGGGGGGGGGGGCAGATTTTCCAAAAATTTTGTCGACCTTTTTTTTATGTCGACCAAATTGATTTTCTGAGCTCTCCCCAACCACTATAAAGACGGAAATTTGAGTAAATTTTATGCGCCGCAGGCAAATTTTTGAAAAAAGGCGTTTTTAGGCACTTTTTGGAAAATTTCGACCAAAAAGTTGCGTTTTTTCGGCGCGCGCTCCCCCTCCAAAATTAGTATCGATTGGCGCCAAAGGCGCCTTTAGAAACAATTTAAGGTCAGCCAGCCAAAAATGGATATCTCAAAATAGTACAAAGGGGGGACCCTTTGGCTCGGCAGAGAGTCGAATCCCTGAGGGGGGGGGGGCGTCCGCATCTCGCCACTCCCTAAATCCGCTACTGATTTTGACCATGATTTTGTTTTCATTATGAAGTTAAAATGTGTTTTTTTTTTCGCCAGAACCTGGACTGAAGACCTCTCTGTGTCGCCTTTTGAGAGCCATAATCAATCCAGAATGGACACGACGCCATACCATGTCCTCACACACCTCTACTCTGGACAAGTCTACAGCATATCAGCCAGGGCCTACTGGGTCATTAATGGATCCCTCACTATCTATGGATTCTATGCTCCTGTGGCCATTGAGCAAACTGGGCTTTACCCACCTTTGGTCGAAAATGCACAGTCGGCATTCGGGGACCCTGTCCTTGTTTGTACATGTAAGTGATTGTATTTAACTTCTCGTGTAATTTTCGGGGGCATCTTGGCTCTTAAAAGTCTTGCTAACTTTTTTTCTGAGTTGTGTTTATTTTGATGTTGCCGAACGTTTTCAACTCAGTTAAAAACTCGGATTGGTTGAAACCGTTTACAGAGCAGAAGTCATGACATCAATTGAACTCGATCTTATATTTGATACTTTCTTGGAATTGAATTCCACAGTTGCCCCGGTAAAATTGTCGGAACTAGTGGCGTAGTTCTGTGAGTCTAGCTACTTGGACGACAGGGAGTGTGGGATCGGTTCTCAGAGTGGGCCACTGTTGGTTGGTGGCTTGTGTTGATCTGGTGTCCACACTAAGCGCTATGTCAATATGGTTGTGTAGTGCAAGCGAAATGACCAGGTTGTATGATGAGAGGCGAACCGGCCAAGGGTGGAAACACAGCAGGCAAAAGTCTCCGCACGGAGCGGTAGTTGGACAGCACTAGTGAGCGAGCACCTCCCAACAGCCACTCTGAGAACTGGGACTCTGTCCTAAATTTTATAGTCGTTTTAAAACAATTTTTCTGTTTTTATAAATTTTGAATTCAGTCTCAATTCAGTTTTAGATTTATCAATGTTTCTGCAGTTTAAACTTTAAGCTTTTAAAACTTTATAAATGTTATAACTTTAAAAATAGTTTCTCTTTTCTATTTATCTACATTGTTTGAAGTTTGAATTTCTTAAAACGATACAAGTATGATATGGGTCCCTTAAAAGAGATGGCCCCTGGAGAGTTTTTTTGGCCTGAAAATTTTACAAAACTCGGTTCGCATTTGTTTACTTATATCTTTTTTAAAAAGTTTCAACGAAAATTTAAGACCCATCTACACGTAGACTCTTTTAAGTTTTATCAAATGAGTTTTTTGTTATTCAAAACGTGCGTCTATTTTTCCTCCTCCTCCACCCCTCCCTCCCTCTTATAATTTTATGATGTAACGAGGGGTTTTACAAGGTTAACCATGAAGACTAAATATGTTTGTCATATAGCCTAATCAGTTCGCTTGCAAGTTTCGTAACATTCGGATAACGTGAACAAAATTTCACTATTAAAGTTTTGCAGGTAGGGGTAAAAAGGAAAAAGAGCCCTCAGTTTAAGTAATTCAAGCTGGAAATGCCTGAACATATTGTGAAAAGATATTTATTTACAAAAAAAAACAGAAACTTGATTTTCAGACCCGAGCGAAGTTGAGAATTTGGTGGCAATTGGCCGCAACAACCAGACAGCCGGACTGACCTTCCAGATCCCAGACAGAGGGGTGATGGACGCCTTCAACGTGTCGCTGAGCATGGGGGGTCGAGTGATCCACACTGCCGTGGAAACGAACTCTCCCTACTACACCCCAGGTGAGAGGAGAGCTCAGCTTAAGCTTCTTCCTAACCCCCCCCCCCCACCCCCCCTCCGTATCCTACACTCCTCTACACTAATCTACTTAATCCAGTGGATGAGACAATCCGGCTCTTTTCCGGTTTCCCACCCCCTTGTAAAATTGCCATTTTATGCTGTTCAAAAATTGTTCCTACGGCTTTTTGAATGAAAGAAAAGTCGTAAAAACTTGTTTATCTGTTCACGCTGACACGTTTTGATGCAGTTTATAAGAAGAATAGTCGTTTTAAATAGGCTTTCATATGTTGAATTTGAGAAAAAAATGAAGGGGAGAACTGGTGGAAAACAGCCGACAATCTTTACAAGGTTGTGTATGAAAATCAATTTTTCTTCGATTTTGCTAATCAGTCTACATTTCGAAGTTTAATAGAGTCCGACGAAAGTGTGTGTTGTGTGTGTGGGGGGGGGGGGGGGGCACAGAAAAAAGAAAGGCAGTTTTCAATTATTCTCATTTGCATCTACATCTCACTTACCATCTATTCATTCCATTTTTGGGGCGGAAGGCCCACATTTGAATCTTTAAATTTGAAAAAAAAACTTTGATTACTTCTTCATAATGCACTGAAATTAGCCAATGAGAGCCAAACCGACCGCTTTCTGAACAGACTTCATATGTTCATTTTTTCCGTCGTAACTTCTCGTGTTTACAAGTTTTTTTCACAGTAAAGTCTAATGAAAAGGAAAAATATGTTTTGAAAAAATAGGGGGAAGGGCGGGACCTATTTTGCCCGAGAAATGATTTTGAGAGCCACCCTATTTTGCCGGAATAATAATTAAGTTAGTTCAAAAGGGTCGCAACTATACCGCAATTCAGGGATGGCTAGAATTTTCGGCTCTTTTTCCTTTTCCCGCACCTCATACGAGCATCAATTATGTTCTAACGAGTGGTCTTACAAGGTTAATTATGAAGACCGAATATGTTTGTCATGGCCTAATTAGTCGGCATGTCAATTTTCATAACAATCGGACATTGTAAACAGCGATTTGAGTTATAAAAACTTGCATGTGGGGAGGGGGGAGGTATGGAAAAAGAGCCGAAATTTTAAGCTAAAAGTTGCTTTTTGGATCAAAAATATCATAAAATTTTTATCAAATTGGCTGCGGCAAATTGTTCTAAAGGATTGAGGGGGTTGAAATGTTTTCCATTTAGCTGAACTGTTATGATATATCACTGTGCTAGGTGGGTCTGTCGGGTGGAACTACACGGATGGGGGAGTGGAGATGAGGCCCTGCAGTGAGTTCGTGGTGTGGGTGAACACAAGGAGCCGCTGTGGTAATCAGTTGGGGGAACTCTGGTCTCTCAGAGGGCAATGGGACGCCGCATACACAGGTAAAAATTGTATGATCTCATTTTTACATAAGTTTTTAGTATAATTTGTTGTTTTTTATAAAGTTTCCAAGGAAATCGAAAGCATGTCTTCCTAAACCATTACATAACACTCCATTCAGTCTTAACTTGACTCGACATTGTCACCAGCTGTAGTAATCTTTATGAATACTAATTTTGAGAAGCGCTCGCAAAAAAAAACATTTTTTTTGATAAAAACTTTCGCAAAAATGCCGGAAAACGGGTTCAATTTTGATAACCATTTTTTGGCTGACTGACCCTAAAATTTTCCAAAAAGCTCCTTCGGTGCCAATATATACTAATTTTGGGGAAAGAGCGCTCCTAAAAACGCAGTTTTTTAGTCAAAGTTTTCCAAAAAGTGCCTAAACGCCTTTATGGACTGGTTTTTCTAAAGTTTACCTGTGGCGCAGAAAATTAAGTCAAAATAGGGTCTTCAAATTGGTTGACTTAAAAAAAGTTGACAAAATTTTCGAAATGTTTAAAAAATTCCCCCCTCGAGAAAATCTTAGATCCGCCCCTGCATCCGCCCCTGAGCCGGATGTTGCGCATTAATGCTATTGTTCAAGGATTCTAATGGTGAAAGTCAAGTATTTGATAATTCTTTTCAATTATTAGACCTAAAATTTTGTATTTACAGCTCCTAACACGCCTTTGATCAATTACTCGAATGTTCAATCCATCGGCGAGACTTCGATCTACTTGGAGTGGTCTATGAGTCAAGACACAGATGATCATTGTGTGGGTTCTCTCTTCACAATATACAGAAACGGAGTCTTGGTCACAGACACTCAGCGGAATCTAGATCGCACTGATACTGGACTGACTGCTGGCACCATTTACACGTACACAGTGTCTGCCTCCAAGAATGGCCAAACTAGTCCCCCCTCGGAAGCATTGCAAGCTTGCACATGTAAGTGGACAAAACATAATCATAATAAATCGTTTCCAAACGATGTCGAGTTATTTATATAAATGTACAGAAACAAATCTGATTCTTATGAGAGAATACCATTAGGCCAGCATGGCCAGTTTTCAGGAGTCTCAGATGTCTCTTAAGTATTGCTCCGATCACGAAGCTCACGTGACTTCTTTTTCCACGCGAAATGGGTGCTTCAAATGAATGCCAGAGGCGGTCGAGTTATATATTATTAAAAAAGCCCTTCCAGCCCTGATTCGAATTCGTATAGAACAACTGGATTGGAGTATTTGCTATTTAGACGAATATATGAGTGAACACGAGTCACACTTTTCATTGGTTCTCTTTTAAATTTAGAGTGAAGACTACGAGGGAAAGGACCAACATACGAGCTGTACAGCTCATCACGGCGAACCGCTGTTGTGCCCCTGCTTAAGAATTACATGCAATTTTTTTGGTTATCCTTCTTGGCCTGGTAATGTTCCCTCACCCTCAAGCAACGAGCACGGATCATGGTGGGCCTCGAACATCAGACCTTTCGATTGAGAGGCGGAGACGTAACCACTTCACCACCGCTCCCCTAATTTTGATATACGCTGATATATACAGGGACGGATCTAGGATTTTCTCGAGGGGGGGGGGGGCAGATTTTCGAAAATTGTGTCGACCTTTTTATTTAAGTCGACCGAGCTGATTTTCGGGGCTCTCCCAAATCATTAAAAAGACCCTATTTTAGCCAAGTTCGGACCCTTTGGATCGGCAGAGGGTCGAATCCCTGAAGTGGGGCATCCCCCCTCAGTCATTTACTGAATGAAGTTATACTGATATCCCTTGATGGTTTCTTCTAACCGAGCGTTTTCTATTTCCCCTACCTGCATGTAAAACGACAAAAAAAAATTAAAAATTTAGGAGACTTTAATTTTTTTTCGTTGTATTTTGATCAATGCAAACAATTATGATCGCTATACTTTCTGTGCTTGTTGAAAATTGTTTTTCATCGGCATTTCTTTAATTATAATTTACTTCTCTGCCTCTACCTTTTCTGAATATGAGACATGAAGTGCATAACCTTGTAAATTATTGATTGAAAAAAATGGAGTTTTTGTCTGATATGATGGTGGGGGAGAAAGGATGTCGGGAGGGTTTGTGTGAAAGGTTTCACTCATTTAGGAACCATTGATTCATGATCTTAAATGAAAACAATTTATGATTAGTTGCAGCAGTTGCCAACAGTGGAGTTCTGTTTCAGACCCGTTGCCTCCTCTGTCGGCTGTGTTGGTGTCGGGAGATGACGAGCAGTCTTCCTTCACAGTGCAGTGGGAGGAACCAGCCAATGGGACGAGGACTGGCTTCTTCTACAGCGACGGACTCTCACACAACAACACCAGGCTCCTCAACAACAACATCACGTGAGTAATGGGGTCACGCTGATGTCTGTAACAAATAGATGTAACAAAGATTTTTTCTTACGTTTGCGCCGAGTTTTCGCCTCAAATTCTATAGGTTTTGCTTTGCAATATTATGTTCATTTGGATTCATACTAAAATTGATCATATTTTTGAGATGCACATTTTTTCATCGAAATTTGTCGAGATGACCCTAATTTTTAACGATGAAGAACTAATGTGCCCATGATTTAGGCTTGCATGGATTTTTGGCTTTTCCACTTTCCAACCCCCCCCCCCCCGCCTAGTATTTTTTGCTCTTACACCCGTTCTGCTCTTAGACCATTCTGCTTATTGCTCCGCCTCATTCTTCTCATTGATCAGCTCTTGTTTGACCCAGTTCCGCTTAAAATATCTATTATAAAATTAAAATTCCCATTAGCATCTAGGACAAAACGTATAGAGACTGAGGCATCTAGCATGTTTAGGACTACGGTAATTATGAACGTAATAAGTAAACCCCCCCCCCCCATGCTGTGGAAGAAAAATTAACAAGATACCAAGTTAAATCATATAGGTATGTGGCACAGACTCCAGGAGCAGAGTTCAACTTGGACATCGTCATCTTCTCCTACCTGGACTGTCCATTCACAAACCGATTCCCAGAAGTAGAATTAATCTCCCCCCAGAGTTACTCTTTCAACCTCACCAAATGCACCGGTTAGATCATATAATGTGGTCTCTATATGGTAACAGTGTACATATTGCACATAATTTGCTAAAAAGAAATTAGAGATATTTCAGTTTTCGCATTAAATTAGAAATTGTAAATATCTTTTTCCACTTTTCTGAATGTAGAGTTTTTCTGGAAAAATAGTTTTCAGTGTAAATTTGTGAGCGAAGAACTCTGTTATGGCCGTATTGATAAAACACTTTCTGAAAAATTTAAGTTTTTTCATTAGTTAAAGAATTGCTCTTAATTATCTCGCTAATTCCAGCACCTTCCAATCCGTGGATAAACATGACCAGAAATGGAGACGAGGCTATAGTGCACGTGTACGTTCCTCAAGGACAGTTCGACAGGATGACGATTGAACTAAACGAGAACCTTGCCGAGTTGTCGTTGACCTCGCCTGACGGAACCCCGAATCCGACTCCCAACAACACTCTGTTTTCATTTGTGGCCAACAGTCCTCACAGTGACTCGTCCAGCTTCTATGACCTGGTTTTCACTGGTCTCAAGAAAGATGTTCTATATGAAGCATCCGTACGTCATTTTGAAACTTTTTGGGCTTTCACGAGTTGAGCGGTATTTTAATGCCCCTATGTTAGTTAGGCGTTTTAAGGTATTAGCATCATTTTTACTGAGTTTTGTAAAGAACGCCTAGGCGTTATGTAGAGATCTCTCAGCCCCATTAAATGTTTAGTGCCCCTGCGATAAGCAAGGGTATTACAATTGGGTACTAGACTTTTTCCCGTAAATAAATTTGTTCACTGGATCTCCAAGTTTAGTAGATCTCAGTTTCACCCAAGTTCGTTCTTAATCTAGAGTTACTGTGCTTAGACTAATGAGTTGCGGGGTCTATAGCTGAACAATTTTCAGAGGAAAATTGATTTTGTTTGTAGGCTTAATTGATTTCTTCCTAATATTTGTCGGCTGATTTACCTGGTGTTTTATTATTATCAATGTATTCATTGAAATTGTTTCATTCAATTCAAATCTGAAGAACATAACTGTTGTCTCAATTTTTGTTTTTAGAGTCGCTAAAACGTTCGGTTTGAAAATTTAAAATTTTATAGCGGTTTTTCGTTTGATTTTGTTTTCAATTTTTTCATTTGTTATGAAACCTTGATTGTCGATTTTTTTTGTCTTCTGATGTGGTACAGTAGCTGCAGCTGCAGCCACACTACAATAACCTTGGGGAGTGCGTATGGTATTTATGTATTTATAAGTTTGGTATTATTCAAGGTCACTTACGTTGACCTAATTGATTCTACGACTGAAGAGTGTGCCGTACTGCGTGACGGAACTCAGTCGAACGTAACGAGAAAAACAGATCTAAAAGATTCAAGTGAATTATAAATTTGAGATCTATATTTTGTTATACTTACTTACCCTGAGCATAGAGGTATCACATGGCGCAGCCAGCAGGATTGTTGTCCCAAGATAACAGAACAGACATGGGAATTCCAGTGTTTTGGACCTGAGCAAATTCGGATCCACCATGGAATTTTAAAATTTAGTTTGACCAATTTTTACTAGCAGTTACTGTAAAGGAGAATTTGAATCCAGAAGTACCCTTAGAGGATCCAAAAGCGGTGATAGAAGAACCAATGCCACGGCCTGAAACACCTAGAGCCAATGAGGATGCACAAGCCATCGCAGATCGAGAAGCGCGAGATAGATTATTAAGGGACAAAGTCGTGCTTGAAAATGAAGAAAAAAGGGAGCGAGGACCAAAGGTGTTCTATAAGGAAGTTCAAAAACGAATTGCTTCGAGATTTTTTTTTGCCCTAGGAACGGAGGGGAAAAAGAGATTTGTTCAAAAAATCCTCATACCGAAGTGTCAAGGCTTGAGTTTAGGGAAATGGTAGCTCTGGCAAAAACTTCATTCGAAGAAACAAAAAGTATAACATATGAGAGATACAAATTTTTCGCGAAAATACAGGAAGCAGGCGAGTCGCTAGAATTTTTCCATGCCGCACTGAGTGCGCAAGCAGCAAAAGCGGAACTTGGCACATTAGAAGACGAATTAGTTCGAGATCTGTTTATTTCAAAAATGAAAAACACAGCTCTACAAGATACGTTGACTTTTGAAACATTCACTCCTGACGAAGTTCCGAAGAGAGCGCTTATGTTCAAAAATCATATGCTAACACTGCAGGTACAGACAGTCTAATGGGATCACAAGTAAAGATAAAGCAAGAACCCATTATGGAGGTCAGCAATAGAGGAGGAAGTAGCAGGCGATCAAATAAAGAGCTCTACAAATGGATGACGTGGGATGCTAAAAGCAACACAAAATCTAGAGCCGATCAGAAACAATGTACAAGGTGTGGAAAACCTATCGGAGAAGGAAATCTAAGAAATTGCCCGGCAATGGGCAAAACATGCAAGAATTGTAACAAGCCAAATCACTTTGCTCGAATGTGTCGGTCACAGCAAGTCAACGAGGTCGCAGAGGAATTATCTAGTTCAGAAGAAGAGTGTAATCTCATCAGATGTTTTGATTCCTGCGATGACTTTCAGATCATGGTGGTCGAAGAAGACATTATGTCCGTGGACAAATAGAAGATCTCATTTTGGATAAACTTGAGAAGAGAAGAAACCAAAATGTCAGTACACAGCATGGCAGTCTTCAGAATGTAAGAAAAATCGACATTCGCAGAAATCCCAAATCAGAACAGATAAAATCGTTAAAGGCATTAGTCAGAATTGATAACCAGATCTTTAACATGACTATAGATACGGGAAGTCTAGTGTCGTTTTTAAACTGGGCAACAACTAAACAATTTCTAGAAGAGTGTCCAAAAACGCAATTCACACCGGCGGAAAACCAAAACTTAGTTGACTACAACAAACATTCTAATCTAATTTTGGGTGCATTAAAAGTCGACATCAGGTCAGCCGGATGGGAAGTGAAAGGGCTATCGTTTTTGGAGAACCATAACCAGTTGGGAGAACCTTGGCCAGAGACTGAACTTGATGAAAAGGTCGTAGAAACATCGATTGATATTTTTCATAAAGCTCTCTTCTGTTTGAAAAATCGGCTTTTGGATATGGCCGAGCCGGTTAGAAACGAATATATTCTAGAACATTCTAGTAGCAACACTGGCGGTGACGATAAAGCAAACACGTCATCCTACTGTTGCTATAGCAACCAAATCGGTTCAAAACGAACAACGATCGACCGGAACGAAAACGGTCAAAACTCACGAGTTTCAAACTCTGAAACAAGCACTTTTTGCAATTTCTCTCATTTAAATCAGTTGGCCAAGAAATTTTACAAAAATTCAGTAAAAAATTTGACAATGGAAAACAATGGAAACGCGGAGATCGATAAAGACAAGGTGGAGAACAGGAGTGGAAAGAATAAGGTGAATATTAGTGACATCAGACGGAGTGGGGGATACGATCAAGTGACGGAGGAAGTAAAGGAAACAACTTTCCAACGAACAAGATTGATAAAACGGGGAACAGGAGCTACGAACGAGGACAAAAGGTTCACAGACTCAGAAATACCATATGCTGAGTGGAAGATAATGCGGCAGCAGATTAAGAATAAAGACGAAGCAGGGACTTCTACATCGGCGAGTCTAATGGGTAAAGAGGGAGCGTCAGCATCAGCTGCATGCAGCGAAATGGCGGTGGACAAAAAAGAGAGATCTCAACTAGTTTCGTTTTGGGACCTAGTGGGCTTAGAAAGATCGGAAAAGCCAAAAACGATGTTTGAACTAGAGACACAGACACAAATGATCAGTCCTAACGCGATCGAGACTTGCGTCAATCAAGTGGAAGGAATGCCGATAGTTGAGGTGGACCTCACGGCGGACAGTCAGGACGACGATGATCACGAAGGGAATGTGGTTTCAAGAAGAATCAACCATAACTTCACAAAAGAAGAGCGAGGTGACAATGACGCGATACCAGGCGGGACAGATAATCTAGCGCAATTATTTGACCAAACACTACTCGCCGAATTGACCACGGAGGACACGTGGATGGACCGCCTCAGAAGAGTGATCGAACGAAACGATAGACACAGTTTCGAGCCGATGGGCCCATACACGATTTCTTTATGGAACCAGTCAAGCTTAGTGGACGACCGCATTCTCGTAAACGATAGGTTAGCGGTTCCTTGTCAACTCCGCACGGTAGTACTGAAACGGATTCATTGGGGTCATCTCGGCCAAGAGGCAATGCTCAATGTGTCGCACTACTTGTGGTGGCCACACATGCACAAGGACATTGTTAATTTGGCTGAAGAAGGTAGAAGCTGCACTCGCTATGGTAAGAATGCTAAATATATCATTCCAAAAATTGCTGCTAAACCACTACCACTGCTAACGCAAGAGTTACAATTAGATTACGCAGGACCGCTTGAAGATCTTAAGGGAAAGAAAATTTACTTATTGGTAGCAATAGATCGGTATTCAAAATTTCCATCGGTGAAAATTACTAAATTGACTAGGGGAAAGTCGTCAATTAAATTCCTCAGCACCTACATTGACACACATGGAATACCAGAATCTATTAGAACTGATCAGTTTTCTGGGTTCAAAGGAAAAAGAATGAAAAACTTTTGTTCCGAAAACAACATCGAACAAAAATTTTGCCCTGTGGGAGATCACTGAGGATGCGGTTTAGTAGAACGTGCTATTCAAACAATTAAAAGAAGATTAGGTTTTTGCTTTAAAACGAAAATGTATCTTCGATAAAGCTCTGCCTTAGCACGAAAATTCGAGACCTTAGATGGGCGAAACAAAACAACCACACAATTTTCACCGTTCGAAGCTCACTTTGGTCGTCTTCCGAAAACAGAATTTGAGATATTAAGAGATAAGTTTTAGCAAATTCTGATGATTTAAATAAACAGCACTAGGAGAGATCAGCACTCACGGCTTCGCAATTACGGAAAAGAATAGATCAATCCAGGGACTATGTCAAGATATTACCTATGGGACAGCAGTCGTTTGAACAGCAGTCGTTACTGGTAATGGATAGAGACCGGGCCAAAACATTAAAGACGCTGCTCGAGGCCAATGCAAGCTGGAATACCACTCGACGGGATGCGTAAGATAGTGATATCCGGAGATTGGTGGACAAAACGAGTACGATAAATCCAGACCTACGAAAGGAACTGCTGTACTCGTGGGAGAAGGGGTTTATCGAAGACAAACCGGCGGAGGAGCAAAACAACGCATGGTCACCAGTTTTGCTTCGCAAGGACGAAAATCGGAAGAGCGGAAAAGCTCTCACAAATCCGCTTGAAGCAAAGGTGACGTCGCAAACGCCATTCACGGTGAAGACGGCTAGTGGAGCAGTATATAGAAAAAGTGACATCGCACAGTCGAAAATTAAGTCACCACTGCTTTCACAATCCACAAGGAATACGAAATCCTCGAAAGAGGAAGAGGTAAAAAAACAAAAGAGGCGGAAAGAATGTCCGCTTACAGGAAACTCTTGATTCGGAGGATGAGGAGAGTTATAAGAATAAAACTGACGATACCAAAGCTACAGAGCGCTTCCAGGACAGTCCGGTAAGAGTCACCTCGAGAGACAACGAGTCAGGGGGGATTAAACCTGGCTGTAAAACGGGCGAAACCCAACAACAGTGGGCCGACGTTGAGTATGCAAAAACAGATCAATGAAAGCATTCCAATGAAGAAAAGTAAGAAGCCGACCGTACAAGAAGCTCGTAGAGCAAAAGCTGCTACAGCAGTTTCTGAGGCACAAAACGCGGATGGAATCACCGAAAAGGCTGGACGGTCAGATATGAGCACCCCTCAGGCGTCAACTCTAAACATACAGGCAAAATTAAAAGAAATTAATCGTCAGACAAGTCCAGAAGCTATATTGGAGGCTTTCCCAAATCAAGACATGACAAAGAAAGAATGGGAAAAAAGCGCAAATCAAGTTTTAACAAGAGGGATACAAAAAACGGCCGAGGAAGTTCTCACGTCCAGAGACGCGGAGCTAGGTGATGATGACGTACACACTGACACACCACCAGAATTCTCGGACGAATCAAGCAAAGACGAGCATCAGGCAGCATCGCACCGACTCGGAGGAGTAATCGGCAAACTAACAACCAGGGACCCAAAAGATATGGCGATCCAGTTAAGCACTCCATACGCCCAATTTGTTCCGAGGAGGACTTAACAGATTTGATTAAAGCTGCCTTGGAGGCCTATCGCGTCAAACTAGCGAGACTTAAAACAATCACTACAAGTTAGCAGAGACAAAGTTGGGGATCTTAGAAAGGCACTTATTTCGAAGAAAATTTGGATATACTTCGTTGGATGTGACACGATCGTGGAATGCTTCGTGGAGGGTTCCACTGACATTTGATATTCCAAGCAAAGATAGAGAGGCGATATGACTCAATACCAAGTACAGAAAGAAATTAGAAAAGGATGTAAAGACTCTTTTCAAACAAAAACCTTAAACTGAGATTTATAGACGCCTATCGTTTTATTAAAATTTTATATTGATTAAAATGAAATTAATTTGTCCTCCGGGGAATGTGGTTCAGTAGCTGCAGCTGCAGCAACACTACAGTAACCTTGGGGAGTGCGTATGTTATTTATTTACTTAAATGTTTAGTATTATTCAAGGTCAATTACGTTGACTTAATTGATTCGACGACTGAAGAGTATGCCGTACTGCGTGACGGAACTCAGTCGAACGTAACGAGAAAAACAGATCTAAAAGAATCAAGTGAATTAACAATTTGAGATCTTTATTTTGTTATACTTACTTACCCTGAGCATAGAGGTATCACGTCTGAGAGTGTGTGCAGTTAGTTTAAAACGTCGTAAAATTTTTGGAGCAATTTCATTTTGAATTTATTGAAGGTGATGGCACAGCTTATTGTTTTAATGACAAAAAAATTTTTAAACAAAAAAAAAATTCTGTTTAGTTTATATTGGCAATTTTGACCTGACTTTTTTTACCATGAAGATATTTTAAAAACTCAATCAACCATCTGGCATAAAGGTATCACACTTGCATGAGACGACAAAGCCCGGAGGTCTGAGTCCAGTCGGAACTTGTTTTTTTTGCAAAATGAAAACTTTTGACTTTTTAGGTTTATGTAATTTTGTCGGCTTAGTTCCCATAGAAAGGATTTTTTTTTGATATTTCGGCTTCTTTCTAGCATTCCAAAAGCTCCATGTAAATATTCTAATGGTGCAGATACTTTTGTTCTGGATATTTTAGCCGTTTTGCAATTTTTGTATATTTTTTGAAAGTGTTTTTTTTTTCCAATTTATGATTTTTTTTTCAATTGATTTTAATCATAGTCAATCATTTCAAGTTTGGATCTCTGTGTTAACAATATTTACAAAATTATGTTTATTAGTGCCAATCAATTTACGTTCGCAAGTTTTTGACACGGTTTTTAAAAGACGCAACTTAGGCTCTACTTTTTGCCTAGACTCAACATAGGCTCAAGTATTTCGGGACAATATTTTGTTGAGATTATTTTTGGAAGCTTATTCGGAGAAGAACGTAAGAAGTAGTGTTTAAAACTTTTTTCTGCAAATGGTGCACTGATCTAACACGAGCTCAAAATGCCTACAACTACAGCGATGGGTTACAGAGTTTCTCTTCAGGAATTCAAACCGTTAAGCGCCCAAAGCTGCCCCTTTGGTATTATTATATGCCATCCATTTTTGGCCAGCCATCTCAAAATGATCTCCTAAGGCGCCTTCGAGAACCATCCGAAAACTTCCCAGCACAAAATTTTCAGTTCGTGTTTCAGACATTTGCCTGAGGTTTTTTTTCGTGTTTGAGTAGATCTCGGAAAATAAATTTAATGGATTTAGAAAAGAAATTGATTAGTTTTCGATATTTTGATTAAAAACTTACCCCATCTTCACACGAATCATGCCGCCGCCTCTGTTGAAGTTTATAACGTAACCATCAGTGAGTTTGGAACACGAAAGCAGTTAATCATTCTGGCGTGCTGCTATGAATCTAGTAAAACTCAAACATTGTTGTTGTTATTGTTTTGACGACGTAACGAAGTGACGAGGGGAACTATGGCATAATGTGTTTTTCTTCAGCCAGTTTTTACTAGCTAAAAAAACTTGCGGTGGGTCAAACTCGATTGGACGTAACTCGGATTCAAAAATTTTCGAAAGATGCTTCAGTGACGACAAAAAGTATATTTGCTTTACAAGACGTCACTTGGGGATTTTTCTTTTTAAGGTCAATTAAAAGGTTCAGATATATGCTTTGAAGCATTTTAAAATGTGTTTGCTTATCATTTCATCTTGGAATTAAAAGTTTGGGATTTTTTTGAGGAGAGTTTATCATATTTTTTTTTTGGAAAAATTTGCAGTAAAAACGCTGGCTACTTGCAAAAACTGGCGCCAGCTACTTCAGTAATTTTTCGTTATTTTGTTGCCAAGTAAGTATTGACGACTTAGATGCATATTTGATTCATATTTATACCAACTTACTTCTTTACAGTTTCTTGAAATTTTCATTAGTTCGAAAAGTTAAACAAGACTGCTCGTATCAGGGCGAAGCCCTGAATGTTCCGACTGCCTTTTAAGGTTTATGGAGCAGCAGTAATAACAAAAAAAATTAAATGAAATAAAAAAAAATGAAATTTTTTTTTCTAAAATTTGAGATTTTTTATGAAAATCATCCCCCCACACGCCATATAAAGTATAAGAAGATAGATTTCGTTCCTTGTAACCAATCAATTATGGCAAATAAGCTTCGTTCATCCAATTTGGAACAATTTATAAGACGGAATAAATCTCCGCTTACGCGTTAATAGCGCGAATTATATCGCGCGTTAATTGTCCCAAATTGGTCAAAATGGCAATCTTTAAACCCTCATAACTTTAAGAAAAATGATCACAGGTGAAATATCTTTTCAAATTTAAGCTCAGGACAACAATACCTTTTGAATGATATAAGAAAATTCCGTCAAAAATGGCTAGTTAAAAAGTCGAAATTTGTCTGAAGAAAAAAAACCCACCCCGAGCACAAATATTCCGTTACTTTGGTATCGAAAGTCGGAACAAAAAATAACCCATTCAATTGAGAAAAGTTGTATTATGTTATAACTCCACAATTTTTCTAACTTGCAAATGAAGCTGCTGATTAAATAGCTCTTTTGCTGCATAACATTGGTATTCAAAGAAAATCTTTCTATTGGCTTTTCTCGTAGCTAGTTTTTGCAAACTGTCAAAGTAGTCATAGAATAGATGCGATAAGTGAGTCTCGTAATCCTCAGGTCGAAGGTTCAATTTTGATATCGATCAAACTTTTGTTTTTCAAGGCGTAACTTTCCATTACAAGGCCAAGCTGATTCCGCAACAGTGCAAAATTGGTTTTGTCGAAGAATGCGCGACATCGATATTTTTCTATAATCTTCTCTGTTGTTTTGGATTCTCGAGCAAATAGCTAAAACACCGTATTGCTCAAAATTGCTCCGCAAAGAGCCGATTCTGCGGAATCTGCTACAAATTATGCGGAATCTGAACAGTTTGTGGAATCCACATACAAATAACACAAAAAGTGTATTTTAAAACTAAGTTGTAGCCGAATGAAATCCGCAACTGCAACCGGAATCCGTAAATTTTCAGCGGAACTGTGCGTTTTTTTGCAAAAACCATTAACAATTAAAGTTGTACAACATTATAAAATTCAATCCGTTTTTTTTTGCTGGATAACAGTGAGACATTCGAACAGTTCAATTTCACTTACTGCCAGCCGTTTTATCTTAATTACTGCCTCACTCTTTCAACTGAATTTCCTTTGCTGATAATAAGTCAAAGTTCATCCCAGGTTATTTCAACTTAAACCAGGGCCAACAATCCAATCTCATTAACTGACGCATTTCAGCCCAGACAAAGTCCACCAGCTAAATCTTAAATACTGAAAGAATGAATGCAATTTTGATTTTGGACTTAATTATTACAGTTAAAATTAATTTCAATCGCTTTCTAACTTTCATCCGGAGTTCAAAACAAATTAGGAGATAAAAATTTACAGATTAGGACAAGAACAGTTCGAAATGATTAATTTAAACGCTGATAATGCAAGTTAATTAGGTCAGATTTTGGAAAATGACAGATTAAATAGGTCGAAACTTAGAGATTTAATCACATAAACCTTACAAAGTTACTACCAAATTTCGGTGATACCAAATAAAAATTTTGCTTTTCTGGTGTTTTGATGTGTTTTCTAACTAGTGATTCCCAAAAACAGCTCGCTGCGATACTTATACTAAATCTAAAGGGTACGTACGTCCACGATTCTAGTTAAATAATGATTTAGGATTTGTTCGTGGATTCCGCTGACTCAGCCCTTACTTTTAAGTTCCGCATTTGTTAGATAACAATTCTATCTTCAGCTTTTAATTGTTCAACCGCAAAAACTGGTTTAGTTCAGTTTAATAATCAAAATTTGCGGAAGCCGCTTACACTTGCGGATTCCGCTCACTCATTTTGAGGATTCCTTTTCTGTTTTCGGAATCCGCTTACATTTTGCTGAATTTGCTTATATTTGCGGAGCAACTAGCTATATAAACTTGTTGAGGAATCAGCAACAAACCAATTGTGATGACAAAAATTAGATTACAGGTATTTGTATGCGTAATCTATTTACATTTTGGAACATGTTTAAAGACTTATCTCTGGATTACTGATCTACAGACACCAATTTTTGCGCTTATCTACTGCACAGTTAGGCCTCATATTGTCCTCATTTCACTTCTATCTTATCCAGCTATTTTGGTGTTTTTCACTTGTAGTTGTAAAGTTCAGCTTTTTTTCTGTGTAATATGTTTTTATGTGTCAACGAACATAGTCAAGATACTGATATAGGTCATAATTGTTTGTTCTTTTTTTTGTTTTGTGACTGGAGTTTTGATTTCAGAGAGTTCGGTTCAATTTTTGTTTCTAAAGGGAAAACTGTAAATTTTTCATTAACCAAATTTCAAATGGCGCGAAAAATCTGAAAGATGATCAATTTTCGGCATAAGTTTTTCAATGCTAACTATTATTAACTAATAGCCACAACTGTGATCGCTAAAAAAATACAATAAGCTTGCTTGCTATTTCAGGATTGATTTCAATATTTTCCTTAAGGGTAGTTCGCTGAATTTTAAGCCAGAATTGAAATGTTAAGTCCTTCAACGGATTAAGTGATTTTTTAAATGACTTAAGACTAGTTTTTTGTGTTAATTAAAGCAATTATTGCATGCTAGTAGGCACCCATGCTTATCCCTACGTCCCCAAATGTGTCAATAGCTGCCTCTTATTTGGTATCCTGTGCTTCAAGTTCCAAATATACTTAAAACACAGGAAACATTAAATACCGAATGCTAATCGGCTCGCATGCTGATAGACAGCTTTTTCAAACACTGCTCATCATTTTTCAGTCTTGAAAGCGAAGCCCTGTTCTAACTCCTAGTCGAATAATCTGCAATTTGGAAAGATAAAAACAATTTTTTCCAAAGCAAATTAGTCAGATACATTAAGTTAAGATCCTTCAGACAAAGTTAGGATCCCAGTATTTAATTTGGATTATAATTTCTGAGCGCTGCGTGAAAAAAAAAGTTGTGCCTGACAGGCCAAAAATTCTTTGCCAGAACATCGTCTCCCTAAAGTTCAGTTGAGACCATCTATCCAGAAGGGAAAGAACCTACGTTACCTACGAGCTGTTCAGTTCTTTGCGGAGAACTATTATTGTCCCCCTGGTTAAGAATTACATGCATTCTTTTGGCTGTTTTCTGGGCTGGGTAATGTTGCTTCAACCTCAAGCAACGAGCACGGATCATGGTGGGCCTCGAACATCAGACCTTTCGATTGATAGGCGGAGACGTAACCACTTCACCACCGCTCCCCACAACACATATTTTTGGAAAGGGCGTGTTAACTTGGTCCGGCTAAAATTTTATGCGTGGAAAACCTACAACTAAAATAGCAAAATTTTGCGTTAAAAGTAATATAAAAATTTTTGAACTTTGCTCGAATCCTTATTGCCTAATTTAGGTGGCAACTGTCTACGATTGTTCACTCAACCTCAATCTGCACTCATCAGCAACAAAGATCACCATCCAACAAAGCAAACGTTAGTGACCCCATTTAAAGCTTCCATTGTATTAACAATAAATCTGGGTTGAGAACACGGATTATGGTGGGCCTCGCACCGCGGACCTTTCGACTGAGAGGAGAGCATCGCCACTTCCCGGTCGCTCTTGGCCATTTTCAACCAGATCTCAAGAAATTAAAGTGGCTGCTTTAATATCAGAATAATCACCGCAAATCATCCCAGCTTTGTCGAATTGATAGAAAATAAATGTTTTATCCTTTCTTTTACTTTTCAGAAGATGAGATCTTGAACTTGACTCATCCGAAGTTCGCCATGGTCATCTGTGCCATAGTAGTGTTCCTTCTGGCCTTAGTTGCCGTGGGCGTATTCATCTGTCTCTATCTGAAGTTCGTGAGGGGCGCTAAAGCTGCCCGCAGTCAGTGAAATCAACAACGAAAAAAATGGATGCCAATCAGGTATATTGATGTGATCTACTTAAAAATCTCCCGCCCCTTGCTTATTAATCTCATTATTCTCTCTGCGGGGGGGGGGGGGGGGGGGGTTAGTAGATTTAAATAGTCGACAATTAAGAGCTCTAGTTCTACAAAACAATTAAGAGCTCTAGTTCTATTTACTGTATTTATTTAGTGGATAACAAAGGGGGGGGGGGTCGAGATTGTTAAGTAGATCCATTGATGTTAGAACACCACGGTTTAAAATACACTTGATAGCGCCATATATTGTTTTCACAAAAACTGCTTTTATTAACCATTACAGCATGATGATTTTAATCGCTACTTTTATCATGTCAAAAATTAACGACTGTTGAAAAAATTCAATGTTAGCTGAAATTTTTTTCTTAAAGCTTTGATTGTAATAGTTTTTATTCTATTTACAGACCACAGATGGGAACCCGAAGAGAACTTTTATCATTACAGACATTTTAATTCAAACAAGGTGCGATTAGTTCCAATTCAACAAATGTAAATGCGATTGCTTTCCTAAAATATGTTTTTATTCAATATGTAAATACTTAAATACGTGTAAATATTAGAATAAGAATTATCTTTCTTAAAGGTCAATGATGAGCAAAATGTGAGAAACTTATGAAAAATTGAAAACTTTTTTTATTCATTATCCTTTTCAAAAGTTTAAGTGCTCATCGACGACCCTAGTTGAATCCAATTGTATCGCGAGAGATTATGACTTGAATTTATATTAACCAGCTTTTTTTTTCGGTGGCGTCCCTCACGATGAGTGATCGAACGTTGGAAATTTGTTTTCAATTTTTTTTAGTTAATCAGAATTGAGTATAATCATAATTTTGAAGAAATCGCTAAAATCTCAATTTAAGCAAATAATTTTAGGCCATTAAACTTAATAATTATCGATTATAAAAGATTGCAGGTTCATGGTTTTTCAAGCATTTCTAGATCAAAGAAACTTGGTAATTTTTCTTACAAATACCGATATAAAAAAACTGGATAACAAAAAACTAAATTTATTGAATCTGCACGGACTTGCTCATTTTTTGCTATTTTTTTTTCAGTTCACCGCAAAAACCATTCAGCGAATAGGAACTTCTAGTGATTCTGAGTGGTTGAAAAGTTTCCATTAATCGGTCTTTCCATCATGAGAATAGCTCCCGTTTTTTCTAGGTGGCAACCGACATGATTGAGGGACTGAATGATTTCAATTATTTTCAGCCAATCAGAAATGAGTATTCAAAAATCTCATAAAAGCGAAAATCTCAAAAAAAAAACGAATTCAGGCCATTAAAATTAGCATTGAACGATCAGAAATAAGCACATATATCGATTACTCGCATATTGGAAAAAAAAACTTGAAACTATTTTTAAAAAATAAAAAGACAAAGGAAACAATTTATTCTATAGCTGAACGAGTTGTACCGAAAACTTTGCTGTATTGCTATTATTCATTTTCTGTTTACAATGACTGAGCTTCTGTTCAAAGTTCAGTTAGCCAAGAGGAATGGCCAACTATTCTAATTGGTTTAAATTTTTTCTTCATTCAATCCCTCCATCATCAGAATACCCCCCTTTCTCTTAATCAAATAAAAGCAGAATACCGACAGTTACTGAAATCAAAATTCGAGGAATGATAGAAGGAGATCTACTGCAAGTGAAAACAAGGACTGTGACTATAAGCTAGGTGTCGGTGGTTCAGGAATTTGCCGTCGGTTCGATTCGGTGATTAAATTTTTGGCTCGGATCTCGGCTTGTTTCGGCTACTGGAAAAAATTTCGAAAACAGGAAAAATACAACAAAATGTGAAATCTGTGGCACAATCTCAATTTTAGCAAAATTGCCTGTCACAAAAAATCAAACGTAAAAATCGTATTCCTGTAATCGTGGAAAAGTTAATTTATTGACTAAGCGCAATTTTGGGATCTCTTTAACTATATCCCTCTATACAGAAATAAATCAACTGTTAAGCCAGGGGCGGATCTAGGTTTTTCCTGAGGGGGGGGGGGGCGTTTTGAGAAAAGTTTTGTCAAAAACAATGATTTATTTACAATAAGAAAATGAACAAAATTAAACAAAATTGAGTCTTCGATTTTTTGTGGCATCTCCTTAACTATATCCCTCTATACAGAAATAAATCAACTGTTAAGCCAGGGGCGGATATAGGTTTTTCCTGAGGGGGGGGGCGTTTTGAGAAAAGTTTTGACGAAAACAATGATTTACTGAAATCAAAATTCGAGGAATGATAGAAGGAGATCTATTTTTTTCGGTTCACCGCAAAAACCATTCAGCGAATAGGAACTTCTATTGATTCTGAGTGGTTGAAAAGTTTCCATTAATCGTTCTTTCCGTTTTTTCTAGGTGGCAACCGACATGATTGAGGGACTGAATGATTTCAATTATTTTCAGCCAATCAGAATTGAGTATTCAAAAATCTCATAAAAGCAAAAATCTCAAAAAAAAACGAATTCAGGCCATTAAAATTAGCATTGAACGATCAGAAATAAGCACATATATCGAATACTCGCATATTGGAAAAAAAAACTTGAAACTATTTTTAAAAAATAAAAAGACAAAGGAAACAATTTATTCTATAGCTGAACGAGTTGTACCGAAAACTTTGCTGTATTGCTATTATTCATTTTCTGTTTACAATGACTGAGCTTCTGTTCAAAGTTCAGTTAGCCAAGAGGAATGGCCAACTATTCTAATTGGTTTAAATTTTTTCTTCATTCAATCCCTCCATCATCAGAATACCCCCTTTCTCTTGATCAAATAAAAGCAGAATACCGACAGTTACTGAAATCAAAATTCGAGGAATGATAGAAGGAGATCTACTGCAAGTGAAAACAAGGACTGTGACTATAAGCTAGGTGTCGGTGGTTCAGGAATTTGCCGTCGGTTCGATTCGGTGATTAAATTTTTGGTTCGGATCTCGGCTTGTTTCGGCTACTGGAAAAAATTTCGAAAACAGGAAAAATACAACAAAATGTGAAATCTGTGGCACAATCTCAATTTTAGCAAAATTGCCTGTCACAAAAAATCAAACGTAAAAATCGTATTCCTGTAATCGTGGAAAAGTTAATTTATTGACTAAGCGCAATTTTGGGATCTCTTTAATTATATCTCTCTATACAGAAATAAATCAACTGTTAAGCCAGGGGCGGATCTAGGTTTTTCCTGAGGGGGGGGGGGGCGTTTTGAGAAAAGTTTTGACAAAAACAATGATTTATTTACAATAAGAAAATGAACAAAATTAAACAAAATTGAGTCTTCGATTTTTTGTGGCATCTCCTTAACTATATCCCTCTATACAGAAATAAATCAACTGTTAAGCCAGGGGCGGATATAAGTTTTTTCTGAGGGGGGGGGGCGTTTTGAGAAAAGTTTTGACGAAAACAATGATTTACTGAAATCAAAATTCGAGGAATGATAGAAGGAGATCTATTTTTTTCGGTTCACCGCAAAAACCATTCAGCGAATAGGAATTTCTATTGATTCTGAGTGGTTGAAAAGTTTCTATTAATCGGTCTTTACGTTTTTTCTAGGTGGCAATCGACATGATTGAGGGACTGAATGATTTCAATTATTTTCAGCCAACCAGAAATGAGTATTCAAAAATCTCATAAAAGCAAAAATCTCAAAAAAAAACGAATTCAGGCCATTTTCTCCATTCCTTTCGCAACTGCGCGATCCAGTTTCACATCGATCCAGTTTCACATCGAGCTTGCACACTTGGGCACAAGTCGATGACCTCTTCGACATTGATTTCTACATCTTTGGATGTAAATTAGTGCCAAATTTGAGAGTTGGTCCTCCTTCATGTTGGAGCGGATAACTTTTTAGTAGTTTCATGCTCGAAAAAGAGCGCTCAGCAGTGCATACAGTCACTGGGAGGGTATCACCAATTGGAGCAAAGTAAAAATTACTGGCATTGTGGCTTTGTGACACACTCTGAGTGAAGCTGTGAAGGTTTCTGGGGTATCGGTGTACAGGGGGAAGCGCAACATGTTTTTCCAAACTTCGAACTCGCTGGGGAAGTCACCATCTGGAAGTACTCCTTCGTATAACTGGACCAGATCATTAAAATCTTCCTCCTTTGCATCCTTCTCACTTATCCAATGGGGTAGCAATTTGCACACTTGGGCACAAGAAGAAGCTGCTCCAACGAAGCGTTCATTGAGATCCATCAGGACAATGTCAAGAAAAGGCAAGTAAACGGTCTGTCTGAAGTGATCATAAGCCGATGATGCTACAGGAGGTCTGCGTATTCTACCTTATATTTGAATATTGCCCAGTTTTGCGGCGTCAGAATGGACTTCAAATGCGTCAAAATGGACTCCAAATGCTGAGCCAGTACTTGATCTCCACTTGCTGCTCTGAACTGGAGAAGGGCCTTGAAGTTTCCAGATCTGACGTCGATTTGCTCAGAGTTAGTTGGAACCACAGGTACCCCGTCATCTCGGTGGCCACGGAAAGGCAATCCCAGGCGGGCAGTGAAAACAGTTGTGCTGACTATTGGAGCCAAAAACTTCCTGTTTTTCTCCATTCCTTTCGCAACTGCGCGATCCAGTTTCACATTGATGTTCCTGTTTGGGTTTTTGACAGAATCAAGAAAGGCCTGCACTTTCTCCAGTGATTTCTTGTGATGGTTTGTTTTATTATGTGGATCCAAGTAGTTTGAGAGGCGTGCAAACTTCTTGAACGGCTTGTTGACCAGCTGAATCTCTGCTGAGCCCCCCGCTTTCTTTATCTCTTCCAGGTCGGCCAAGCAGAAGCGACGGTAGAGTCCATCTTGGATCATGGAGTAGGTCAGGAATTGGTCTCTTTCTAGGTACTGGGGGCCAAGAGTTCGCTTTTCTTGTTTTCCTTATTTCGTCACAAGTTCGTATGGCCAGACTTGCAGTGGGGGTTTGTTGGGGTTGTCCAGCAGTGCAAACTGAATGTCCCTGTCCATGTCCAGTGAGCTGAAGTTGTAGATACCGACGTCAATGTAGGATGGAGAGTGTAGAGCTTGCTCAGAGAGCGAAGATATAGAACTAATTGATGAAAGAGATTCATCTTTAATGGTTGCTAAAGGAGCCAATGGCTCAAAGAGCCTGGAAGGTCCAGTTATGGCCGTCTCAGGAGTGGATGATCCAAGGTTGTCAGGCTCAGGAGTGGTTGCAATGGATGAATGTGGTGACTCCTTGGGTCCACTGGTGAAGAAAGCCTTGAGCGTCTTGAAGCCAGAAGCCTTGGAGTCCTTGGGAGCAGTCCGCTTTGACATCTGGAAGGTTGAAGTTGAAGTCCAGGGTCCAATCCAGAGTGCAGTGTGAAGTCCAGCGAAGAAGATTTTAGAATGAGCTAGGTAGTTTTGAAAGGGGTATATATACTGCGAATGAGGCAGGCTGACAGGTACCTGTTAGCAGGTACCTGCTTCGAGTCAAAAATGAGTCCAATTTGAGGCCTCAAAAAAGACGCATTTTCACACCTTGAATTTTCACACCTCAAAATTTTCTTTGATATAAAGGCCAAAGGCGCCCTTTGAAAAAAAATTAAGTAAATTGTTCAAAGAGGGGACCCTTTGGTATTTGTTAGGGTCAAATTGCTGAGGGAGAAGACGTCTGCCCCCCCCCGCACCCCCCTAAACCCGCCCCTGTGTTAAGCATAAAATTTTTTTATAACTAGTAACGAATCTTCCGTTTTTTGCAATAGGGGGATATAGTTAAGAAACTATAATAAGAAAACCCAATTTTCGAATAGCGAACAAAGAAATGTCGGTTCAGGTTTGGTTCAGTTAATAATCAATCGCTTCGTTACTTCGATTCGGTACGATGAGCATCGGATCCCTACTAGCACCACTAGATGGAAACCTCATGATAGAGGGAACGAATGATTAAAACATTCCGGGTCGAGATGCAGCCTTTATGTTTCGATGGTCTCGTCCAAAAATTAGTTTGTTTCGACCATCTGGACTAAAATTCGGGTAGGTTTCGACCGAGCTCGAGGTATGTTTCGAGTTTGTGCTCGACCCAAACCCCTAACTCGACTATTCTTTGTCGGTCGAGCACTGGCATTTGACAGTCAAAAGATAAATTGAGCACTTCGACTTGGAATAGTTTCAGCCAATATGAGTACTGAAAAGTTTTAAGAAATCACAAATATTCCGAAGAAAGCAACTAGTTCAAGACTATATTGGCTGAAAACAAAACACAGCAGATAGCCCTACTTTGTTCACCTTAAATTAACAAAAATTTACCGACAGCAAATTTGAGTCAAAACTTGCAAATTTAAAAAAATGTTCTTTTTTTCTATACTGTTAGAAATTTAAGTCCTGGGAGTTAAATAATTTTCAGATGAGCTAGCGAATACAAAAGACTTTCAATAGTAGTCGAATACGTTTTACTTTTCTTAAACAGTTTGTTTGTAGTGATATTTTTTCTGTGGTCAACCGTACATCGAAAAAGTGGTTGGAACTTTCAGTTCATTTTTCAAAATTTAACCTAAAACTTGTTAGCGATTCAACTCCTGCAAACGTCTAATCTAGATCCACAATTGTTAGAGACGTTCTGTTTCAAATCAGACAGGAGGATTATAATATGGAAAAGTCATGCAGACAGCATTAATCGACCATTACAAAGTGGGGTTTAGCTGAAGAAACAAATTCCAAAGAAAGTGAGCAGCAGGACTTTGAAGACAGAAATTGAAAAAAAATGAGAAACATTCTTTTGTGATGCGCCTAATCGAAACATCGGAAATCAAATCAGAAGTATTCACGAAGAAATATCTCACATTGACCATGAAACTGCCTTCAAAACTTTCTGCTAAAAAACCCATTGTTGACCTGAAGAAATTCCTGAAATATTGTCAACTAAACAAAACTGAAACAGATTATGGTAAATAAACAAGTTAGAATCGATGCTCCAGAAAACGCACACCAAGTAATCTCGGATAGAGAGAAGAAAAAATCAAAGTAGAGATCATTGCGAGAGGCAGAAGAGTTGAAGTTAAAGAACTAGTTGGAAGCAAAAAAAAACAGCGATCTCTCAACATGGGCGAGGCACATAAGAAAGGAAAGGCAAAATTGAGTTTTTGATACAAATTTTAACGAGCTGACTGCCGAAAAAAATAAACAAAGCAGAATATAGATATTCAATTGTGAAAATTTTAATACTGTTTTTAAGCTATAGATGAAAAATTTGCTTATAAAAAGCAACAAAAGCAAAACAAAATTATAAAAAAAACTTTAAAATTAAAGTTTAAAATCGATGGCCGTCTTGTCAAAAGAAGGATTGGAGGTTAAAAATTTGATTACTGACGTAAAACCTAACAATGATCGGATTGTATTGATTTGAGTTTCGTTAAATTAAAGTTAACAAACGCATCAATAATTCGGACATTTGAGGAACTCTTTTTATAAAACTCGCTTTTTAAATCACTTCCAGAAAGTCTTCAGAAGCTAAAACTGCTGCATTTCTCGAAGATGGATGTCATTCTCAGCCAGAAAAGCCTGTGACACATTAAATCAAAAGTTAATAAAACTGAAACATCCCGCACTGACAGAAATGGTTTCCGGTCGATTTAAATTGATTTTAAATTGATTTTAAATCGATCCAAATCGATTAACCATGTACATTTTACGAACTTAAATGGATTTTAAATCGATTTAAATCGATCTTTTTGAAAATTTTAAATCGATTTAAGTGTCTAAAAAATCAATTTAAATAGATTTCGATGGTTTTTCCGACACTCTAAAATCGATTTTTTTTTTCTAACACGGCGAAAAAAAACATACCCTTTAAAAAATTGTTGCCATTTTTTATTCCCGATTTTTTAATTATAAACACTCTTATAGAATTCTAGATGTTATAGAATTCAATAAAATGATCCACATAAATCAAGTTTTAAACTCAAAAATTTGCAATAAAATCATAGACAACCATTGTAAATCAGATTATGGGCAAAACTTTGTGTAACAAACCAGAAAAGGGTCAGGTAAAATTAAATTGTGATCTCAATAATTTGCAAAAAAATCATAGAAAATCAGGAAAGTAAATCAAATTTCAAGCAACAACTTATGAAACTAATCAAGAAAAGGGTTAGAATTTTATCGATATTTTGGTCTTTTTATTTCGTCCTTTTATGCTACAATACGCTATGGATGTAAAATTAAAAATGATAGGCAAGAAACAAAAGCAATAAAAACTGATAAAACGCGAGTGAAAAAAATCGATTTAAATCGATTTAAATCCGTTTTAATCCCCTTAAAAATAAGAACAAATTCAGACTGGAAAAAATGCATTTAAATTGATTTTAAATCGATTTGGATCCATTTTTCAGCTGTGATTTAAGATCAATTTAAATCGATTTTAAATCGATCCAAATCAATCTTCATCTCATTAATTTCATCTTCTTACTTTTTCATCATTTTAAAATCGATCTAAATTTAATCAACGTACTTTTTTCATACTAAAATCTATTTAAATTTAATCAACGTACTTTTTTCATACTAAAGTCGATCCTAATTCATTTTTGTCAGTGCGGGATTGTTTTTTGTTCGGATTGAGAAATGCTGTATTCTTCTTATTTGCATCATTTTGTACAGAACAGGAAGCAATATACGCAATTAATTTGGAAATTTTTTATCAGAGTTTAAAATCTGATGATCTAATGCAGTTGGTAATGATGAGTTCACTGCTTTTTTGATTTTGTGAATAATCTAGAGCCTAAGCAACAAGATACTAAGACGTTTTTCATGCCGAAGACACTGCACTTTGATCTGCAAAATCAAAAAAGTTTAATGAAAGTAATATCAAAGTGGATATATCTTCTAGTAACTCTAAACATGGACAAATGAAAATAAATTAACCTTAGTAAAAGAAAAAAAGATCAAGGATAGCCGGATACTGTGCAATTAGAACAGAATGTTACGACCAAAGTCCCATAAACGGAGTAAAAACATTTTTTCAAATAAGTGTCGTATTTGTAAATTAGGAATTTTCTACAGTCACAATAACAATTAATACAGAACAATGACTTAAAAACGAACAAAAATCATTAAAAATCAAAAATAATTTTTTTTCTGATATTTTCTGCAGTTTTTTTTGAATTTTTGAAGCAAAAAAGTCCAAAAACTGACTTGACTGAAAAAAACGTAACTGTCGCGGCCTAGATTAAGCATAAATAAGCTATTGTATGCCTGCTCGCTCGTTTTCGTTGCTAAAAATTAGACAATAAAATCAAAAATTTGAAAATTGTTTTTCTCAGAATGGGACCCCTTTTGGAAAGTTTTAAAGAACGTTCGAGCATTACTGCAAGGGCCTTAATATGTTATGTTTTTTTACTCTTTCCGCTAATTATTTGTGGTATCTGATTTTGCGCGGACAACAAAAAACTGAAGACACTAAAACATATGCGAACGCAAAGCTTCTCCCAATTTTTCAAAGGGTCGGAACAAAAATTAGAGCTGAAAATGGGTCGAGCGGTAAAAAAAAATGAAAATCAGTTCAAATACTAATTTTGATTATGTCTGATTTATTTTCTAACAGCCACATAGATTTAACCCAGAAAACAATGAAATCTTTTGGGCTCATTCTATCAGCATCGTAAGAAAATAACAACATTGCAAAAATTATAAGTTTATGAAATTTTTGTTCAGCTTGATTTACAATATGGAGCATCAACTTATGGAGCAACCAGTATCACTAGAATTAAACATTCAATCATCGTAAAAAATTCATCTAATCATGACCTACAGAAAAAAAATGAATAATTTAAATTTTAAAAATCAGTCGACTGTATTAAACTCTTTACAGTCGACTGATTTCAAAGTCTTCGAACTAATCGAACAAATAATAACATTATCATCTGATGTTTTGATTTTCTGAGACACACTTTTTCTCACACTGATTATGTCAAAAAAAAACAAAAAAGACAAGCAGCTGGACTGTTCAAGAAGAACTGCTGAAAAAATTAGAATGTCAACAACCATTAGAATCAGGAAAATGTTCAAGGCTTCAATCCGATTTCAGATTTATTTTCAATATACAATACACTCCGCCAGAAATATTAAGTACACCTGTATATTTCAGTTTTTGTTCATAACTTGCCTTGCGTTCAACATAAGTGACTCACACTTTATAGGTACGTAGATAGTGTCACGGCTACCAGTCAGTACAAAATAACCTTCCTAGCTCTAATTGCCGAGTTTTCACATACTATTTTCCAAAACATTGCTCCCCAATAAAATAGATTTAAAAAACTACGTCGTACGATCTCAACGGACACGTTTGTTTGAGCAAATTCAGACCAGAAACTTTCTTTTGGATATTTGGAAAGTATTGAAACTCTTGTTTGAAACTCTGAAAACTCGGAATTTCACCAAGCGAGGTTGTTTTGCACTGAATGGTAACCAGTGATACTATCTACGTACTACAAACTTGAGTCAATTTTGTTGAGTGCGAGGCAATTAATGGACTAGTCTGAAATATTCAGGTGTAGTAATATTTTTGGACGGAGTATATTAAAAGCCTCATCCATTAAAAATAACACAATAAATCACAGTTGTTAATCAAATTCATATTGAGAAGCCATAATCTCGCAAATATCATATAAAAAAATTTTAATCGTAGTGTTTTATTAAAAACTCAAGTTTTTTAAGTCTCCAAAATTAAACTGTTCATCACTCGTTTTTTTTGCAGCTCATTTTCGTTATTTTCTTTTTAAAATGTATATTTGAAAAAAAAATCCTCTTTCAGACGTTACTAAAAGTAATATCCAAATGATTTGATACTGGTTTATAGAAAGTAGAAAAATTATAGATTTTTTTGTCAGCCTGAAAAAAAAATTTTAAAACGAAGAAAAGTTGACACAAACTTCAATTCATGATCTCAAACAAAAAATTGCAAAAAAATATCAGAAGGGAAGAAATATTATACTCTCATGCTAATTATTGGTTGGTCAGTACTACAATACGATGAAGAAAATTTTCCAGACCAAAGCGGCTTAACACTATTTGTAAGAGTCAATAGTTTTACACTTTCGCGGCTGGTGCTAGCAATTGCTAGGGGCAGTACAACAGTGCCGAAGTACAACAGTGCCGAAAATGAAAACTTTGTTCAACAGTGCCGAAAATGAAAACTTTGTTCAACAGTGCCCGAAAATTAGAACAAATTTCAACATATTAAGTGCGGCAATCAAAAATTAAACGGCGATCGTGTACAATCTTAAGTGACACTTAAAGATTTTGGGAGAGAAAAATTGCAATTTAGACGTTTTGGCGCCAAAATAATTGTTTAATTTGCTGTTGCAGACATTTTGGCGCCGAAATTGGAGTGGTTATCTTTGATAATTAGCGTCAGTAATTTCTCGCTCTTCAGAAAATGCGTGTAAATTATTCTGAAATTTTCCCACCTTTTTCGGCACTGTTGTACTTCGGCACTGTTGAACGCCCCCGTTGAAACAAAAATTGCTTAGAAAAAGCCGTTTCGGAAGATAAAAGATTGATCTTTGAAAAAGTGGGGTCAAGTTGCCGTCACCTTAAGCCTGCCCCTATATTTGTATGTAGTTTCAATAGAGTCCAACCTTAATTCGGGTTTTCCGGAATTTTCGATTTTTTCTTTTCGTTTTTAGGCTGTTTTTGTGAGTAGTCATTTTAATAATCGTGAAGCTGTTTGCTGCCTGAATGATAAGTATAAGTTTTCGTTACAAAATTAGTGCATTGGAAAACTGTTAAAGACCGCTCCTATCAGAGCCTTTTTGGTTTTTTATTATAAATAATCATTTTAAATAACTTAGTAAAAAATATAAATTTTTCAATAAAAAAAACTTTGAAAACACTTTGCTTGACAAAATTTACTCAACAACTATCCAATGCTCCATCAAAAATCTAGGCTTGAAATGATATGTTTCTATCCAAATGGAAATCTGAAAGACAGAAATCGTAAAGACTGATCGTATTCCCAGAAACTTAATCACGTATTCACGTAATCCAATTTTTGGGTAACCAACAAATTCGGTTAAGCCAACAATCATTTTATTTGCGCAGTAACATGCACCTTCTTTCAGCTTTTAGTTATATGGAGAAACGCGTCTCAACGTGAACTTCGTGAGTGTGCAATTTCGAAGAAAAAAGTGTGCATTCTCATAACAAATAGCGAAGAGCAGTTCTATCAATTCATAGATAGTCAGCAAGCTACCCCCGAAGAACAGTCCGAGAAGTCCACCGAGCGCACTCGTAGCCGAAAAGATTTCGTATTTGGCTCGGATTTCAGTGTGTTCGACTGTCATGTCCCCCATATTGATGCTCAACTCGGCGTAGTTCTTTCGCATGTAGTCGAAGGTTATGTTGGAGTCGGGTACCAGCCATCGGGAGTATTGGGTGATTCCCGGGTTGGGGAAACTGGTGACAGTCTTTTTGAAGTTGAAGCGCGTAAAGCTGCACTGGGGTTTGCATCTTTCCATACAAGTCCCTTAAATCAAGAGGATCTAATTTAGCTGCTGTCCTTGAGAATTCTGTTTTTTTTTTACAATTTTTTAAACTCTATAAGTCGTACGCAATTTCTTTTTTCTAAAAAAGTTTGAGACTAGGCGCTTGAGAAACAAGCCTAAGATAGTTAACAACTTCTGCATATTCAATCTTTCTCTGAAAATGGTGCAATGAAATTAAGCATCTTTTTTATCACCCCCTCCCCAGTGGTACCTATAGTTAAGAACAAGCAGACCATTAAAGGACAAACCCAGCGGTTAAGCACATGCAAATAAGGTATCTGGTAACACTAATATCGTGCCCGGGTGTAGGGGGGGGTTTAGGAGGAGAAGTTGAAAAGATTCGAAACTGATACTAATTAAAAATAGTGGGGCAAAGAACAAAAAACTATGGCCCAACTCATGATCTCTTCTTGTTTTCGTGGACACATGATCATGGTGATATGTCCGCACTCTAAAGAAGCCATCTTTTCGAGGAAGGTCTGAGTCATGTCTCTGCAGTTGCATAGCTCCAGCTCTATTTCCGAGTAGCATTCGCTCACGCACAGCATCTGAGCATACCCACGGTCGTAATACCGAAGAACTCTAGAACAAAGCGAGGGTCCTTCCTGCTATACGGTCCATAACTGATCATTCGCCATGTTGAAAATTGAATCAACACGCGGCTCATATCTGATTGGTTGATAATTCTAGCGGAAAATCAGGATTTCAAAAAAAAGCTCAACGAACAATTTGGTTGGTTTTTGTGTACCGTATAGCAAAAGATGCCCCGCAGAAATGACCATATCAAATTACACTGAATTTTGTTTTAGTCAGTTTCTCAGTTTCACATTAAGATGGGACTTGATAGTTGGAATTGCTAAAATACAATATGTATAACTGACAAAAGCTAACAAAAATTGTAAGTTTGGGGAATCTGCTTCAACTAAGAATTCCCTGATTATTCAAATCAAGGGGGGCCAAGATCGCTCAAATAATCGCTTACAATTTGCTCTTGCTCTTGTCGCTGTTACTTTCACTTCATCTTAAATTCAATCGAACACGCGTGGACAAAAAGAGACCGCAAAGCTATATTCAATCAACACACGTAACACATAAAGTAAATCAGGGTAATGAAATTATCAGGTAGTGACAAAATAATTTGCTAGAGCTCGTAATAAGGAATTTAACTCTGGTTTAATAAAATAACGATCTCACAGTTTAATTTAAGATGGGTTCTCCTAACTCGGTTGTCTCTTACGCAACCCACGAACTCAATCTCTAAAATTAACCGTTTTCTCAAGCTTCTAGAATAGGTTCCCACTACGATTCGTACCCAGATTAACAGTCAGGCTACACAAGCACTTAGTGTTAATCTCTCACGGCTTACGATCGGAACTACAATCTTTTCTCGGTTGTGGTTAATTTTTCTCTGTTCTAAAAGCCGCGTACCAATCACACCACAGGTATATCTATTTTTACACCGGTATAATTAAATATCCCCCCTCCCATATAAGTTCCGACATTCACTGCGGTGTATTCCACGGTCGTCATGTAAGCTAAAGGTTCCCTTAGATACACCAATTCTAAAGGCTAATCTCCCAGTGGCTATTCAGATCGTTTCAAGTAAATATTACGTTCACTTGAACCTCAGCTAAAGTTCGCGTTTAAATGGCAGCAATCCCAAGGTTTTTTTTTGGTTCATCCCACACATGTTTCTGCCCCCCACAGGTAAGGAACCCACAAATCCGCTTAAGTCCCTACTAATAGAAGTCCAAAATTTTTGAACTGTGATCTACTACAGTTTCAATCGCCTAGCTCTTAGGTAAAAGCCGTTCCCCCTCCTGGGGTCCGATCAAGCTAATAAACAACCCCCCAGAAACTAATAAATTATCCTGTCCCTCCCATATTACTCTGACGAATTAGCTCACATTCCTTCTGCACCTGTGCACAAATAGTTATGTGACACCACTTTGGCACCGTTTTCAAATATCTACTCCTAGTTCATTAGTCAAGCTATGGCTGACCCCAGTATTCACTAAGTCCCTTCTTGTTTATTCCAATATTCTATATTATTTTATAAAAGACAGGACTTTCTATTAACTCTTTCCGATCCCGTATCTAAGTTTTTTCTAGTCCCCAACCCATAAGTGAGTTCCGTTCTCGTCCACTTCCCCCCAGGATGTTCATAGGGAATCAGCACTGTCGCTAGGTACTTTTTCGTGTATTTCCGAGCCATTCTGCGAGTAACACTTCCGAGGGCCAATTAAGAGCCACCCCAGGGTCACCAGATGTCAAGCAAAGATCACTGAGCTCAGAGCCGGGTGGGGGTCCCACCTGCCAATTCCATCCATACCCGATTAATACTCCCCGAGTTATCACTTTTCAAAGGCTCATTATCATCTTTTCGGGGAATGGCTATTAACACCGGAATGAGCCAATGGAGAGGGTTTGTTCGGTAGACGTCTTTTTCCGAGGCTTGGGTATGCTACACATTAATGTCATAAAATCAATATGCCCTCGCTCATTATTTTTCGCAAATTGCCTATTTCCGGTCCCAGGGGTATTTTTCTCCAGTGCTAATAACTTCCGGTCGGACCGTCGGATTCGGTCCAAATTCAAACGCCATGCTTGTCTTAAAACTACCTAGCAACCCTCCAAGTTTCCGCTTCTTAGGGTCACCATGGGTCAAGAAATAACTTACAGAGGGTTTATTTGCACAGGTCATAAAACCGGAATTAGGGGTCTGAAGGGTCTGGGGTTTCAAACTTATGCTTGCCTCATCTAAGGCTTCCATATACTAATGTTTGGGTTCATTCCTATTGCTAGGTACCGAGTCCTAATAGGTCGGTTTGCACTTCCAGGAACCGTTACCACTGGGTCCCATGGGGTCAACCGAGTCCAGAGTTTTGCATGCCTGGGTCAAATCATCTTTAGTATGATCCGACCAATGGTTCCTCATCCGAGGAGGGGAGGGGGTAAGCACATTCTATCCCCCTTCAATTTTCCTCCAAAGACGGAACTAATTCATCAGAGCTTGGGCTATTTTCATCTTAGTGCTTTATTTACCTTTCTATTTGCCGAGTTGGCTAACCAATCTCACTAGCATACTATTTTAACAAGGTTATAAATCATACTGTAACAAAGAGATTTGAATTACCCCCTATGTTTTTCGGCTAAGTAGATAAGCGTCCTAGATTAAGTGAGGTGTGATCGAATTACTTTTTTTTCAATTCTACAAAGATTAAGAAATTTCACCAGTAGTTTGTATTCATTTATTCATTAGCGCCATTGAGAGAGCTTAACCCGAAAAATACCGACAATTTATCAGGCAGGTATAATGAAATTGATAAAAATAACAAGGTTTCTGCCGGTTTCTGTTCAAAAATAGCGGGTTTCAGTTCAATAACCATAAAGTCTTCTGACCCAGTGGTGGATCTAGGATTTTCTCGAGGGGGGAATTTTTTAGGTCGACCAAATTGATTTTTCGAGCTCTCCCAAAGCAAAAAAAATAATTCAAAAAAGAGGAAAAATGTTCATTTTTTGATTTGAAAAATTGTTTTCTGAAACCTCTCACTATGGTTAAGAGAGAGTGAAACAAGTAACAAACTACAAAATTTGTAGAACAATTGTTCTCAAAAAGACAGTTTTTTAGTTTCTGAATTATGGCTAGATTGATACCTCATTCGAGTGAGGTATTAATCTAACCTGTTGTCATATCCTACGCTATTCATGATGGATCAGTTAAACTTGATAAAGTGTTCACGCACAATAACAGTGGGTGAAATATACATTTCGAATATTGCATCATAATGAAATGCATTTTGTCGTCGGAGAATTTTGAAATCATAATCACTTTTGAAAATGAAAGTGGAGTTATGTAAATCAGATTTTGTTCACATGTTGCTGTTTCCGTTGGCTTAAAACTTAGCAATTATAAAACGTTCTAAAACATTGTATCCAACCCAGGGGTGGATCTAGGATTTTCTCGAGGGGGGGGCGGATTTTCAAAAAATTTCCAAAACTTTGACGATTTTTTTTTAGGTCGACCAAATTGATTTGTCGAGCTCTCCCAAAGCACTGTTTTGCCCCAGTTTTGGCAAAATTTTCTGCACCGCAGGCAAGTTTTTGAAAAAACAGTCAAAAAAGCCGTTTTTGGCCACTTTTTGAAAAATTTTGACAAAAAAATTGCGTTTTTTTTGGCGCGCGCTCCCCCTCAAAGTCAGTAAATATTTACAGTGCTAAAAAAATTGCGTTTGTTTTGGCGCGCGCTCCCCCTCAAAATTAGTAAATATCTACAGTGCTAATTTAAATTAACCGGACAAAACGAACAAATTTTGAAGTTTCAGTTGCATTTTTTTTAAATTGGGTTAAGATTAGACAAAAAATGAACAGAACAAGAGTTGCTTAGAACTTCAACATAATCAAAATGGCTCATTTTGATTTTTTTCAGTTAATCAAAAATTACGCTGAAACTGCTTTGTTAATTGACGAGAAATGTATATCACAAGAAGCCTCTTACACAGCCCAACAAAGTTCTAGAAAAATTGAATCTCTAAAAATCGGTGTAAGGGAAAATATTTTTGAGTGACAGTCAAGAAACGTGATTTCTACTATATAAAATCCAAAATCTAGCTTAAAAACTATTTTTAAACCATTTTCTCACATTTTTGGAGATTTAACCTTTTTGGATTTTTGTTGGGCTGTGTAAGAGACTTGTGATCTATATTTCTGATCAATTAACAAAGCAGTTTCAGCGTAATTTTTGATTAATCGAAAAAAACCAAAATGACCCATTTTTGGGGGAAAATTTTGGTCGAGAATTTCGGAGAAAAAATTGAACCATATTAATTGAATCTGAGGAACTTTTCCAACTTTTGTTCTCTTCATTTTTTGTCTAATCGTAACCAATGTGAAAAAAACGCGTATGAAATTTTAAAAATTATTCGTTTTTTTTTTTCGGTTAATTTAACCCAGCACTGTATAAATCGCTCGCAATTGATGTTTAAAATTGTGCAGAGTTTTTGAAACAAACTGTACAGTTGCATTTTTTAATGTAGAGAACGAAGAAGACTGCACGTATATCAGGGCAAAGCCATGAATGTTCTGACTGTCCGTTAATTCATATCGAATAGTTTTTGCCAAAAGAAAATTATGAAAATCTATAAATTTTGGACAAATAAACAAGTGTGAAATGTTGAGTCCTAAAAAATTAATACGATCGATCCGATGAACTAGCCTCATATCGTTTTGGAAAAATCTTGTTGGGCGGGATAATTTGCCACGCATAAATAATTCGGGTCACGCTCTCAGCGATATGAATGAATTCTTCAAAGCGCGCATAATTTAGTCCAGAAAACGGCCAATTTGGCAATTTTCGAACCCCCAGAACCTTACAAAAAATCGGCGGAGGTAAAATATCTGTTTACGTTTGAACTCAGGAAGTCGACATCTTCAATGGGATGTAAAAATGTTTGTTGAAAACTATTATTTCGATCGGCGAAAATTGACTGAAGAAAAAAAACCACACCGAGCATAAATATTCCGTTTTCTTCGAAAGTCGGAACAATAATCGAGGTTGGCTTTAATGAAGTTGTGAAAGGAGACGTCTTTTTCACTTAGTTTCAACTGATCCATCATAGATAGCATAAGAGATGAGGACAGCAACTAGATGGTTCGCGTGATCTTGAAATGTACACTGAAAAGAAATATTTCCTTCAGATTTTTTTCTGAGCTGAATTGAGCGTTTTTGAGACATACTTGATAAAAGGATAGGATCTTGTTAAGTATCCCCCCACTATGGTACCTTGTAACGAATATCCCCCCTACTATAAAGGAAGAATTGAACAGTTAAGCAAGAACGAATTTTGTACCTTGTTAACTATCCACCCTATTGCAATAGGGGGGAAATAGTTAACAAGATCCAAAGGATATTTATAAACTATTTATCAGTAAGAAGTCCATAAAGCAAAACATTCATGCAGGAAAATACTTTAAAAAAATTTTTCAGTGTGAAAAAACAATAAAAACAATAAAAACTAATATATTAAAAGTCTTAATCGCTTAAAAATCTTTATATCTTGGATCCAGATTTCGATATAAATAAACTAACCTATTGCTTGATTATCAAGTTTTCAAAATATATAAACCATATCCGCACTGACAAAAATGGTTTTCGGTCGATTTAAATTGATTTTAATTTGATTTTAAATCGATCCAAATCGATTAACAATGTACAGTTTACGAACTGAAATGGATTTCAAATCGATTGAAATTGATGTTTCTTGAAAATTTTGAAAATTTTGGATCGACTTAAGTGTTTAAAAATTGACTTAAATTGATTTGGATAGATTTTCCGACTCATTAAAATCCATCCGAATCTCACTAAAATCCATCCGATGCTCACTTAAATCCATCAGAATCTCACCTAAATCCATTTTAAATCGATTTAAATTGATCTATCTTGAAAATTTTGGATCGGCTTAAGTGTCTAAAAAACCGATTCAAATCGATTTGAATGTATTTTCCGACTCACAAAAGTCCATCCGAATTTCACTAAAATCCATTTGAATCTCACTTAAATCCATCAGAATCTCATTTAAATCCATTTTGAATCGATTTAAATTGATCTTTCTTGAGAATTTTGGATCAGCAGCTTAAGTGTCTAAAAAACCGATTCAAATCGATTTGAATGTATTTTCTGACTCACAAAAGTCCATCCGAATTTCACTAAAATCCATTTGAATCTCACTTAAATCCATCAGAATCTCATTTAAATCCATTTTGAATCAATTTAAATTGATCTTTCTTGAGAATTTTGGATCAGCAGCTTAAGTGTCTAAAAAACCGATTTAAATCGATTTGGATGGATGTTCCAACTCACAAAAATCCATCCGAATTTCACTAAAATTCATTTGAATCTCACTAAAATCCATCCGAATCTCACTTAAATCCATCAGAATCTCACTTGAATCCATTTTAAATCAATTTAAATCGATCTTTCTTGAAAATTTTGGATTGACTTAATTGTCTAAAAAGCCGATTTAAATCGATTTGGATGGAAGTTCCGACTCACAAAAATCCATCCGAATTTCACTAAAATCCATCCTAGTCTCACTTAAATCCATCAGAATCTCACTTAAATTCATTTTAAATCGATTTAAACTGATCTTTCTTGAGAATTTTGGATCAGCAGCTTAAGTGTCTAAAAAACCGATTTAAATCGATTTGGATGGATGTTCCAACTCACAAAAATCCATCCGAATGTCACTAAAATTCATTTGAATCTCACTTAAATCCATTAGAATCTCACTTAAATCCATTTTAAATCAATTTAAATCGATCTTTCTTCAAAACTTTGGATCAGTTTAAGTGTCTAAAAACTCAATTCAAACCAATTTGGATGGATTTTCCGACACACTAAAGTCGATTTTTTTGCTAACTCAAATCAGAGAATTAAAAACTGCTATTGTTCGATTGACAGCAAATCTAAAAAATTGCTGAAGACACAATTTTTCTTGTTCAAAAACTGGCGCTACAAGCTTCTTTCCACTGAGAAGTGGGGTGTTTTCAGTTTATGTAAAAACAAGGTAAGCAACCGTGCAACAAACACTTAGTTCAGTAGTTTTATAGTTTAAGCATCAACAAAAAACTGCTTAAAAGTTAGACTATTCTGTGACTGATGAAAAGATTTTTAAACAAATAGCATTAAAATGGAAAGATTTAAACGCAACTTTCAATTTAAAGGTTAGAAAAAAAAACATTTTCTAGGGGCTACAATAAATCAATTGTGTTATATGGCACTTATAGATACAAACGACATAAACAAACTAAAAATGTTGCAATTAAAAAGTTAACTGGTCTTGGTTAAAAAATTTAGAAATGCCTTGCAAATCTGCTCTGGTGCTTGCTCAAAATTTAACTTAGTGTTTCAGTCCGTTTGTTGTAAAAAAAACTTAGTTTTTATCTGTTCTCATTGTATAGGGTCTGTAACCAAAGCAAACTTAACGAATCCCTGTGATATGTGTTTGTTTTTGGTGAGTAATTTTGTGAATTACATATTTTTATGCACTGTTCTAATTTTCCGACTAAAACCTAAACAGGACTGCTCGTTTCAGGGTGAATCACTGAACGTTTCGACTGCCTTTCAATGTCTACAGAGCAGTAATATAATGAAAAAATTAAATGTAATAAAATAAAACATATATTTGTTTTTTAATTTTAAGTTTTTTTGCAAGAATCATTACCCCACACGCCATGCAAATCACATTGTGACAGATTTCGCTCCTGGTAACAAATCAATAATGGTAAAGAAGCTTCACCGCCCTGATAAAACTGCAAGTTTGATTAAACAAAACGTGAAAAAGCAAACATTCAAACAGCATTCTTTTACATGGGGCATGCTAAGCGGCCCTATGCTAATAAGCCAGTTGGCCAAAATGGCCAAAATGATGTCCAAAATGGCCAAAATGGCAATCTTTAAACCCCACCTTTTTTAAAACCCCCAGAGTATTTTTTTCAGATTTAATCCCAAAACACCAATACCTCTTGAATGACATAAAATAACTCCCTCAAAAGTGGCCAAAGTAGTTTGCGTACTCGAATATCAGGTTTTTTGGAATGGTAGAATTTTTAAAATATATAACCCAAGGTTTAGTTTTGTGGCCATTTTTGTTTGTTCTACGTAAAGATTCTATTAGGTCAGCCTGCAGCATTCACTCTCATAGAAAATAGTGCTTTAGTTCTCGCTCAGAACTTAGCTTCTTAACTAGAAACCAGTAGCAGTATCAAAATGTTAAAAATTTATCAATTGGTGTGATGATTAAAAACTGTTAAAAAGGAGTTGAAAATGCAAACTGACCAGTTTTGCAGAGTCCAAAATTTATTTGGTGTGTATGAGCTTCGTTTTTCTAAAATATCATGGGTCGAACTAAGATTTTCTCGAGAGAGGGCGTCGGATTTTCAAAAAATTTCGAAATTCACCGACCTTTTTTTCTTTTTAGATCGACAAAATTGATTTTCCGAACTCTCACGAATCCATATAAAGATCTTATTTTGACCTAATTTTCTGCTCCGCAGGCGAAAAATTGAACAGGCCAAAAAAGGCAATTTGAGTACTTTTTGGAAAAAATTGATCAAAAAGTTGCGCTTTTTCAGCACTCGCTTCCCCCTCAAATTTAGTATGTATTGGGGCTGAATTCCCCTTTGGAAAAAATAGGGTCCGTCAGCCAAAAATGGAGATCTTAAAATAGTACAAAGGGGGACCCTTTAAGTCGGCAGGCGGTCGAATCTCTGAGGAGGGATTCGACCCCGTGGAGAAGGCGAACTCTCCAAAACATTTTCAAAACTCTTCCCAACTGTTTTTTTTTCTCTCCCAAAATATTTCAGAGAAAATGCGATTTCTCTTCCAAAATGCGTTTTTTACCCAAATAGTTTTTTCGGCCCAAAATGTTTACTCTTGAATATTCGCTGCTGTCGCACACAAATTCCATCTATAGCAAAATATGATCGCTGAAAATAACTTACATTATCTACTTTTCGCTCAAAAATCTCTTTTTTAATTTTTCATAAGAATTGTTTTTCACTTTTATAGTTATTGTTACAAGTATTTTTTAAACAACTAGTAATGGTATATACAAATACCCCAACTCTCCCTCTTGCACGCAGTCGTTGAACCCAGACAAGTCGCGGAATTGCTTGGTAGACAGCGCCACATGCCAACTCTTGCCTGGTCCTATCTCGAAGGAGTAACTCTTGTCCCAAGCAGTTAGAATTGTAGTGTCTGGCTCAAAGATGAACACCTTCAAACTCACCCCTCCCCCTATCTGGTATGTGGGAACTGCTTGGTAAGTCTCCGCATCTGAAATTCTGATAATAATCATCTTGGTCAAAAAATCATTAGTCATTAGGTGCTGGCATCCAGATTACCATTTACCGGTACCCATCAGCGACGGGTTTAACGTCACGAGATAGCGAACCCACACCCCGAGTTCGATAGTCGATCGTTCCTTTGTGGAAGGGTTTGGTATTATTCTTACAATTTTTAGTTAGGTAAAAATCTACCCTATATTTGAGAAGCTACGTCATGATCTAAAACAACAATGGTGTTATCAGGTCATAGTGCTGAAGTTTAAAATTCCGGTGCTGAACTTTTGACGTAATATGATGTATATCTAATGTGAATAGATTATAATGTATAGCTAAAATGATTTTAAATAGCCATATGCTATTTAATTTACAAAGTCACATATTTTGCATAGCTAAAGTATCAATTAGATGTTTCCAAAACCTTATCTCAAAAAACTCAAAAGGTTTTTGAGTCGCATTGGCTTGCCACTGACGCATTAGTAGAACGTGTTTTTCGTCAAACTTCAAGCAAGATCAGCTCAACTAACTTTACTTTAAGCTTTACTTTGCTCCATGAGCTTTCTATATATCTTTAATAATTGATTGAGGGGTAGAGAAGTAAGTTTTCCTAACTCTACTGTTTATGTCACGAGTATTTGATAGTAGTATTGCGATATAAGACCTCTAAAAAGTTGAATCGCTCTAGAAGCAAACTTTTACTCGTTTTTTAGAACTAAACGAATATAAACTCGAATCAATCAAGTTATTCAAATGAAAAAATCTCCGTCAGAACAAACTACCTTTTTTTGGCTCTTGGTTTATCCAATTTTTTTCTTTCAATTCGTTCAAAAAACAACTGTTTTAGTTATTACAGTTTGATAGTCATTTATTTTTTCGAGGCAGATTGCCACCCACAATGTTGATTGCTTCGTCAAAAAAGGTAGAATCTAGAATAGGGCTAAGGTGTTTGCCCTAGTTTAGACAAATACATGACCCCACATCTAAAGTATTTGTAAGCCATTGGCATCCGAAGCTCGTTTTTGGCATCATTTGTATACTTCTCGCGTGATGTACAAAAAAGCGACAGAGCAAAATAAAATTTTGCGTTTCTGTAGATTGCTGAACTATTCAAAGTTGATTAGCGAGTGCAAAAAAACTTGTGAAAAATTGACAGCTATTGGAAACCGCAAATCTTTTGTTGTCACAAACTTTTTTTACGTTTTTTTTTTTTTTTGGAACTTTGAGGTGCATCCTATTATTTTCAAATAATTTTTTTTTAGATGTGCTCGCAATTTTAACCTTAGCGCAGTGCCGTTTCGCTTTATTTTGGAGATTGCCAAAAACTGACGTGCATTTAAAATTTTCTTCAGTTAATCCTTGTGTTGTAGTACCATTTCTGTGCATATTATTACGTCATAATCATTTCAGCCATTTATTTAAGTTTGGAGTTCAAGGTAGTTGACGACCTGCGGTTCAGTTACTGCTGAATTTACTATTCACTCTTTGTCAACTTATGTAAAATTTAAGTTGATATAATTTGATTGTCATGACACTATTTATTTATTTTACTTATTTTCAAATTTGTATCCTTAAGATGAATTAAGTCTTGGTAAGTTTTATTTGACTCGCAAGAGATTCAACATGGCGCAGCCAGCAGGTCTGCTAGCGGAAGACCGGACTAACTCAGTAGGTGTACCAATATTCTGGAACAAGCCGACGTCCGAGCCGCCAAGCAGCTGGGATTCATGGATCGGACATTTCAATCTTGCCATCACGTTACGGGAGAGATGTGACCCCCGAGAATTATCAAAACCGCCGCGTCGTCTTGAGTAGTTCACGACGACCCGGTCCCAATTTCGGAAGCTGTCGGCACTAGTGAGGATGAGACTGCGACCGCCAATCGCATTGCAAGGGACGCGGCAGCAGTTCGCAGGGTCACTGTATTCTACTATTCAAGAAAGACAATAACTATATCATCGAACGTCTACAAATTTTTAACGCGGTCTATGCTGATCGTGAGTGTCTCGAAGCCTTTTTATTACGTCTATCGGTTCAAGCGGCCCTGTGTGGTTGGACAGTAGCACAAAAGATAGAAGTACTGAGGGTTACTTTTATTGCCAACATGCGCTATAAAGACATCCAACGGGAATTGTGTATTCGTCCCGGCAAAAATCCAGAAGTAACAGGAAAGTGGTGCTTAAATAGCCTCCAGTTTGCAAAAACAACTGGAAATTCTTCAGTAGCGGGCAGCACGTCCCATCATGCGCCAAGTTCTGCCCAGAGCTTCCGGATTAAACAAGAACCTACCTACTCGGTTCATAGTAAGAAAATATCGGACAGGATCAATCGAGACCAGTCAAACTACAATCGACCCAAAGGCGATAACAACCCCAAAGATGTAAAACCCTTTTACTTCTTTGGGATTAAATTCGCAGCAACTCATGAATAAAGTTGTCCAGCTAGAAATGTAACGTGTAGGAAATGCAGTAAAAAGTTGTCATTTTGCGACATGTTGCAATTCTAAAAGCATCGCTAATGTGGATGCTGAGTCGGACGAAACAACTGGGGAGGGTTGCAACTTCATTACATCTGTCAATGAATCAGAGTTTGCGGTGCTTGTTGTCAACGGGGTTTCCCAGCCCAAAAACAAAGTTACCTCTATCACAGCCTCAGTAAAGAATTTGGAAGTAATAAATGCGGCTAGAGGAAAAATACCACCGGTACAATCCAACTTCTTTAAAGCCACTGTTCATACGGGCAGTCCAGCTTCTTTTGTGAATAAACGAAAAGCGGAGTATATCGTAAAATCAGTGTCTTCAGCTGTTGTACTAGATGAGAAGGAATGCCCGATAGATACGGTATACGTTGACAATATTCGGAAATGTATCGAACTTTTTGGCACGCTGTGAGTCGACATGACATCTTTGGGTGGGAAACTAAAGTCAGCAAAATTCCTCGTTCCGGAGAACTGAACCCGTTGTCTGCTCGGCTTAGACCATCAAACTCAGTTGGGGGTCCGGAAGACACAAGTAAGGCCACCCAGCCCACTGGTCGGCATAATCTTCCAGTCGGAACAAGTACAAAATCAGAAATCTGGAGATCGCACTATAAAAAGAAGTTTGTCATGTAAGAACCATCAAGTGATTTCCACATATAACTTGTTTTTTATATCAATTCAAGAGAAAGGCAGGCGGGTTCCGGTTCGTATTCATGAGAAGGTCGGAGAAGAATTTTGTAAACTCATTCAAGATGGTCATATCGTAGAACTTAATAAGTGCACTAGCCAACCAATTGTTATAACTGCAGAAAAAGATGGAACAATTAAACATGCAATGGATGCAAAAGCCATGAATGACCAAATTCCTAAAAATCAGTATCAGATGTCAAACGTGTTGGAGTTGTTGGACTCGGCTGCTGAGATCATTATGTCAAATAAGAGTGGAGAAGTTTGGTTCACGTCGTTAGATCTGAAATGCGCGTTTAGCCAAAGTCAATTGAGTGACGCAGTTAGTAGTCATTGTTGTTTCAATACTGTGCGTGGAGAACAGACGCACACTTCTTGTTTCAAGACAAGCTTTTATAGGTTTACCGATTTGCCCAAAAAAATTCAAAAGGGTATGGATAAAACTCCTCGGGGTTTGTCTGGAGTTTTCTGCTTTTTGGGCGACATTCTGCTTGTCTCTAAGGGTTCAGTGGTCGAGCACGATAGCCTTGTGGAGAAGGTTTTCATCAGGCTAGAGGGGTAAGAGTTTGCCCTCAAATTATCAAAATCAAATTTTCATTAGATCATCCGTCTTGGTTGGGGTTTGACATCGAGTCCGAAAGTTATCGACCAAACCGCTCAAAGATTGATACTGTATTGACTCTCGAACCTCCACGGACGTTAAAGCAACTCATGGGTATCCTTAATCACTTGCAAAGATTTTTGCCCAACACTCAGTTCCATTCGGACCAACTCCGTCCATTGTTAAAGGCAAGTAAGAGGAACAAGTTCGTTTGGGGTGAATCACAGCAATCCGCGTTCAACAACATTCTCAAACTTATCGGTAATATTACGAAAATGTACCACTAGGATCAGAATTGTAAGACCAGGATTAAGTGCGATGCCAGTCATGGTGGTTTGGGAGTGGCTCTCGAACAAGAGATAGAAGAAGATGTATTGCCGCCAATAGCTTTTGCTTCCCGGTTATCAACGACCAGGAAAAGAAATATAGCATGAACGAACTAGAATTACTTTTCATCGTTTAGTCCTGTGAGTATTTCCGCAAATACTTGTTTGGTAAACACTTCGAAGTTTTAACAGACCATAAAGCGATAATTTCGGCATTAAATACCAATAGGCGTATCAAGACCCATCCATCCAGATTAACCCATTGTGCATATTAATGATTGCCATTCGACTTCGACGTTATTCAAATCGCTGGATGCAAATTGGGAATAGTCGATTATTTATCTCGTTTTCCAACGTTTGAAGCGCTCTTACCAAATAGGTTCGACGAGCATTACATGATTAAATGTATTAGCCTATTCTTCGATGCGTGTAATTTCCTGGACCGCTGCGTTCAAAAGTTTCCAGCTACAAACGAACCGGGGTATGATTCGAAAAATCCGGGGTGTTGTCTAATCCTTAAAAAAACCACATTCATAATTCACTCACTACCGTTGTTTCAATTTCTCTGTTTAATCAATTCTCTGATTGGGGTGCATCACCCAAGCGTTAAAAAGCGACCAATCAAATGTCGGTTTTGGTTGGGTTAGTCGACCGCTAGAGGGCGGCAATTCCCATGTCAACCGTTCGTCTGCTGATTGCAATAGTACGCAACTTCAGTCGCCCTAAGAGGAACTCTGACACCAACTTTGACCAATCAGAGCACTACCAAAAACGCCTGGGCTCATCGCAAGAGGGCGGCCTAATTTATGTACAATCACTTAACCGATCACAGTTCAGCTTGCTTATTTTATTCACAGATGTCATTTTCTCAGCACGTTTTCGAAATCACATGACATTCTGGAATTTTAACTTTGTACTGACCACAGCTTTCATTTTGCTGACGTTGCTCAACTTTAGATTTTCTAGTTGTTTAGTTACCAGCTCTCCTACTTGAGTCTGTTGGGGATCGGTGTTCATTATTCTCAAATTTTTTCAAAGTATCATGAACCAGTCACGTGACGACAGTTTTGAACGGCTGCTCAATCAATTTTCACCTCTCAGCCGGCCTTGGTTCTCATCGGACTGATCGAGACAAAGGGTTCGCTCAGGAGCAGTCCGTCCGAAAAGGAAGACTTCGGCCCAAAGAGGAGAGGTACTATAGGGTCAATACGCCCGCAATCTCGCTAACTTTCATTTGCGCAGGTTGCGAAAGTCTCGTCCAGCAAGTCGTCCGCAAGAGCAATTACTTAGTTTAGATATCCTCAAGCCATCAATCGTCGCTCCAGATTGAAAATCGCTGTCGGTTTTAGTGGGTATCTTTGATGTGGACGTGTTGTCAGAGCTTACAGACGAAGATCCTAGCCTTTGTTTGATGAAACGGGCTCTGAGAAACAATGGCTATAAAGGTATCAGCGGGATCGACCCGTATCTGAAATCGTTCTGGCAGTGATCAGCAGTAGTGGACGGTTCTATTGTAGTGGACAATCGTATTGCTATTCCAAATGTTCTACAGAAACCGATTCTGGCTCGACTTCTGAGGTCGCATGCGGGACAACGTGCCATGGTGGACGCGGCTCAAAATATCTGGTGGCCCCGGATGCACCGGAACATTATGCAACTATGGAAAGATTGCCCGCAGTGTACTAAATTTGGTCAGGACATTCAACTCATCTCAGCTTCTACCACAGTTGTAAGGGCCGAATGAGGAACTCCAGCTAGATTACGCTGGTCCTCTGCCGGATCATTCAGGTAATCAAATTTACATCTTGGTCGCAATTGACCGATACTCCTAGTATCCGTCATCTAAGATCACCCGATCCACCAGGGGTATAAAAAATATTAAATTTGTTCTCTGCACCAGTCATTCACAACGTAGATATGTCATTGATGGTTTTTTCTACACAAAAACAGTTTTTGCTTCGTTGAGTGTTCTTGCTCAGTAATAACAGATGCCAGCAATTGTTACTTACACATCTATTTTCCTCTGCTTTTTTGCCGAATCAGCGAGTTGAGTTTTGTCCTTCAGGTTAAGTGGTAGCTGAAGATAAATCTTTGCTATGTCTCCAGTTGGTCTAATCGGGTTGCATCGGAACCTCAGCATGTAATCAAACAAATAATCTTGAAAGCTATTGGTGTCTTTATGGCGAAAAAGTTTTGTTTGTTCGTAGTTATTTATAAGAGTAGAGTAGATAATAACTTATTTTTTCTCTAATTTTGCAAGCTCATCTAGGGGTACAGATTTAAGGTTCCCATTTTAGGTTTCATTCTTTGATGAAACCTGGGTGCTGATTGTACAGAGCAAAAATAACTTTGATGGCATTAGTTTTGCTTTCCCCAGGGTTCCATAATTTGTCTTAGAAGTCAAAATACCGAAGCATTGCCTGTCTTCTTTGATTTTGTTTTTTCCTTAAAAAAGATTTTCACCATTTTTGTAAGTTTCATCAAGGGCCAAAGGCATGCGTCCGGTAGAAAAAAAGACTGATGTATTGATTTGACTCCTGATTGAAAAAAAACATGTTATGAAAGCTTTTTTGCTAGTTCTCTTACTAAGACACTGAGCTGATGCATTCACACTAACCAAAAGTCTATTCATCTGGAGTGAAAAACTCTTTCGTATCCGTTTTCTAATTGTGAACTCATTTGCTAATTTATTGTCACAAAAAACGTTTGTTGTAAATTGATGGGTTTTGCCTGCAAGTTCGGAAATGGCTTTAAATTTGATTAAGAATTCAGCCATAATGAAAGTTTATTTTCTCTACTCAATGATTTTTTTCTATATTACGAACGACTCGACTTTATCATTTGTTTTTAATTTCGGCTAAAGAGCAATTTAGTCTAAGGAGTTTCGGTGAACTCCGAAATGTGTTCGACCCACGTCGGTCACAACATAAATCGCAAGCCTCAAACCGAGTAGTTTTTGACTCTTAAAAAATGTCAAGAGTGTTTGGAATGAAAATTAAGGTCGTGCTCTAAAACATGCCTAAGTAAGATAAAGTTGCAAACTTTGCCATCCCGATCATCAAAACTTTGAGAAAACTTTGGTAATGAAAAACATGAACTGTTGTTCTAACCCAAAATTAGCTGTAGTTTTTCTTCTGAAAGGGACACCTCCCTGTCGGGCAGAACAAGTTGTCGACAGAGCCCAATTCTGGTCATTACCGTCACCCAAAATCGGTCTTCCAGACAGTTCTGTCCTTTCCAGCGGCAGAACTTGACCATTTCAGTCCTACTGGCCGACAATGCCTCCAGCAAGATATCATAGCTCACGAGGTCCATCTGGTTGTCAACAAAACCAGGCTGGTAGTAGCGCATAAGCCATTCCTGCTCCAATTTGTCTCCCGTTTTACGAGCAATTACACATTTTTTTTACTTCTCATCTTATGCCTTTAATTTGAGCTCCAAAAATTCTTCTCGAAATCCCGTTTTCCAGCTTAATTTTGCAGTTGACTCTTCTCTTTATCAATCAAAACTTAATACTGTCTTCAATTAGTTATATTAAGATCAACCGCCAAGCAGCAAATACATATAAGATCTTAGCATTTTTTATGAAACGTGAAAAAAAATATACCGAAATTGGAAATTATGAATTTCGGATTTTTTCCATTCTTTTCGTGATCTGTCAAGTTTTTCGTGTTCTGCGTAATCAATTTAATGCTAAGGAATGTTGAAAGTTGCATTCCTACAGGTTGCACTGTAATGAGTAACGCTTATTGTGGGCTAAAAGGACCTCTTCAGGAGGATATTTGTTACTAAAACTCGCATATTTGTCTAAAACTCGCAATGCTTAACCGTTGAATTATTCAATTATCGGAGGGTGGAAATTTGTTACTAGGAACCGAATGGGGGAAATAGTTAAAGAGATCCGTTTTAAACTTCCCCAAAATTATGAAAAACATAATTTACAATTGAAAATTGGCATTTTGAGGTGCTTCTAACGTTTAAACTTTAGCAGGAAGTCCTTTCGGCTGAAGGTTCCGTCTGTTGTCCTAGACCTGCGAGAACTTGCTAATTTTGAAAGTTTTTCAAAATTGTTTCACACGCAAAATCAGGTACCACAAATAATGACCCGACTGGGTTGATTGATATACCATATCAAAGCCCTTTCAGGCGTTTTTTGCTTTTTTGCCCCTTTTTTTGTTTTTTGTTTTCCACGCAAAATCAGGTACCACAAAAAATTATTGGACTGGATTTAGTGATAAATCATATAGAAGCCCTTGCAGTCGTAAATCAAAAAACTTTTTAAAATTTCAAAAAATTTTCCCAGTCCCTGGTTTGAAAATTTTGATTATTCGTCTTATTTCGAGCGACAAAAGCGAGCGAGAAATCTTACTTTAATAGCTTGAAATCTTACATTAGCTTAATTTCAAATGTAAAAACTTAGTTTAACGTGGGTAACAGTGGTTTTTTTTTAAAAAATTTTTACTACCCTTTCAAAAAATAACTGCAAAAAAATGAGAAAAAAATTGTTTTTAACTTTGTTCATTTTGCAATATTTGTCGAATATATCTAATCCTCAGTTTTTTGTTCAGCTCCTTTTATCACACCACGCCGAAACAAAACGACAATAACCATCACGAGGCCAAACTGTTTATTCTGTGCATTGTTAACGGACTCCGCAACCGGCCAAAATCAGATTTTCCACGCAATCCGCAACACTGCTAATTTTCTTTTTTATCTTCATTGCTGTTTTGGATCCCACAAAGAAAAACCTAAAACACAGTGCCGCTCAAGGCCGTTCTAAAATAGGCAAAGATACACTTTTTGCGGAATATGAATCACTTTATGGAATCCACAAACTAATATTACTACATCTGTATAGTTAAAACGAGCGGTTGCACAATCCGCAATCATGAGCAAATCTTGCAAATTGTAAGTAGACTCCGCAAATTGTAAGTAGAATCCGCAAACTGTAAGTGGAATACGTATAATGTTTGCGGATTCCACTTACACATTTGTCTAAATGAGGTAGCGTTTCAAATTATTGCTGGGAGGTAACCCGCAAGTTCAATCTCAATTATCAAATTGATCAGCTACAACTTAAACTGACAAACGTTCGATCTCAATTCCTGTCCCTAACTTTGATCTCAGTTCCTGTCAAACACCCAACTTCGATCTCAGTTCCTTCATCATCAATTCATATTTTTTCCTCATCAAACCAGCGCATACTTTTTGCCGCAGAACCTGAAAGCTAGTCAGATCTAATTGAGAGAATATAAGCACCAGGAAACCATCCAGATAAAAATTGTCTCCTAGTCGAGTTTAAAAGCAGACTAGTTCAAAAATTTTGTTTCTTACCACTAGCCAGAAAGATATTTGAACACACAAAAATCCAGGAAAAAATTACACTTTTGCCCAAACAAAATTTTGAAGTTCGAGAAAACTATATGGCTCAATGAACTAGTCCAGTGGCAAAACCACGTACACCTAAGGCTTGACTCGAGACCCCCAAAATGCACCACAAAATTCTATAGAAAATAGCAAAGAGCCAAAAATCTCCAGATAACAGAAACGCTAGCAAAAGTTTAGAATGGAACGACCATCATATCAAAACACGAGCTAGTTCATGCGTAAACTTTACAAAGACTTTTTAGTTCACATGCCTAGCGAACTTAACAATTTTTTTGGACAACGAACCTAATTTTTTTAAGGAGTGGGGCAAAAGAAACAAAAGTTCAAAGTTTAGAAAAATTTCAGTTTTTCAATTAATTTTTTGCTGGCCTTTATCTATCTATTCAAGTATAATTGTGACAGGCTTAATTTTACAAATGAATGAATTCAGGTGTATGCTTATTTGAACCATGCTAAAAAAAGAAAATTTTAAACAGCATCAACTTATACTTTAAGGACTCATTAAGAACTTAATATTGAACAAAAACAAAGTTTGGGGACACTCTGACAAACCAACCACGTATCAAAAACTGAATAGATCAACTACCAATTTTAAAATTTTGAAGTATTTGAAAACGATTGTTTTTTTTTAAAAAATTATTTTGTCAAAAAATTCCGTGTCATCTTTTTATACGCTAGAAATAATTACCTGTGGCAATCATTGAAAAACAAAAAAGTAGCTTTGTAACAATGCTGTTCTGAAAATTTGCGGAGCAGAAAAACACCACAGCGAACAGCAAAAAACACCATACAAATAAGTTCAAAGCAAAAAAAAAATTTAAAAACAAAAATTTTTTGATCATATAACTCAGACATTTCCATACACCCAATTTAATTTTTTTGAGGAAGTGTCAACAGTTAATTAGGACGAAAAGACAGTTTTTTTAAAGTTAGATTGTTATAAGTTTAAACACTACTCTTCAAAAATAAAAGAAGTTCTTGTAATAAAAAAGTATATTTGTTATCGGAAATGCCAATAATTTGGTCATAGGTACAATTTGGCAAAATAGGATCCCTCCACTGTACTTTTACGAACTTTGTTACCGGTCCGTCTATCTTCTCCATTTTCAAAGACTTTTCTATTGGTCTTTTTGCCTATTTCTCGCTCATTTAACTCCGACAAATCCGGTAGTTAACTCATTAAACATAATAGCAAGGTTTGCAAGGTCACTGAATCAATCGTATTGATGATATTGTTCCTTCGTTATTACTTGCGTTATTGTTTTTTTTTTTCAAACAGGGTGGCCGAGTGGTTAATGCTATGAACAAATCATCCAAACTTTTTTCATGCGAGGGTTCGAAACCGATCTGTATTTAAGTTTTTTTCAGTGAAAACAGTTTAGTTTTCGAATTCTCCAAACAAAACTTTTCAAAAGTTGTCACAAAACTTTTGCAAATTAAAATGACATTTTTTGTATAAATTGTACTCTACACATATTAAATGTACTACTATCAAAAAGTGGTCCATTTGAAAAAACCAGGTCCCTTGTGAATATGACTTTAGACCTCTAAACTTTTTAAATAATTATGAGTTAACCATTCCGAAAAATGTCGCAACATATTTTCAAACTTTTTTTTATTCGTGACTTCTAAAACCTCCCATCTCACCGGTTTATGAGGTAGATCCTTAAAAAAAAACGCCAAAATTCAATTTCATGATACCAAATAAGTTAAACTTATTATGGTTGTTAACTCGTAAAATAAATTGAGGCGAGTATAATTTAACAATTTAACTATTAAAGTTTTTAATCTGAAAATTTTTTTTTGCGAGATTTTTCAAATAGAAATTATCAATTTAACTTTTACAGTTTTTAATCTGAAAAGTTTTTTTGCAAGATTTTTCAAATAAAAAGTAGTTTACCCACAAATAAGTGTTCAATTTCTGACATATTATACGAATGTGAGACCTATCTATTTTAAGTGCTTTTTCGAGGGACCACAATATCTTAGTAGCAACCATGGTGTACGCTGGGTGTGCTTTCATCCCACTTCAAATACTGCCCTCATGATTTGATTTCACTCTCGAATCATCTGAAATACTGCCCCCTGATTTGAAGTCACTCTATCATCTCGTCCAAAACGCTGTCTTTCGGATTTTAACTCACTATCCCCCAAATATATCAGTATATGGGGTTGATGCAATCCCAAGAACTGACCTAATTCAGCGGTGTGCAGTTCGTTGTGTTTTCAAACGCTCTCAGCCCATTAAATCCAAATAATGAACGTTTTCGGTGTTGTCTTTCCAATACTTTGATTGCACAAATTGCTTGCTGGGATATCTATCCCAAAAACTAAAGAATGAACTTTACCAGTTTAGTGTTTTAAAATTTGTTCACAGATTCCGCTGATAATGGTTAGTTCCTTGCTTTTAAATTCTAGCTCTAGTTAATTGTTCATATGCAAGTGATTTATACACAAATATCGAAGTAAAATTAATGCAAAAAACTAACTCATATATAATTATGGTAACAAACAATATACGAAATATTACAGTTTGGGTATCTGATTACATTTGCGAATTCCGCCTACAAATTTTGCGGATTCACGTACATTTGCGGATATCACTTACGTTTTGCAGAATCCACTCACAGTTGCGGAATCCAGAACAACTGTTATCGATTGTTGCGGAATCCGCGACACAACAAATGTGCCGACAAAACCTAGGTTAGAGATATTTGCCCGCCGAGTCCGCGCAAAAGTGTGTATGTGGAGTCCACTTACTTTTGTAACATGTTTAACGATTTGTCTCTGGAGTCCAGGAATATAGAGACACAAACTGTGCGCCTGTCTAATGCACAGTTTGCCCTCGTAATGGTTTGAAATAACTTTGCTGTGTTTTTAAGACCATGGTCGGAACATTCTGTGCTACTTGCACAGTAACCGGCTATCCTTGCTACAATTTAAGTTTCTTAAGCTCAATGAAAATCTATGTTCGAACTTCTGTTATTTTATATGAAAGGGCTGAATGCTACATAATGCCGTTCTTGTTCTTTAAACAATTGCAAAATCAGTCAATTCAAACAATTTTCCAGTTTTGTGTTTAAAAAAATTTAATAATCTGGAGACAAATGTTTCCTTTAATGTTGCGGGTTGCGCTGAAACAAATAGTATTATTGAAAAATATTTCATGTGAATAATCTAACTGAGTCGTTTACAAGTTTTAATATCCAGTTCTATCAAAATTTAGTTTTCAAAATGCTAAACTTACCCAAGCGACCAGGTCGGCAAAAGTTTGTGACATAAATGATCTAAATGAGTTATTTATATGGTTTTTTATCCATGGCTCTTCAATCATAAGTTCGTTTGAAAAATACTAAATCTACCCAAACAATTTGAACGGCAAAATCTATGGAAGGAATTTTGTATTCGGGTCTGTTTTCTTTTTTTCTTTTTTTTCCTCGCAAAATCAGGTAATACAAATAACCATGGTACCGGGTTGAGTGATATATTATATTGAAGCCCTTACAGACGTGATTCGAACCACATTAGTTAATTTCTGAAAAAAGCTTAAAATTTACAATAGCTTTATTTAATACGTATAAACTTCGTTTCAATTGAGTAACGCTAGTTATCTTTGAGTATTTTACCACTTTTTTGGAATCAAAATTTTCAAAAAATCAAAAAAATGCTCAAAATTGAAAAAATTGAAAAAACTTTGAAAAAAAAACAATTGAAGCAATGGTTGTCGAATATGCATTGTCTTCAGGGTTTTGATCATCTCTTTTCATCACACCACGCCGAAAAAAACGACAGTAAACTTAAAAAATTGTGTTATATATTTTTTAAGATAATGGTCGGAATATTCTGTGCTACTTGCACAGTAATCGGCTATCCTTGCTTTTTACTTAGAAAAAAAAGAGATTGCAATCAATTTTCGCGACGAAGCTTGATTATACGGGTCATACTTACAAACGATAACATTGTCCTGAAATACAATTTCGTGTTAAAAACAAAAAATAGAATCTTTTACAGAAAATTAGCGGAAAGATTTCGAAAGCCTCTAAAACCGCTGCTCTAAAAGTCATCGATGAACTAGTTTTGCAGCTAATTGCTATATTTCCTATATTTTTTGATGGAATCTGTTTTTATACGCATGATTTGATGAACAGCGTTTTTTGAACCAAACTTTTTTATTTCTTAGTTTGACACTGATACTACTGTCATGGGACATAAAAATTACAAATTTCAGTTTTCAAGTGATGAAATGAATGAAAGCTTTTCACAATTGTGTCGCTTTTTCTACAACTACTGAAGGTTTCTTGGTTAAAAATTTGACACATAATGGATAAAACTGTTTTTTTGAGTATGTTCAAACAGAAAGCGTAAAAGTTGATTTCATGGCGTTTTATGGCCATTTATTTAGTGGGCGTCAGACAAGTGTTCCTAATGCCCAAAAATCCCCATAAACAATAAAAACAGTTTAAAATTTTGGACTTGAAAGTATTCGTTGGAAAGTAAAGATGTAAGCTACGTCCTCATATAAGCTTCAATTTACATAAAAATAATACTAAAGTTACTGAAATACGAAAAAAATTTGCACAATTTTTGGCATCTCAGTAAAGGAATAGCAGAGTTTTCATTCAATTTTTGTCAAAGAGCGAAACAAAATTTTCAGTTTTTTTTTTATTTGAAGTGAAATTTCGATTGGAACCTTGCTCAGATCCTCGGCTCTCCAACGAATTCTTTTAATTCCAAATTTTCAAACTGCTTCTGCTGTTTATGGGGAATTTTTGGCATTAGGAACACTTCTCAGACGCCCTCTATTCAAATGATCAAACAAAGTTTTGAAAACAACTTTTTAAGTTTTTTATCCGGCTATAAACTACTAAGTAGTTCTATCCATCATATGTCACATTTTCAACCATTAATCTCCAGTAGTTGTTTAGAAAACGATAGAAACGCGAAAAAGTTTTCATTCATTTCATCTCTTGAAAACTAAAAGTTGCAGATTCTTTGTCCTGCCTGCGACTTTAATTTTGATTTTGCCTCGAAATATTGGCGTATTGACTGATTTACCCCAACTTATTTGATGCTAAAACCCAAAACTTCAAAAGTTTCCTCACCGAAATTGTCTAGCCACTCAGGGTATATGAAGGAATAATACTTTTGGTAGTTTCTTTCCAGATAAGGATATTTGTCCAGCATAGATACATTTTTTTGGATATTTCGTCTTATCGACTCGAACAAATCACTTTGGGCTATCTGAGCCGTATGCATATAGAGCATTGACGTGTTGCCAAAGTATTGTTCCATGAACAAATTGCCTTTGTCCATTTCTCCGTTCATATCGCAAATTAGAATACTGGGCAATTTAGCCGAATCGCGATTTTCGTAGAAAACGTGTACTGATGTTTCCTTTGATAAAATGTCAAGAAAAAGGCTGATCTGAAAGTTTGCACAAACACACAGAGCCAAAAACAAAAGGAGAGACCAAAAGATTCGCATTTTGAAGCTGCGAAATCTGCTGGCTCGAACAAAGTAACCCATGCCATGTATTGTGCCGTATTCAGCGTATAACTTCAGATGCGCTATTACAGCCATGACTTTCTCGAAGATTAAGATTTGCCCAACTTTTGTTGTTTTTTTCAATATTTTTGAGTTTTTCTACCTTTTTTATATTCAAATTTTCAGTTGTGATGAGAACTCGCGACTGCTTCAGCTCTTTCAGGACATGGGGTCTTCTCCAGATATTTTTTCCTCTATAATGGCAAAGTGTAAATTTGATATAATCGTTAACTATTTGAATTAATGAAGATCAAACGCATAAAATTTCAATCAAAATAAAAAAACAGCTTATAATAATTGAAAAAAATTCAAATAAAGTGAAAATAAAGTGTGAACACAGTCGGGACAAAAGAATGATTTTCAAAAAACGGTTTATTTTTTGTGGCAAATGTTTGAGAAACCCAGAAGTTTCAGGCATTAATGTTTAATCAACTGATTTCTACTGCAGCTGAAGTGTCTAATAAAAATGAATTAAGACTGCCGTGAACGATGTTGCCACCTTGCTGTTATAACCACTCAGAGCAAGAAATGACCTGTTTTTAACAAAAGAAAACTTTTTAACGGAAATTAATTTAGAGAAGGGCCTTCTTCTCCCTCCTTAAGACGGGAACAGTTACCCTTCCTGTTTCGTTGCTGCAGGAACATAAGCCTTAAGCTTTCAACTGAAATGATTATGGGTGTAATTAAAATGTTGACAGCTTTTCGAAAGCCCCCTCGTCAGATGAACAAAACTTGATGACCCCAGTCTCATTAAAACATTTTAAGGGGTTGATCGACTCTAAATTTTGTGATGTGCGTAATTGTTGTGAGTATTCATTCCAGCTTTGTTTTTAATCTGAGTTCAATAGCTTCAAGTTTAAGATCAGAGAGAAGACTTGAAGCTTGAAAAAATAAAAGAGTAAGAGCTGTAGATTTTTGAAAATTGGGCCGTTTTGATGTTAAATCTACAACACATTCATAAAGGATAACCTCTTACTAAACTCTTAATCATAACGAATCTCAATAAAACTTAATAAACTCTAATTTTACTTTTTATCTTACGACAACTTTATAGACCCTAATTAATTCGAACACAGCTTATGCATTATTTATTTCTAAAACAGTTTCATAAAAACTGAACTCTTAGGAAACTCCAATAACTCTTAAATGGTTTCCGCAACAGTTACATAAAATCTGAACTTTTAGGAAACTCCAATAAACCATGAGAAATGAAAATCGGACTAATTCCTCACATGAGTATAATGACACCATGATACAAATCGAAACACCAAACAATCAGTAGTCGATTTAGTGTTTGATACAGCGGTTCCCTTAATGCATTTGATTTGATCGTGCAAAAAATCCACAAGTTTTATTATCTTACGACATTAATACATACCGCACCAATACATACTATTGTTGAAGAATCAATACCAAAAAATACGCAAATTTTTGGTCAAAACCTTTCATAAAGTGGCCCAAAAACGGTATTTTTGAAATCTTCTTTCAAAAATGTACCAGCAAAATTATCTAATTTTTTTCTGAAAACCTCCCCACCCTTGAAAGAAGCTTAGATCTGAACCAGCATAAAAGTTTGAGAGATGATTTGTTCCGATGCTAAATGTAGGTCGGCCAAACAGAATAGTAAAATGGGGCTTTCTGTTCCGACTTTCGATACGAAAGTAACGGAATATTTGTGCTCGGGGTGGGTTTTTTTTTCTTCAGACAAATTTCGACTTTTTAACTAGCCATTTTTGACGGAATTTTTTTATATCTTTCAAAAGGTATTGTTGTCATGAGCTTAAATTTCACCTGTGATCATTTTTCGTAAAGTTATGAGGGTTTAAAGATTGCCATTTTGGCAATTTTGACCAATTTGGGACAATTAACGCGCGATATAATTCGCGCTATTAACGCGTAAGCGGAGATTTAATCCGTCTTATAATTCGTTCCAATTTGGATGAACGAAGCTTATTTGCCATGATTGATTTGTTAAAAGGAACAAAATTTCTCATTTTGTACTTTATATGGCGTGTGGGGGATGATTTTCATAAAAAAATTCAAATTTTAGATAAAAAAAATATTCATTTTATTTTATTTGATTTGATTTCTTTATGCTATTACTGCTGCTCCATAAACCTTAAAATTCAGTCGGAACATTCAGGGCTTCGCCCTGATACGAGCAGTCTTGTTTCCTTTAACTGTTAGTAAAGGAATAGTAAAGGAACAGTTTCTTTCCTTTCAATGTTAGTAAAGGAACAGTAAATGAACAGTTTATTTCCTATAATTTTTAGTAAAAGACTAGTAAAGGAACAGTTTATTTTCTTTAGATATTAGTAAAGAAATAGTTTATTGTCAGGACTTTCGATACGAAAGTAACGGAATATTTGTGCTCGGGGTGCGTTTTTTTTCTTCAGACAAATTTCGACTTTTTAAATAGCCATTTTTGACGGAGTTTTCTTGGTTTCATTCGAAAGTTATTGTTGTCTTGCGCTTAATTTTGAGAAGATATTTCATCTGTGATCATTTTTTGTCAAGTTATGGGGATTTCAAGTTTGCCATTTTAGCCAATTTGGGATAATTGTATATTTCGCGCTATTAACGCGTGAGCGGAGATTTAATCCGTCAAAAAATCGTTCCAAATTGATTCAAAGAAGCCTATTTGCTATAAGTGATTTGTTACAAGGGGCAAAATCTGTTCTTTTGTATTTTATATGGCGTGTGGGGAGCTGATTTGTATAGAAAAAATTTCAAATTAAATAAAAAATTTCCTTTAATTTTCTTACATTTAATTTGATAATGATATTTATTTTATTACTGCTCCATAAACCTTAAAAGGCAGTCGGAACATTCAGGGCTTCGCCCTGACACGAGCAGTCTTGTTGTTGATTTCTGTACATTTTTCATTACATAGATTGTTTCTGACTTCATAATTTCAGACAAAATGGAGTTCTTCATTTCAATCGTAATTAGAAATGGTCCGTCAGTCAAAACTGGATATCTCAAAAAAGTACAAAGGGGGACCCTTTGGTTTGGTAGGGACTCGGGATGTTTAACCTCCTTTTATATCACGTTTTTTTTCGGCAAACGAACATTTTTCATTGGCGTCTTTCTTCATTTTCACATATAATTTTTCCAACCTACAGATCTTTCTCTGCAACCGTCCTTTTCATTTCAAAAAGCAGAGTACAATGTCTTATTCGTCATTATAGTTACTAAAATAGTCAGCCCTTCGAAGTCCCACCACAAAAATTTGAAAATTCTACTGATATCTAAAAACAAATGTTATATTTTTTATTATGACATATTTTGGATCAAAACAGTTTATTGTTCCAACTTTCGATACGAAAGTAACGGAATATTTGTGCTCGGGGTGGGTTTTTTTTTTCTTCAGACAAATTTCGACTTTTTTACTAGCCATTTTTGACGGAATTATTTTATATCATTCAAAAGGTATTGTAGCTCTGAGCTTAAATTTGAAAAAAAATTTCACCTGTTATGAGGGTTTAAAGATTGACATTTTGGCCATTTTGACCAATTTTGCACAATTAACGCGCGATATAATTCGCGCTATTAACGCGTAAGCGGAGATTTAATCCGTCTTATAAATCGTTCCAATTTGGATGAACGAAGCTTATTTGCCATGATTGATTTGTTAAAAGGAACAAAATTTCTCATTTTGTACTTTATATGGCGTGTGGGGGATGATTTTCATAAAAAAATTCAAATTTTAGATAAAAAAATATTCATTTTATTTTATTTCATTTGATTTCTTTATGCTATTACTGCTGCTCCATAAACCTTAAAAGGCAGTCGGAACATTCAGGGCTTCGCCCTGATATAAGCAGTCTTGTTTCCTTTAATTGTTAGTAAAGGAATAGTAAAGGGACAGTTTCTTTCCTTTCAATGTTAGTAAAGGAACAGTAGAGGAACAGTTTATTTCCTTTAATTGTTAGTAAAGGAATAGTAAAGGAACAGTTTATTTTCTTTAAATATTAGTAAAGAAATAGTTTATTGTCCCGACTTTCGATACGAAAGTAACGGAATATTTGTGCTCGGGATGGGTTTTTTTTTCTTCAGACAAATTTCGACTTTTTAACTAGCCATTTTTGACGGAGTTTTCTTAGTTTCATTCAAAAAGTATTGTTGTCTTGCGCTTAATTTTGAGAAGATATTTCATCTGTGATCATTTTTTGTCAAGTTATGGGGATTTCAAGTTTGCCATTTTGGCCAATTTGGGATAATTGTATATTTCGCGCTATTAACGCGTGAGCGGAGATTTAACCCGTCTAAAAAAAAATCGTTCCAAATTGATTGAAAGAAGCTTATTTGCCATAAGTGATTTGTTACAAGGGGCAAAATATGTTCTTTTGTATTTTATATGGCGTGTGGGGAGCTGATTTTTAAAGAAAAAATTCCAAATTAAAAAAAAATTTCCTTTAATTTTCTTACATTTAATTTGATAATGATATTTATTTTATTACTGCTCCATAAACCTTAAAAGGCAGTCGGAACATTCAGGGCTTCGCCCTGACACGAGCAGTCTTGTTGTTGATTTCTGTACATTTTTCATTACATAGATTGTTTCTGACTTCATAATTTCAGACAAAATGGAGTTCTTCATTTCAAGCGTAATTAGAAATGGTCCGTCAGTCAAAACTGGATATCTCAAAAAAGTACAAAGGAGGGACCCTTTGGTTTGGTAGGGACTCGGGATGTTTAACCTCCTTTTATATCACGTTTTTTTTCGGCAAACGAACATTTTTCATTGGCGTCTTTCTTCATTTTCACATATAATTTTTCCAACCTACAGATCTTTCTCTGCAACCGTCCTTTTCATTTCAAAAAGCAGAGTACAATGTCTTATTCGTCATTATAGTTACTAAAATAGTCAGCCCTTCGAAGTCCCACCACAAAAATTTGAAAATTCTACTGATATCTAAAAACAAATGTTATATTTTTTATTATGACATATTTTGGATCAAAACAGTTTATTGTTCCAACTTTCGATACGAAAGTAACGGAATATTTGTGCTCGGGGTGGGTTTTTTTTTTCTTCAGACAAATTTCGACTTTTTTACTAGCCATTTTTGACGGAATTATTTTATATCATTCAAAAGGTATTGTAGCTCTGAGCTTAAATTTGAAAAAAAATTTCACCTGTGATCATTTTTCGTAAAGTTATGAGGGTTTAAAGATTGCCATTTTGGCAATTTTGACCAATTTGGGACAATTAACGCGCGATATAATTCGCGCTATTAACGCGTAAGCGGAGATTTAATCCGTCTTATAATTCGTTCCAATTTGGATGAACGAAGCTTATTTGCCATGATTGATTTGTTAAAAGGAACAAAATTTCTCATTTTGTACTTTATATGGCGTGTGGGGGATGATTTTCATAAAAAAATTCAAATTTTAGATTAAAAAAATATTCATTTTATTTTATTTGATTTGATTTCTTTATGCTATTACTGCTGCTCCATAAACCTTAAAATTCAGTCGGAACATTCAGGGCTTCGCCCTGATACGAGCAGTCTTGTTTCCTTTAACTGTTAGTAAAGGAATAGTAAAGGAACAGTTTCTTTCCTTTCAATGTTAGTAAAGGAACAGTAAATGAACAGTTTATTTCCTATAATTTTTAGTAAAAGACTAGTAAAGGAACAGTTTATTTTCTTTAGATATTAGTAAAGAAATAGTTTATTGTCAGGACTTTCGATACGAAAGTAACGGAATATTTGTGCTCGGGATGCGTTTTTCTTCTGACAAATTTCGACTTTTTAAATAGCCATTTTTGACTGAGTTTTCTTGGTTTCATTCGAAAGTTATTGTTGTCTTGCGCTTAATTTTGAGAAGATATTTCATCTGTGATCATTTTTTGTCAAGTTATGGGGATTTCAAGTTTGCCATTTTAGCCAATTTGGGATAATTGTATATTTCGCGCTATTAACATGTGAGCGGAGATTTAATCCGTCAAATAAATTGGTCCAAATTGATTCAAAGAAGCCTATTTGCTATAAGTGATTTGTTACAAGGGGCAAAATCTGTTCTTTTGTATTTTATATGGCGTGTGGGGAGCTGATTTTTATAGAAAAAATTTCAAATTAAATAAAAAATTTCCTTTAATTTTCTTACATTTAATTTGATAATGATATTTATTTTATTACTGCTCCATAAACCTTAAAAGGCAGTCGGAACATTTAGGGCTTTGCTCTGATACGAGCAGTCCTGTTTAACTTTACTTTGCACAAATCTGATCAATTGTGTAATCCCCCCTCCCCCCTGCCCCTTGTGACCAATTGAGCTAACCCCCAAAAAAACTAAAACGCTACAAAAAGACGTCAACAAACGCAAGTAAATGCTTGATGTGCTCATATCACGCAAACAATTGACCAACTAAAATTCATTTTATGAGTATCAAGAAAAACTTTGAAAACGAAAAAAAAATAGAAATTTGAAAAAAAAAATTGCTATTTTTCGTTTGGGCGGCCATTGCTCTCATTGAGAAAAACGAGTTATCAGGGTTAGTGCTCTAGCCTTGTATCTGCATACCAAAAACTTTTCTGCTCAGCACCTTAATTTTGTACGCCAATAGCTTTTTTCCATTCAGGTCCAAAAAAATTGCTTTATGTGCCTCCGTTTTACTGACTCTTTTTTTTTTCACTCTGAATGTAATTTTTGAGCTTTGATTATGTCAAATTTGGCGTTCAACATTCATTGGAGAATCTGTTTCATGATTTCATATCATTCAAACTAATTTCAAGTGGTTATAAACATGTCTCAAGATTATGTGCCTCCGTTGGTTTATGGGGGGAGATAGCTCAAAAGGTATTTTTTGAGACATGTTTATAACCACTTGAAATTAGTTTGAATGATATGAAATCATGAAACAGATTTTCCAATGATTGTTGAACGCCAAATATGAAATAATCAAAGCTCAAAAATTACATTCAGTGTGAAAAAAAAGAGTCAGTAAAACGGAGGCACATAAAGCATTTTTTTTGGACCTGAATGGAAAAAAGCTATTGGCGTACAAAATTAAGGTTCTGAGGAGAACAAATTGGTATGCAGGTACAAAACTAGAGCACCAACCCTGATAACTCGTTTTTCTCAATGAGAGTAATGGCCGCCCAAACCAAAAATAGCAATTTTTTTTTCAAATTTCTATTAATTTTTTTTTTCGTTTTCAAAGTTTTTCTTGATACTCATAAAATGAACTTCAGTCGGTCAATTGATTGCGTGATATGAACACATCAAGCATTTACTTGCGTTTGTTGACCTCTTTTTGTAGCGTTTTAGTTTTTTTGGGGGGATAGCTCAATTGGTCACTAGGGGCAGGGGGAGAGGGGATTACTCAATTGATGAGATTTGTGCAAAGTAAAGTTAAACAAGACTGCTCGTATCAGGGCAAAGCCCTAAATGTTCCGACTGCCTTTTAAGGTTTATGAAGCAGTAATAATATAAATATCATTATCAAATTAAATGTAAGAAAATAAAATAAATTTTTTTTTTATTTGAAATTTTTTCTATAAAAATCAGCCACCCACACGCCATATAAAATACAAAAGAACATATTTCGCCCCTTGTAACAAATCACTTATGGCAAATAAGCTTCTTTCAACCTATTTGGACCAATTTATTTGACGGATTAAATCTCCGCTCACGTGTTAATAGCGCGAAAGATACAATTATCGCAAATTGGCCAAAATGGCAAACTTGAAATCCCCATAACTTTACAAAAAATGATCACAGATGAAATATTTTCTCAAAATTAAGCGCAAGACAACAATAACTTTTGAATGAAACTAAAAAAAGTCCGTCAAAAATGGCTAGTTAAAAAGTCGAAATTTGTCTGAAGAAAAAAACCCACCTCGAGCACAAATTTTCCGTTACTTTCGTATCGAAAGTCAGGACAATAAACAATTTATTTACTAAAATTGAAAGAAAACAAACTGTTCCTTTACCATTCCTTTACTAACAATTAAAGGAAAAAAACTGTTACTTCACAATTCCTTTACTAACATTGAAAGGAAATAAACTGTTCCTTTACTATTCCTTTACTAACAATTAAAGGAAATAAACTGTTCCTTTACTATTCCTTTACTAACATTTAAAGGAAATAAAATGTTCCTTTACTATTCCTTTACTACCAAAGAAAGGAAATAAACTGTTCCTTTACTTTTCATATTACTAACATTTAAAGGAAATAAACTGTTCCTTTCCTATTCCTTTTAACATTTAACATGCCAAGCCCTGAATGTTTCGACTGCCTTTTAAGATTTCAGTAGCAGTAAAAACCAAAAAAACATAATGTAATAAAATGAAAAAAAAATTCTCTCACACGCCATATTAAAAACGAAAAGATAGATTTCGCTCCTTTCAACAAATCAATTATGGCAAATAAGCTCCTTTCAACCAATTTGGAACAATTTGTAAGACGGAATAAATCTCCGCTGACACTTTAATCGCGCGAAATTTATCGCGCGTCAATTGTCCCAATCTGTAAAGCCCCATAACCTTACAAAAAATGATTACAGGTGAATTATTTTTTCAAATTTAAGCTCAGGAACACATTACTTTTTGAATGATATACAAAAAATTCCGTCAAAAAATTCCGTACAAAAAATTCCGTCAACAATTCGTATCAAAAGTCGGAACAATAAACTATTCCTTTACTATTCTTTTAATGAAATTTAAAGGAAGTAAACTGTTCCTTTACTATTTCTTTACTAACGTTTAAAGGAAATAAACTGTTCATTTACTATTCGTTTAGTAACCTTTAAAGGAAATAAATTGTTCCTTTACTAATTCAACGAAGCGATTCAAAAAAATTGGGGACCAACAAAATCGTTAGCAGTAGTCCGGAAATGATAGAAAACAAGTTTTTTCATCAAAACTTGTTACCCCAAAAAGCAGCAATTACTCCCTTTGCAATTTTCTTCCATTTTTGCAGAACTTGAGAAAATAAATCAGAATTTTAAAGCGGTAAGCAATGCATAAAAAATTACTTTTAACTGAACTCCAAACAATTTTCATGCCATTTTCATGTCGTTTTGTCAATTTAGTCGGTATTTGGATGCAAGTTTTGAGATGTTTAAGTACTTGTTTATGGAATTGCGATCGTACAAAAAAAATGGTTTTCTATCTCAGATTTATCCCAAAAAAGTGGACCATGTACTAGGAGCAAAGCGAAAGGCGTAATTAAAGTGGCAAAAATTTCTACTACCGCTAAACAGAGATCGCTTACAGTTAGAATTGTGCAGGCTTTTAACTATTTAAAACAAAATGACTTGATACCGGTTAACATACATGGAATGTCAGAATTAGTTGTTTGAGACTCTATAAACAGTTTTTTCAATTTTACCTAAAAGACAATCAGGAACTCTACAAACTGTTTTTTAATTTCAGCCCTTAATTTAATTTGTTTGTTGAGGTGATGCTGGCTGTCTTCTCTTTACTCTCCAGGATATCCTACTCGATGAGCAGTACTGCTCTTTAGGATCTCCCTCCAGGCATAATTTATTGCTTTTGGCGTTGTATATGTAGCTGGTAAAGTAATTCAAATTTCAATTTCAAGTTTCAACTATTCCGACCACTTCATGGTTTCTTACTCACTTCACATTCGGATTAATCCGCTCAAAAGTGTCCATGAAATGTGTTCAGACTTTCGACCTTTCCGTGGGCAAAAATTGGCTGCACTTCTATGATACTATTTTTGTCGTTCGGCCTGATTACTTACTGTAATTTGTTAAATCTTTTGCCTGAAAAAATTAGATGACTGGCAAAAAATCAATTACTACATTCCAAAATTTATGTTTGCATATATTTTGATTATAAAATCTTTATGCAAAATCTATCATGATTTCTATTTGTTATGTATTTTAGCGCTGGCAACCCTCAAATATGGTTCTTCTAACTGCTTCACTTTGACAGTTTTAGTGGTTTTTTGGGTAAATTCCTCTCCGTCTTGCACTACTGGTTCTGATGATTCATCGTTGTTTTCTGATCCCCAATCAACATCTAAAGCGTTTCCGGGATCACCACCTGAAATGATTCTCAATTTAACTTCTCTCACACTCTGCAAAATTGACTTCAGCTCAATTATTTTCCGTTTCGCAGCTGTCAGCTGATTGGTCAAAATTTGGTTCTCTTTCTGAGACGTTCGCAATTGACTATTGATGTAGTGAAGACCTCCCGGTTGTTGTTCGTCTGCATTTTCCAGTTTCTTTCGCAGCATGTCCAGATGCAACTCTTTGCTTTCAAGTTGGTCTTTCAGAGTCCGATTCGTTTTCTCAAGACGTCGAATCATACTCGACTTTTCGATCAGAGTCGCGTCTTCGCGGTCGGCAAGCTTTTGAACCCGCTGAGTAACAGCATCAACGTTTAAGTCTAACCCAACTTCAGACATTATTGACTCAAGTTTCAAAATTTGAGACAGTTTGCCGATGAAAGCGTGGAATTTCTCACGAAGAGCTGCCAGCTCTTCAACGTCGGCTTGAGCAAAAGTGACTCGCGATTCCAATTCGGCGATGTGATCAGAATTTGTTCCTAACTTTTGCTCCGCCAACGACGCGCATTTATACATCAGTTCGTACTTTTGAAGCTCGGTTGCCGAGTTTTCGTGGAAAGATTTCAACTGACTCTCGACACCTTGTTTGTCAACAATTGTTTGTTTGAACTGATTTAAGATCTCCATTAGTGTACTAAGAACTAGAGAGTTATCAGAGCAGTCGATGTTTATGTCAAAGCTTTTGAAAATGTTTCCTAAATCATTACGGAACTTTTCCAATTCAATTCGTAGTTGAGAAAGAGCTGTTTGGTGAGTCGATTCTAAGTCGGTCTGAGCATTTTTGGCGTCCAAAACCTCGTGCCTTGCGGTCGTTATTTGAACCTGCATCATTGAAAGCTGTTTCTCCAAAGCCGCATCTTTATCTCTCAGTTTTTGACCTAGCATGTCAATTTCTTTTTCCATATCACGTACAGCTTTTAGCAATTTGTTGTTTTCCGAAGTGAGATTTTCCCGCTCGCTCGCTATTTGTTCTTGACCTTTTGCCAAAACTTCGTTTCGGGCCTTTTCCGACTCCAGCTCGCCCACAAGTCTGAGAATCGTCGCTCTTCCTGCGTTGTTTTCTTGCTCCAGCCCGTCCATAGTCTGTTTCAAGTTGTTGTACTTCTCCGAGATGCCAGAGTTATTCTCAACGTTGGATTTTATCTCAATCAGAAGATCAGGTACAGAGTGGTGTTCAATATCTTGGCCTTCGAAAACTATGAACCCGATTTCTTTAACCGCCTTGGAGAAGTCAGCGATCGTTTCTTCCAGTTTAGTTATGTGCTCTTGGCACATGATTCGTTGCTCCTCTGAATGCTTCAACTGGACTGTTCGTTCTTCCAGAGCACTGGTTGTGGATCCCAGTTCGATCTTCTGCTCATGGTACGCTGTTTCAATCAACTTATACCTCTCGTCTAGATCCTTGTACGAGTTCTGAAGCGATGACGAAAGAGCGAGTTGCTTTTGCAAGTTTTCCTCCAGTGAGTTTTTAGCGGTTTTGGAAGTACTTTGAAGCTTCTCTTGAGCTTCAGATTTTGTTTTCTGTTCCTCTAGTTCAGTTTCCAGGACTTTCACTCGATGTTGGGCAACTGCTAGCTCCTGCTGCGACTGTTCTGCGATCGACTTGTACTTTTGGACCATGTCTTCATACAGTTTATGACAAATTAGACCTCCTGTTTGACTGGGGCCATGTGAATGACTTTCATGTCGTCCATTTTGGGCGGACGACACGTGAAATGATGACGTAGTAAATGTGGAGCCATTCATCCTGTTTGAACTTGACATGAAATTTCCAGAAGACGAGCTCGCCAGAAGACTTCCGACGTTGTCTACACTAATTTTTTCAGCAGAAGACCTCATGTGTTCTGAGGTCGTCATTTTAGAAGAGCTAATTTGATAGAAAATAAATTGATAGAATTATGAATTTGAACAAAATTGTAATTTGATTAATAAAAAGTAGCTAAATTTTTAGAAACGATCTGCTAGTATGTCATGTAGAATCAATGCAGTTTTTTGATGATAACATGGTCTAATATTAAAATACAACACGAATGTTATAAAACGAACGTTGTAGCTGGCAACTCAGACGCGTTTTTTTTTCAGTGTATCTTTTTGTCTTTTTGAAGCGCGTGCGTTTTTAGAGAAACAATCACAAACAAGAAGTAAAAGCCAACCTTTGAACATTTTAATGACATTTTGATATAACATTGATTTGATCCGACCAGTTAGTGTGGGTTGAACTTTTGGTTTGGGTATGTTTCCCCCCTTTGTACTATTTTTGGCTGGCTGATCTTAAAAATTTTCTAAAGGCGCCATCAGCGCCAATATTTACTAATTTTAAGGGGGGAACGCGCGCCGAAAAAACGCGATTTTTTGGTCAAAATTGGCGCCGAAAATTTGGCCAAAATAGGGACTTATAAGTGCTTTGGGAGAGCTAGAAAAGTCAATTCGGGCAACCTAAAAAAAGGGTCGTCAAAATTTTTGCCATTTTATTTTGAAAAGACGCTCCCCCTTCGAGAAAATCCTAGATCCGCCCCTGGTTAGATCCGAAACAAAACTTAAAATGAGTTGCGGTTCGCATCGCACAAATAAATGAGCTGGCTTATAGTTTATGCAGCTTATACTAAACAGCCTGAAAGCAAACATATTCCACAGCATACATTAAGCAGGGTGGATTCAAAGTCCGGAGGCTTAAGACTGCGTTGCGTCTCTTCGGAATTTGATCCCTGACAGACGAATATAACATCTCACCCGACAAATTTTTCAACTGACTAACCCTAAAAATCGAACACTTTTGGCCCACTATTTTTGAAGAGTACTCGCGAAAAACATTTTAAAAAATTAGTCGAAAGACAAAAAAACTGCTAAAAAACGCATTTTTTGAATTTTTCATCTCTTTTTTTTCCTCGCGAAATTTTCCCTTCCAATTATATATCAGCACTACTATAATTGACATTCTGCTCTCTCGTGATCCGCAAAAATAACCAACTTTGCTTAGAATGAAAAAATCAATGTCTATCTTTTTCATTTGTGAATTCTAGAACCAAAAAACTTATTCTAAATGTTTCATTAAGTCGAATCTATGTTAGAGTAAAAATGTTACAAATCTGAGTTTCATTACAAGGCAAAATTGTACGTTTTGTGAATTGTAAGCGGATTCCGCAACCGGCCAAACTCAGATTTGTCGCGAAACCTGCAACATTTCTACTTTTTGCTGACTTTCTTTGCTGTTTTGAATTGAACAAACAAATAGGTATAACAATGTACCGTTCAAAATTTCGCCGCCAAAATTAGGCCAATCAGCAGAACCCGAAATTTTATTTGCGGAATCTTGAACAGTTTATAGAATCCACAAAAAATAAAAGATACATAGTTGGAGTGCGGCCAGTATTTAGACAGCCGCGTATTCATACTGGTCAGTATTTAGACAAATACTGTTTCAACCAATCAGAATCGAGAAAAAACATAAATAATCCAAAATAAATAATAATTATTTATTAATTTCTTCTTTGTCTCGATTCTGATTGGTTGAAACAGTATTTGTCTAAATACTGACCAGTATGAATACGCGGCTGTCTAAATACTGACATGTAACCACATAGTTATACATCACTGATTACAATTTTGTAAACTTTGAAGCAAATCAATCAAGGACTTCGTAGATCAGGAGTTTAAAGCATAAACATTTTCTGATATGTTGCATGTGAATAACTTTCTCTCAAATGTCAACTCCATGAGGCGTCAACTCGTTGAACACAGTAAATGATCGAAAATGACTATTCCCATTTTTTTTGAAACATCGAAGATTCGCCAGAGGCAGCAATTCTTATCACGCGACATTTTATAGTTTTCGAATTGCAGGAATTGTAAATACCAGTTTTGAGATTCTCTATACACTTTTATAAAACTCTCCATACACAAGTCATAAAAATAGGCTGATTACAAACTGCTACGGGATCATGCACCTAATTAGCAACCTATTTGGCTTAAAATGCAAAATGAAATAATTTGACGTTGCGATAACGGGTAATTAAAAACAATCAGCTACAACAAAAAATCTTTGTTGGAAATCATTATCTTTGTTTTTTTTTCGAACTCGTTTCTTTGTTTTCAACGAATCATTTTATGAAATTTCTCTATAATTCAACATTAGTCAGTGCAGGAAACAGCAACTTGTTCTAGTTGGACAAACTGACAAAAAAACAACACAATTACATCACCAAAAGAACCACTTGGAAATGCTGTAAAAGGCTTTGTTAAACAACTGTAAAAACATTCAAAAATGAGATCGTACCCAAAAATGGCAAGCATAGTCAAGAAAAAATGTTCCATGATCATGAAATCAAAATGCAAGTTGTTCTTTATAACACAGAGTGTATTGTTTTTAAAATCTACTCAGTTTAAAACTAATCAAAAATGCTTTAAAAAACACGACAATTAGTTGTGCGTTTCCTGCGTAGAAACGAGTGACCTCTGAAAAAACTAGGATTTTTGGGTAGGAGAAAGTTGACTTTTTTAAGTAAAAATTTTCTGTCTGGTGAGGAATTTTCTCTTCAAGTTGATCACTCCTGTTTTTAAAGTCAAACGTGTCATCAAAGAGAAAGCTCAGTCACTTTATTTGTCATCTCGATTCCTGTACATTGAAAGAGAAACTGACATGGAGACTGGTGTAAAGCTGTTTAAATAGATGTCACTTTCAAGAACAAATTAACGGCAAAGGTGTATTGGATCAACCCCAATGACAACAAAAAGATATAGCGATCACACGTGAGCTGTCCCTCAGCCTGGGCAGGAAAAATTTCCTTCGACTCATTTCGGGTCCGGTTGACTATAGTCATATGTTTTTTCTCAGTAGCCAAAATGCGCAAAGAGATTGCTCGTCGTTTTAGGTTATCGTCCAAAGCGAACATTAGATAATGGTCCTATAGGACCATTATCTAATGTTCGCTTTGGACATAACCTGGAACTTTTAGAGTCTAGCACCGTATTATGGCACGCAGATGGAACTCTGAAAACCGGCACATCGCTATTCTACCAAACTTCTATGAGTCATGCCGTAGTGATTGAACAAACAAAATGATTGATATAAAACGACGTGCAATCTATTTGCGCATTTTGGCTACTGAGAAAAAAACATATGAATTTTGAGCCAGGGCAGATTGTTGTGGATTTTTAAAAGACTTCGTTTGAAGCAATTCAAAAATGTTTGGCCGGTGTAGTGATCAAAGGACGCATTTTCATTTCACCTGAGCAAACTAACGTAACCTTTCGGAAATCAATGGAATGGCTCCCATTTAAAAACAGATCAAAAAACGCGCCCATTGTCAAACTCGTTTGTAGCTTTAGCACTCATACCAGAGCTAGACTTTGTGATAAATGGCATTGCCCTATGCATTTCTCTTTGTGAGGAGCAGACATTTCCCCATGTTGAAAATTTCGAGTAGACTTGGTTTGAGAACATCAATCAGACGAGCTAGTAAGTTTTCTCAATTTTTGTGGAACCAGTTCAAAAATGAAAAGAATGGAAGACAGAATACTACAATTTGAGTAAGAGGCTGACATGGAACTTTCCAAATAGTAATGGATTACGCTCGTCCGACCATCCATAAATTTATTCAATTCATGCAAAAAGAACAGATCATAAATGAGATTACAAAACTACTCATATCAGGGCAAAGCCCTGAATGTTCCGTGTGCCTTTTAATGTTTATGGAGCAGTAATAACATATAAAAATTTAATGTAATAAAACAAACTAAACAATATTTTTTCTAAAATTTGAAATTTTTATAAAATCATCGCCCCACACGCCATATAAAGTAAAAAGTGATAAATTTTGCTCCTAGTAGCAAATCAATTATACAAGTAAGCTTCCTTCGACCAATTTGGAACAATTTCTAAGACGGATTTAATCTCCGCTTACGCGTTAACAGAGCGAAATATATGGCGCGTTAATTGTCCCAAACTGGCCAAAATGGTAACATTTAAACCGCCATAACTTTACGAAAAATGATCACAGGTAAAATATCTTTTCAAGTTTAAGCTCAAGACAACAATACCTTTCGAATGATATAAGAAAATCCCGTCAAAAATCGCTAGTTAAATAGTCGAAATTTGTCTGAAGAAAAAAAACCCACCCCGAGCACAAATATTCCGTTACTTTCGTATCGAAAGTCGGAACAAAAATTACTCAAAGCTAATCAGGAGAGAATGCTACTAAAGTTTACAAACATAAAAAATCCTATCATGATAAGGGAACTTGTAAAAAAAATATCAGATAAGTAACCTTGTAAAGCCACTTGAAGAATTATTTCTTAGGTTTGACTTCTGGATTGCATAATACATATTGTTTTGCTGGTTCATGGTTCGATGTTAAATTATTTTTGCTTAAAGGTTTACTGCGGTAATTTTTGTCACATGGTGCAAATGGTTGCCCCTTACAAATTGTCGATTTTAAAAACTACCATTTCTTGCTGTTGACAAACTGCCGCTTTGCCTGTTTGCTCATGCTTGATTTGTTGGCTCTGCAAATGGCCAGTTTTTTTGATAATTTCAATACACTACACCGAAAAAGTTTCCGGGTGACCTATTGCTGAAAAAATGAGGAAAGTTATCCAAAGGCTGATGTTGCGCGCTCTTGATCACATCTCGTTGATTCAACTAAATCCAGTATCTTAGATATCAATCACTCCACTCATTGTTAAAGGACGCATTCAAATTAGAAACTCAGCAAACGTTTTCGCACATTTTAGTGCATCTTCATGTTTCAAAACTCTAACTTAATTTGTACAAATTGATCGATAATCTTGCAGGCCATTATATATGAAACTTAAACAATCAAAATATCGCAATTATTTCCAAAATTAACTGATAGTTATTATATAAGCAATTTATAAAGTTAAACCCAAATTCATGACAAATTTGATTTTTTTTGTTCATACAATTTAGAGTTGCTGCTAAGTTGCTACTAACATGTTAAAAATTCCAATGTTTCTTGTTGAAGCCAAAAATTCACGATTCTAGAATTATAGCTCAAGTGTCAGCTCCCTACTTCTAAACTATATGCGCGTTTAAATTGCCCGTCTCTTTTTTCTAATGTACAGCGCCTCAGATGTATCTAGCTTGATGTTGATGTCGGCCTGGTGGATTATCTTCGAATTGAACTCCGATTCACCACTATGACTTTCAAACTGCCTTTTATGCTTTCCATGGAAAAATTCGTTTCCTCAATCCTTTTTCGTGGGATGTCGGAACGTTAGGCCAACAAAAATGGATTTGCTCAGACAACAAGCTAATTTCTACACCCGTTTTGTTTTTGGTTCATGGCAAAAGGAGGGTTTGAAGTGGGCACACAAGTTATTAATTTTCACGTCGTGAATAATACCTGCAGTTTGATGACGTTGCGCACTTTTTGCTGTTATTTGATTGTAGTTGCTCGATTGTGAATCATCAAAAGGTATGGTGAATCGTTAATATAGTCACTGGGATTTTCTTTCTCAGCCATTTTTTTTGTCTTTCGTGATTATCTTTTCAAGGGCTTGCATTGCAAACTGCGACTACCAAGCGTCTGGATATTGATTATCCAACCACTGTTTACGGTTAATTTTCATCGCTTCAATAAAATTTTCTCATTTGGGCGTACTGCAGAAAACAAATAGAATTGCTCCTTCAATTAACTTTTCTTTGTACTGAAACGGGGCATAATTTCTTAAACTAGTGTGGTTACCTGTATCTGTTGGTTTCTGATACCATCCATGTTCTTTATTACACAAATGCCAACACCCTTCCCATAAAATACCGCAATCATTTTTTACTCTTCAGATACTTTCGAGCTTTCTCAACATAACCTGTCAATTTTTAGACGTTTGCCATTGCCTCGAGCTGGAAAAATAAGTCGCCAGGGATTTTGGACTTTGGAAATCCAAAAACAGATCCAAAAAATATCAGCGAGAATGTGAGTCTCATTCAATTTATCTTAAACAGGACATTTCGGCCCTAATATAGGAACCTGTTGAACTCAAGTTGGTAATGCGATAGAATCAAAAGCTTTTGTCGATCTCTCGCCTTGTTTGCCTAGAGGTTGATTTGCTTTTGAGATAGTTTTGGTTACATACTTTTGATGTGTTTTTTAAATATTGTTATTCTTTTTTGTCCCCTAATGCTTTTTATGTGATCATCATAGACCAGTTTTTCTCATCTACCCTCCATCATGCCAACTTTCTTGTTTTTTTTTCTAGTTTGCCATTGACGTTTTAATTGTCTGTCTTTGCCTTGTTAATCTTCGTTTCTACAAAGTTTACCTGAAAACTGGGAACCGCTTGGTCCAAAAACCACCCCATTTTCCGGAAATGGGAACCTCAAAAACTCAGGCATTATCTCGTCTTCTAGTCAAAAATTCAAAAATTTGGTGGCAATTCAAGTATTTGATTTAAAGGCAGGCATAATCACCGAATAAATTTCAAAAGAGAATTTTTTTAAAGTCCACATCCAGATTGAAGGTGGAAGTATAACAGTGCTCTTTGTTTTGCAGGCTACGAGGAGTAAGCCTAACGTGACACCCACAAAGCAAAACAAAAATTACTTGTTCAACTTACCCTCTACGTTGAAGCCTTCTCAGTCATTGCCCCCATCAGTTTTTTCGCATCTGTCCGCCAGTCTTTTTATGTCCGCCCTTCTTCTCGCTTGCGACATCTTTTTCGTGTTTGAACCAAGTTTTGCCGGCAGGCGGCAGGTTGACTTGGTGTTCAAACAAAACCCGCAAGACTTAACCTCAAGCTGATAGTATTAGGCTCACTATTACCAGATCATAGTGTTTTTTTTGCGCACAGTGTGTGGTGACTTCGATAAATGTTGAATCCATATTTTGCTCAAATGAGCTTTCTTGGGAACCAATAGTTTTAACTGATTTTTCGAAATCTATAGAACAAGCCATTCCTATTTTTTTCGAATCTTCGCTTGATTGCACAGTTTCTGTTGCTGAAATGACAACGTGGATACTTGAACAATTTTTTTCCTGAAATCAAATTTTTTGTTCTGCTGCAATAATGTTAAGCGTAGTATTAAAATTTTGAAAAACAATTTTATCTGCAGCGGTTATCCGTTTTTTTAGAGATACATTTTGATAACGATTAGTTAAAAATGGTTTTATTAAATTGTTGTAGCACATGCCAGAAAAGCAATAGCCTTCTAGCTTTTTGATCAGAATAGCATAATCAAAATAGTCAAACGCTTTTCTGGCATCCGTTTTTTTAGAGATACATTTTGATAACGATTAGTTAAAAATGGTTTTATTAAATTGTTGTAGCACATGCCAGAAAAGCAATAGCCTTCTAGCTTTTTGATCAGAATAGCATAATCAAAATAGTCAAACGCTTTTTTGAAATCTAAAATACTTCAAAGTCTATCCCAGGTCCTTCTTTAATTACCATGGGCAAACACAAAATCAAGACAGCGGAATACAGATTGGGATCGGACATATCAGCCCCTACAACTAAAGTCAATAAGTCCAAAAAACGACTGGGGAGTGATCTTTGTTTGCATCTCAAATTCAATAGTAACATCGCTGAGAAAGTAAATCCCTGGGACTCATTAGTAGCACAATTAAACATCCGGTTGCAAGTATGTTGCAATTCCTGTTCAGCTCATTTTTAGGATTTTATTTGGAGTAGGATTCTTCAGTCGGGAACCCTCAAGGTATAAACTTCTCCGCAATGATAGTAAATGTTGAAAGGCGCGCAACGCGGTTGCTGGAAAACATGAAAAATGATCCATTTGAAGATAAACTACATAAATTAGACCTTCCCTCGTTAGCATTTAGGAGACTAAGAGGATCAGTACGACAAACATCAGACTTAAGTTTCTGAGACATTGTATCAATTTGATCTTTTTTACATCAAATTTACTTTTTTTTTCGACTTGTCTCAGTTTTCATTTTCGAAACATGTCAGTGTTTTATTACACAAATTTTTTCACTTTTGTTTTAGCCGAAACTTTGAGTTCGAAACTATAACTGAAGGGTCAATTCCCTGCTCTTGATCTCATCGCGCGTCTTTAACCTCGGTTTCTTCTTATAGATGTGAAGTGCTTCTAATATCAGTAGCTTGACAATGCTAATAGCTTAATCTATAGCCTCCCATGACATTCCCGCGCTCGTGCCCTCATTTTTACACTGCCTTAGATGTTGTCCTACGGGTGAGTCTTCTTTTTGTATTTGTTAATTCTAATGGTTAGATGTCGAACCATTCGGCCATTCGGTGGACTTACATCTAAAATATAAAATCTTTTAAGCCTTTTTTGATTTTAGTTCGCACGAAAATGAATATTTTGCAGCTTACTAGTGTTGAAAAAAATTGGTGCCTTGATTATGTTCCGCACATTTTTTGCAAATCTCAGGCTTTCTTTTTTTGCCTAGATACTGTACCACTATCATGGGTGTTCTATCTGTATTATCAACAACCCCTTGATGTAGGTCCTTGCGAGTGATCTTGTTGACTTTTCTTTGATGAGTCTGTCAAAGGTCCTTGAGACAATCTTAGCAGTCCAAGATTCTGGGTATTGGTTGTCTACTAATTGTTTTCTGTTTACCTTCATGGCCTCATCGAATTTATTCTAAGTTAAACTGCTCCTAAAATTCAAGGAACTGCGCCTTCTATGTTTTTCTTCTTATAATGGAGTAGAGCGCAGCTCTTAAAGTTGAGAATTGTCCCTGTATCAGTTAATTTTTGATGCTATCCTAAGATTACGCTTTCACGCGTGTTCACATTAACGTTAATGTCAAGAGAGGCTGAGTTTTTTTTTATAAACTCTCACGATATTGTCTTACATATCTCAGAAAAAAGTTTGTTTTGAGTCTTGGTTTCTTTTTTTTTAACTCACAACATGCCGAGCAAAAACAAACAGAACAAGCTATATTTCTGTGTTCAATTCTTGAAGCTTACTACATTTTTTTTGAACCAATTAAGACAGTTTTGCATTCGACACCTTTCTGTCTAAACGTAATTTTTTTAACTACAATCTGGATAGATGTCATTTAAATCTTCCAATGGCTTTCAAATTTTGAAACTCTTTCCTCAATACAGGTTCGAACTCTTTTATCCACAAATTCGCTAGTATGTTTGCAACAGGATCTCCCATAGTCTAACCATCATTCTGTTTATTCCACATATCGTTGCACCTAAAACATACTTGATCTACAGGAAGGTTTAAAGATTTCTTCATTTTGTTCCGTGCAATGTCTGGAAGTTTCTCATGCTAAATAAAATTTTCTGATTGCAATGTCGACAGCATCTTCGAAGGGAACATTGGTATACAAACCTTAAACATCTAAAAAAAATTATGTTCTCATTAGAGTCTAATTCATCCTTTTCAATAGTCTTTCATACTTTTTTGCGTTTGTTTCATGTTGTTTTCCTCATTTTTTTTCAAAACTTTTGGCCAATTATTTGTGCAAGTTCCCATATGAACTTCCCTGGAAAAAATAGAACAGTGGGCAGTGGTATGTCTTGGGTACTTTTGCAAAACCGTACAAACGAGCCGGTTGACTAGCTCTGGGCCTCATTTTCGTAAACAGGTGTTCACTTATGTCATTGCTTTTTTTCAGACTCAGCAGCTTTTCGTTAGTGTTTTTTTTCTATTTTTTTCAACATTGAATCATCAGTGTTATCCATTGCTTTAAATTGGTCTGACTGTAAAAATCTGGATATTTGGCTCCGTATTGGTCTGTTCTCATGATACAAAGCCTAACCCCTTGATCGAACGGCACTGCTAAAAGATTGTTGTTTTTGAGATACTTACTGGCTTTTCCACCGTCTATCAGATGGTCTCTGATTCACTCACGTTACATATTTTTAGCTGCTGCTTCAATCTCACACAGCCCTCACCTGTTACGTTCTGATTTTTCAGTTGGGACAAAAAAAATCTACATCAGACAAATAATGATCTTCTTAAATTCATCGCAAATCGGGTTTTTGTGTCCCAGGGTTATATTTTCTGCACCCATCTTGGTAAATCAAAGCCCTCCAAAGCTATCACTGAACTGTCACATTTTTTGCCTAACAGTTTATCTTGTCTTTCTGAGATTTTTTTTTGGATTTTTTGGGTTTCATTCACTGTGCTTGAATTGAATTCTTTCTGTTCACATGTAGAATTGAAAATTGACTGCTAAAAGTTTTCATCAACACCCCACTGCACTACTAATAGTGCTTTGCTTTCCCTAAATTGTAGCTAATGTTCTGCTCGTCAAGTCTAGCCTTATTTATTTCAGTTCTGAGTAGTTTTAGCTAAAAATAATGGCCGCTTGGTCCGAAAAATTTTTTTTTTCCAGCACCCGGAATGACAAAAAATCTGGTGTTATATCAACTTTAAACAATTTCTCAGACGCTTTGAACCCAGTTATTTTGTTTAAGATAGCATTTAAGATAATATTGCACTAGTTTCCTCGAAACTTTATTCTTTAGTATTCATTGTAAAAATCTTATCTATTTAGGAAGATCCATCAGTGGACCCCTATCGAAATGACTGTAACATTCGACCAGACATTACACAGTGGCGGAGCGTAGAAAAAGTACCTATTGATGACTGGCTGATGTAGGTTACCCAAATTCTGCTCTTTTTTAACCGTCTTGACCTAGCCAGTTGTTTTTCTGGCTAAGTACCATGTTACCATATTTAGGCCGTCAGCCAATCAGTTTTTAATCAGCTATCGTTTACAAGCAAAAATAATCATATAGCTGGGTCTTGGTTCCCCAGACAACGTAATTACTATTGAAAAAGCGGTAATTAAGTATGTTTTTACTGAAAGTTATATACTTATCCCATCAGAGATGGATTGACTCTTTCCTCGACTCTAATTGCTCATGCTCTGAAGTGAGCAGTTCTTATAGTCTAAATTAAAATCGGAGTACATTAGAGCGTTCAGGACATTTCAGCAGTTGTAACATTCGCCCAAATATCACACAGCGACGGAGCGTAGAAAAAGTACCTATCAACGACTGGCAGGCGTCAGTTACCTTAATTCTACTCGTTTTTCACCGTCTCGACCTTGCCAGTTGATTTTCTGGTCTGTTTAGGGCAAAGTAAAAAGTTACCATTTTTAGGCCATCAGTCAAACGACTTTTGATCAGCTTTCGTTTGCATGCGAACACAACCACATAGCTGAGTCTCGGATCCTCAGACTACGTGATTGTCATTAAAAACACGGCTCGAACAACCTATTTTTATATGTTTTTGTGTGACAGTTTTATATTAAATCCATTGGAGATGGATTGACCCTTTCCTTTTTCTATCTACTCATGCTCTGAAATATTAAATAATAACGGTGTTTAATTGATCTCTAGGACATTACAGCAGCTGTTATAGTTAGTTTTCACAGTCCCTTCACATATAACAGTCTCTGGGGGACCAAGCCTCCGCTCCCGTGATTTTCTTGAGATAACACTCTTATCTCCTATATTTCGTGTCCCGGGAGGGTTCCGTGGTATTTCTCTTCCCCCCACTGAAGCCTCCGTCTCCACAAAAATCTGTCACTAAGGTCCTTATCGTGTGTTATTGCCACGATAAGAGGCTCCGTGTTTTTCTGTCTCTGATACAACCGTTCTTCACAATTTCTATCGTTGTTCTCTTTTTCGTCTTTTTTATTCAAAATGGCCGTCTTTTTTCTATTTCTCAGAAATGTTCTTCTTCCGATCGAAATTTTAAAAATAAAAATTCTAGAACATTCTGACCCTCCGTCGCAACACTTTTCTGTTCATAAGGCCTTTAGTCACTTTTATTTCTGTCGCGGGAAGGTTATGCTGTGTCATCTGGCAGAATGGCACATACTCCCCGGACAAGTCTCCATCAATGTCCCTATTGATCGCACAACACCGGGTTATCGTCAAGTAGGTATCCAGTTTTCTGTAACCAATCTTACAAATCGCATAAGAAAATGAAATTTATCTACTCCACTTCAACTCACTACGTGTTCACAAATGGCATCGTACTACATCTCACTGCCTTTCAACATTTTCACAAAATTTGCACCATGAGGAGTGTCCTAGATAAAATTTCTTTTCTGACTACTTACGTCGTCTTGTTATACAACTTCTTTTCGTCTCTGATTAAAAAGTGGGACGTGGCACGGCCACGCACCCGTTAAAATTAACTTAACTTCACTCACCAAGTATAATCAGTCATTTATGCGGTCCTTTCCATATTAAAACTAAGAAACTCTGTGGCTAGGAAAGTTATTGAGTTACCCACCCTTCTCGAGCGAGTTTACTCAAACTTACCATGTCGCCACACAGTGAATTTGTGTCTTACACAGGTTAAAAACTTCAGTCGTGAATAAATAGGTAAATATACTCACCTATGTTCCTTATATACATACATAGATAGTAGTAACTAAAATCAACAATTTCAACAATTTTAACAATTGCAACAATTTTCAAAGTTTGGTCTGACCAAACTAAATCAAAACAAAAAGTTTCACAAGTTCAATAATCAAAACTTGGTTGATTTGTTCAAGTTTTTACACACAAAGACAATCAAGTTTTTCTCTCCTTCTCCTCTCTCCTTTGGTCATCTTCACTCCATCACTTCTCCATCCTGATGTTCAGCGTCACTGTCTTCCAGAACTTTCTCTAACATGTCCAGAGAGTTGCGGGCCGTGCCCCAACCCTCCTGTTCCAACAGCCTCGGTTTGCAACAAGGTAGCAAGTCCACATTCACCTTCTGCTCCCGGTTCCTGCAAAAGCTGTTGTGAAGACATAGGCTCACGTTTCGTTCTAGGTCAGCTCTTAAGACCTCTTTCTTCTCATCTTCAGTAACACAAGGCGTTCCAGCTACCCGCTTCACCGCTGTGGTGACCGCGTTTCTGTGCGTCAAGAATGCTCGTTTATAGGCTCCTGGTCCTATATCTAGCTGGAAAGATTGATAGGCTTCCGTATTCCTTGACATGTGACGCTTCGCGCGTTCATACATCCAAGATGTCATCACTGCACGGAACCAAGGCATCAATCTTTGCCTTGACCATATTCTTTCAATGGCTTTAGGTATTCTCAGAACCTTGCAGGTGGTTCTGAAAAGATCCAACTCACGACTCATTTTAACGTTGCTCAACTGTTCAGGAGTCGGCACGGCCGTCTCCTGCTCACTTGTGTCCGCGTTAGCCTCTAACCATCTCACTGCTAGCATGGCGCTAACCACCACGATTGACACTTGTTGATTCTGATCGGGCAACCCCGTGGAGTACAACTCCTCCACGTCCCAGACTAGGATCAGATTCCCGCGTTTAGGGTACCACAACGTCTGCGCCAAGCAGTAGCAAGGATACTCCCCATGGGTTCTCACTATGTTCCTTCGGGTCCGATACCCTGAGGCTCCCAGCAACGGTTCCACTTCCATCAGGATTCTATGTAGGTCGTCTTTCTCTTCTATAGTGGGGAATTCAGTAGGTAACGCTCCACTCGCTTTCTGTTTCTCGAACTCACTCACGTTTCCTTCGTTCAGTCTCATGAACTCTTCACCCACAACGTCTTGCAACTCGCCTTCGGATCTCTTCGGGACTGCCCGAAAGATCTTTGCCAACAAGTCATATGACCTCTCTGACATTCTGGCCAACCTCACGCACTTTGGCACAGAGAAAAGTTGGTCAACCAACACTTGTTGCGTCCTCGCATCCATCACCACCATGTGCGTAGGATACTTGCTATTACAATACGGCGCTGAGCTTGAACCCACCATATATTTTGAACCAGTAGGTCTGTGATAGGCTTCACTATCCTTCAGATTCATTTCATTCTCCAGGGCTTCTCGCCAGCCTCCAATCTTTTGTTCTGTCTGTAATGCTCCAGGGAATATTTCCACGCTGAGGGACGTCACTAGCTCATGGGCACGCTCCAAGCGCTCGAGCGATTCTATCGAACTCGTCATGCTGCAAAATCCCAAGGCTGTGATCAGGTTCACGTCCGTCACCCCATGGCAGTCTGCGACCAACTCCATGGCACTCTTATCTGACATGCTCAATCTTCCGTACAATCGTGCCAGTTGTCGATGCTGCTCGCTTAGCGTAATCAAGCAGTGTCCCAGGTTACAAACATGTCCTTCCATCCCACTGTGTTGAGCCAAGCATGTGCCTTGCTTCAACCAATTACTCGATGTACCTTCCTCGGACAGCTCCGTGGACGGGTTGCTCTTCTTCTTCGTCAATCTCATGGCCAGCAGGTGTTGTATCATGGCCAGATCATGTAAACTCGCATCATCATCCCGTTCTAACATGATATCCGCGGTCATGTCCCAGATTAAGCCCGCGTTAGGATGGGGACACCAGGAAGGTTTCATGAGTTCCCACATCACTACTAGACTGGTTTTCAAGGGACCGTCCCAAGAACCACAATCAAAACTCACTTGCCCTTTTAGCTCGGGAATCGAGGGCTCGACTACTCGTTCCTCCAAAATAATTCCAAGCTTGGGTTGTTCCACCATCAACATTCCAATTTCCTTAATCCGTTCAACCCAGAAGTTGAGCACTGTGACTTGCTCGTAGTCGAAGTATGCTTCCCTGGCTTCTTCGTTCACGAAGGGATTATACGCCATCCCTGGTATACCAGACACGTATTGGAACGACTTCAGTTTCCCTAGTGTTGCAAACTCCTTTTGTCCTCTGGCCGCTTCAATCAAGTCTCTGCTCACTCTCAATTCTTTGTTGGAGTATCTTCTCACCTCTTCCAACTTGCGATAGCTTTCCATATCATTCGACTCCTTGCTTGGCACGGTCAATGGCATGTCCTGATATAGCTCTAGGAGTGCCCTAAGGAAGTTCCTTTCGCAATCAACTCCCTTTTGCCGAGTGATCTTTATACATTCTCCCAACACAGGAGTGGGGATGCGATCCACCACGAACCTGACAAAGCAAAGGGCATCCTTACGCTTAGCCCATGCTATCGCTGAATCGTCTTTCGAAATCAATGCTCGTAGAGCTTCCATTAACTCTAGCTCCTGTTCTCGTGATTTCGAGTCATTACTGGCTTCATACTCCGCCTTTTTGATGCCCATCAAGCACCAAGCCAGTCGTATTTGCAGATCAGTTCTCACGCAAGGATGAGCCAGGTATGCTGCCACAGTAGCAGGTGCATTCATCGTCTCATCGAAGTATTTCTGGAGGGCCGCCCTCCAAGAAATTTCTAGCAGTTTTTCCAATCCGATTTCGTTCGCTTCTGATGACATCACTGTGCCATACTCTCTTCGATTGAAGTTAGAGTTCTCCGTAAGCCCCTTCAAATATTCTTGCATGGCTCTCTTCTCGCTCCAAGCCATCAGGTGCCCTCTCGCGGAGTTCCTCGCTTTCAACATCTCCACATAACCCCCTGCCGGATCTCCCATATGGACCGATTCCGGCACAGTTATTCGACTGTACTCGACCACGTCGAGTTGTCCTTCCAGTTTCAACTTGGCCATGTTGATTCGCGAGGGCCTATAATCTTCAAGTCCTCCAGATCCACATTGACTGATTACTTCCATTTCTAACTTAGTGTCTGCCAGGGTTCGCGCCGTCTTCTTCGACCTTGTGGCGGTTACGGTCAGACCTGCCAAGAGCATAGGGGGTATCAGATTCTCTTTTTCTCCCCCTGTCAGTGTTGTACTATCTCCCTGCCCGCTCTCGCCTGAACGACCTGCGCTCGTTAAAGAGGTCACCACTGCGTTGGCTCTTGACTTCACCACTCTCGGGTTCATGGCTCGACTTCCTGTCTTCCCTTTTAGTCGCTTCAGCCCTTTCCTGGCTCGTCTGACAGGTAATTTCTTTGCAACATGCTGATCATCGGCACTGTCTTCTGTTACTGACTCGGTCAGAACATCCGACTCCATGGAGCTCACTATTTTTTCCAGGACCTCACGCATGATGGGTTGGTTCAATCCCACCTTCATTATGGACTGCGTCCCATATCGCCTTATCACGTCCCAAGATTTCTCCATGAAGTTTACTCGGCTCCAAATTGCTCCTGTCTTGCCCTCCAACTCCATTTGATATCTTTCCCATTCTTCTTCTGGTAATGTGCTGAGGAACGATATCTTCATAGACTCTTCGATTTTCCTCCTCCTTGGCGATTCATAAAGCAGTTTCTGTGGGTCCCTGCTTCGGCACTCTCTAGCCTGGCTTATTGGGTCTATCGGAGATAGATCGGCCGACGCCTCCTTTGTAGGAGACATGAAGGACGATGGTGCCATTAGCAATAAACTCCCATCGACTTCCCCATCGTCGTCTTCACTGAACCGGTACTCTAGCAAGTCCCTTTCCAACGCTCCTAGATCGGTCTCTCCCGGTTTCTCCGTCTTACTTCCGGTCCCGTCATCGTTATCGTCCTGATCCATCAATTCATCGTCGTCCGCATCAGGTTTCGGCCTAGGTCCCGAGGGTCCTTGTCGCGCGTCTGTGCCCGAATCCGGCCGAGCCGGTACGGCCATGTCTCCTGCATGATAAAACAATTCATCATCGACCAGGAACTCTACCAACTCCTCGCCATGTGGGGCCAGGTCCTCTATCGTTATATATGAGCCACCTCTGCTCTCACTTGCCACCTCCAGCATCACCACTTTCGCTTCTCCTGACCACTTCAGTCTCGATAAATCATCCGCTGAAGAATATACTTCGTTCCACGTTTCAGCCGAGACCTCTGGTCTCCTGGAGGGTAGTGCCTTGATCTTTTTCCTGCTCCAGGCATCGGGGAATGAGAAGTCAAACGTATGCGCAGCGGCAGCGTTCCAGCTGATGAAGCGCGGCTCCATCCCTCCACTCCACTTCAGCATTCTCTTCTCCGCGTCACGAGCTGCTCCGATACGAGGGGCAATGATGGGAGATGTGACTCCCAACAACATCCTCCTTATCGGTGGATATCGATGGCATTGGTCCGGCAGCGGCCTGGACCCAGGAAGCCATGTTTGTTGATTCTCTTTCGCATGGGCCTAGGCTCCCGGCAACTGAGGTACTACCACAGCCTCTCCTGTATCTTTCACCACTGGTCTCAAATTCCAGAGTTTTGGGTTAAACTGGATGTGGGAAAGATCCTCACGGCCCATTCGGCATTTGAAGTGGTTGTTGAAGTCCATCAACACCCAACCTGGCTCTGCTATTCTTCCGAATAGCCTATCATCGCTAGCCAGCTTTCTCAGTTCACTCTGCTCTACCCAATTCAGCACGGAACAATCCACTACTGAGACCAGGTTGACGTACAACACTGAATTCCTGTACGCTTTAACTTGCACATCCGGGAACGCAAAGGACATCACCGGTCCATACACCACTGTGACGAATTCCCTCAGTCCGTGGACCAGAGCCAACGGATCAATCCGCATCATAACAGCTAAGTCTGTTAGTAAGGGCATGCCACAATACTGCTTACATTCGCTTGCGTTCGTCGCCACTTTGTCCTCTCCTGTGACGCTTCTGTTTTGTTGCAAGAGGTATTGAAGTAGGAGAGTCCTCCAGTCTTTCATCTTCCTGAGCGAGGCAGTTTCCAACTGTGCATTGAACTCACGACTGGGTCCCTGTAGTTGTTCAGGGTAACGCAATAGCACAAGCAAGTCTCCCAGTCGACCATAGGTCATGGCAATCAGAGTCAGGAGTCCATCCAATCTCAAATCGGCCAATGCTTGGGTAAAGAGGTTTGCCGGTCCTTTCACAAAGTTTTCATGACCAAATGTCACGTATAAGGCTAGCACCAGGCCAATCGACAACTTCCTGATGTCTTTGACGAAACTCGCGATCAGGTTCCTAGATGCCCTCGGATAGCACGTCGATAGGAAAGATGGCGTCCATCCCACTCCCATTCCACCCAAGATAGCATCTGATCGTTCGTACTGTGCCTTTGTGGCCAGCACGTCAGCTTGGAACTTATCCAGCGACATCGTGTTTACGTCTTGCATCAGTTTCAACATCTTGCCTCCAGCCAACTCCCGGGCATTAAGTAGATTCTTCAGATACACATGTATCTCTTTAATTATTGCCGGCGCATGTTCAAACGCGTCCTCACCCAAGGTACACAGCCTCGGTGACAGATACAACCATATGTTGTTGTGTGGCTTCGTACGCAAAGCCATTGCCATGAGGTCCTCCTCTGCTGACGTCATATTCTTTCTGATCATCCTTCCCTGCTCATTCTCTGCATGATCCATCTGTCTGAACCAGAGATCATCAGCCACCTGTTGTACTAACAGATGATCGTCACCTACCCCTGGTCTTAGCTTCAATAATCTTGCAAAGTTGGACAGCTCCAACCCCAGAACTTCATCTAGCACCAACCTAGTTGTGCTACAATCTCTGAGCCCCTGTATGGCATTCGAGATGTCAGCCCAAACGGCGGGAAGCTCAGATCGGGACGGATAGTAATTGTCCGGGTCCACCACTCTGTTTGGGGCAGGAATAATCACGTTAAATATCCCCTCTGCTATCGTCGTGACCATTGTGTACACAAATTGAAGGGGTTCAGGCAACGCAGCGTAGCCTGGTGACAATACGAAGATCACCTTCACCACATTCATGGTGAAACGTTGTCTTGCTGCTGCCTCTACCTCGGTCATCGCCGAGAGCAGTGTCATTATCGCCTCCCCTATAACTTCGTTACTCGGGATCGATCCATCCGTCAGACGTGACAACAAGCCCCTGCTTTGTAGATGATCATTTGAGCCTGCAACTACTATTACCTGCGGCTCCATGCTGACCACTCTCCGTACACTTATCATCATGCCTATCGCCTGTCCCCAGTCCAGTTTAGGCGCCGTTAAGAAAATCACCTCGGGCCAGAATAGAGAACGGGGCGTGTAGAGATAATCGGAGCCGGCCACAACCAGATATTTGGCAGCCTTCATGTCCAAGGGGTCATAAGCTGCAAAAAGGCCATCGCCTATTGGGGCCTTCAGGTTCCCGTATCTCTTATCGTCTCCAACCACTGTTGTAGTTCGGGGGTAATCCCTCGAATACTCGCCCGGCGTCTGACCGGGTGGTTTAGCGAATTGTCTGTACATCTTGTGATGTTTGTTATTGGGCTTGTTCTCCGTCTGGAACTTGCCCTTGCGCACAGGTGGTGTCCTTTCCCGGGTCCTATCTCGAACGTCGGTGAGCGACCGGGTGTTTAAAGGTCCAAAGGTATTGTCATGAGGTAATCCATCCAGGTCTACATGTCGGAGTGAGGTCGAGGAGCTGAATTTCTCCTGCTCTGCTAGCAGCCAATCCACACCCGGTATCCGATAAAGTCGCGACACTGTGGGACTTTCACCGCCAGTCATTCTCATCGCATCCTCCCGACACGTCAAGGTATTCATATTCAACTTCGCCGACATGTCCGTCTTATACTGACCCCAATGACTAGGATCTGATCTATTCCAAAGCAGCCTGCTGCCTGATTCGATCCCCTCCGCTGGCACGGTACTTGTAGACGGTCCTGCTGTCGAAGCAGGATTTGTCGTGGCAGGCGAATCGTTCCTCCTAGACGCGGTCTGGGAGTTATTCCTGTTGTTCTGTTCCACCGATCTGCCGAGTCGGCTTCCAATCGATTGCGGCCTGGGAGGAGGAGCAGTCCCTAGCCTGTCTCTCACGTTCGAGCTCGGAGCGACGGTTGCGGCTCCAACCGTCTCCGTTGCCAAGGGCCCTAGACGGTTGGCGAGGGATTCGGGCACGGTTGCCCTTATTCTACTCCCTCCGGTCGAATTGGCCCGAGCCAAAGAACCGGTCGCCCTCGACTCTTGCTCCGCTTCCCTCAATTGCGTCTGAAACACATCATTAATCCAATGCCTCCCTCGTTGGGTATTGAAGTGCACTCCATCTTTAGTGAGCGCGATGTGGTCAGTCATGCGCAGCATATTTTCGAGATCCAGGAGTCGCAACTCGCCAGGGTTGTTTCTCACCAGACTGCGGGTCATTTCATTCCACCGCGTCACGTTGCCATTCATGAAATCTGCAGCTATAGTGCCCACCAAAGGATTTGGTGGTATCGTACACAGGATCACGAGCTTGGGTCTATACTTTTCTTTCAATTCGTTCAATAGGCACACCAATAGAGGTTCCCACTTGTTCTCCGGAGTCACGGGGGCTCTCGAGACGTCATTGGTCCCCAGCATTATTATTAATGTATCCAAATGATCCTCGCTCTGGAACTCCATCATTTTGATGACTTGAGCCACTGAGGCTCCTCCAAAGGACAGAATGGTAGTATGACCATAGACGAAGATCTCATTCAGATCTCTCACCAAACTGTCTCCAATGATCAAATGGCGACTCCCTGGGGGAATTACTTGGTCGTTCGTGGCGGGGTTCCAGCTCATGTCATTCAGGCAGGCTCGAGGATGCTCGGCTGGCACTTGCGTGAACTGATGACGTGCCATCAGATTCTTCCTGATGTCTACCACGCGAGACTTCTCAAAGACTCCACCAGGCGCAGAACACGCTATCGTGCGGGTTGCTCGTTCCGAGCTATTTGATGAATGATCACGACGCTGGGAAGGAACGATCCTAGCCAGTGTCCGCTCAGTGCCTCTGTTGATCTCATCCATCGCGGCTCTGGCCACTTGGTTAAATGATTCCTGAAATTGAGGAGCTAGATAGGTGTCAGAAGGGTCTGGTATCGTAAACCTCTGACTCGAAGCAGACGGTCGTGTCTGCTGAGGAGCCTCGGGCCCCTTTGATGCACGCAAATCCAGAACCTCAGGTCCTCTCGATGCGCACAGCTCCTGCGCGGTTGTCCTGGGGCGTGTGTCGTTAGACCCCTCCGAGGACCTCATGCTCGCCAGGATTTCCGGTGACACTTGGCTCACCTTCGCCATATACAGCTCCTTCAGGTGCTTTATCTCATCCTCCTTGTAGGCCACCTGCAGATCTTCAAATTTCTTTTTCCATTCGTCTCTCTCCCGAGCTATGGCCCTGTACTCCTGAAGTTTGGCACACAGCTCACTCTGATCTCTCTCCTTCTTCTCCAGTGTCTCAATCGTCTCCGACGTCTGGATCTCTATCTCGCTCACTCTCACTCTCTTTAGGGGAGGAGCAGCTGTTGGAGAGTCGACAGAGTGTGACGGGCCTGGCCCATCACGTTGTCTCTTCGCTCCAATGAGTGGCTGCGCAGGTTGGACGGGCAAGGGCATCTCACCTAGCCGGTGGTCCCTTTGCTCACCTAGTCCTGGCTCACGAGCCAGGTCGTGGCCAGACATCTCTCCGCGCCTCCATCTCATCAATCGGTTTCGGCCTCTCTCGGCGGTCCCGGACTCACCGAAGGCCAACATCAACACGACTTCTGTAGGGCGATTCCCTCGACCCTCTCTTCCCAGTGCATTGAGGAGTGCGACCACAAACATCGCCAACCCCGGGTCTTCTCGTGTAAAATCACAATCGATCAGCCGCTGATAGATCTCGTCTAGAGTCGCTCCTAGACTCGCTGAGAGGAATTCCATGAGTTCGTTAGTGTCACCCATTTCTTTTCGTGTTGATTCTTCTTGTCGTGTCGTGTAATTTCTCTCTGTCTCTTCTGATTCAGTGTTCAGTAAACAATTTTCGATCAATCAAGATCTAAAAAAACAGGTCGCGACTTAGAACCATCATTTTTGGATGCAACACCAATCAATTCTTTAAAATTCTCCATTGAAATTCTCTTCACAATTCCGATTTGAAATTTAGCACCAAGGTGGATCGTCCACCTTTATCTTTGTCAGAGTAGCACGAATAAGCGCTGTCACCTTGATGACACAAACATAAAACATATCATAACAATAACATAACATAAACACATAAACATCACACACCTATACTATCATATAAAAACCTAATTCCTAATACTGTACCTAAAGCCTAACCTAAAACTTGACTCTAATTCTCATCGAGCAACTTAATAAAAACCACTTATCGCCGAGCGCAATTCTTAGCATATGCTCAGATAGTATTTTTTATGTAAGTAAACCTCTATGTCAGTCTCTGAAAATATCACATGCACAAGAGCATACAACTCTCTCGGATGTAGCTTTCCCCTATTAGGATCGTATACTGGCAACGAGAGAGAGGTCACACCTCTCTCAACCAGGAAATCCCTAAGTCGAGTCAAGGCCAACACCAAGCTCTCCGGATTCACGTGTTGCCTATCAGTAGCTTTCGTAACCAAAAAACACAAATATTTCCCTGGTATCTGTGATGCAACAGGGGGTAACGCTATCATTCCTCCTACACCCGGCCTCTGTTTCCACAAAAACTCGATATTCTTGTATTCTCTTTTAAAGTCGGCCGCTAGTGCTGTTTTGAAGCTTACGTCCGCAGTTATCGCTATGGCGCACGTGCGTTCCGTGAGTATGAAATCGCTGTCCGTTATAACGATATTGTTCGAATAGTGGTTCGGGAGATCAAAATACGATTCAAAGATTCGTCCAAAAGGTGGTTTCTTAGCATTCTCGCCCTCTGTCTCTAGTTCTCCGGTTTCCCTTGCCGATTTCAATTTTTTTATTATGAGATTTTCGGTGTGGGTGAGTCCTACCCCCACTCCCCGGACAAAAATATCCATCGACGTCCCCGTCGATCGCCCAAAGTCTAGGAGACCGAGGTTGGATTGTGGAACACGTAGAGGACCATCTGGGGCGACCCAGTTGGACTCGGTATTGTCATGACTGATGTATTTGACGCCGTCTCTGTCGACGTCCTGAATCGTCAGGATCGTCTCTTTTGGATCTGTCGGCAGATCGTGGAGCCATTCGAGCACGCGCAAGTTTGTTAGTTCTTGCTCATGAGTCTGTTCCGCTTCTGGTTCGAACTCCACTTCCGGTTCTGATCGATCGTCGATCCAATCTCGATCCATATCGTTCACAAGGTCGATTTCTTCTAGCATTGCTACTTCGTCCAGCCCCACCAGCGAGTCTATGACATCACTCACTACTATCCGGTCTACAACGAAGTCCTCGCCATACGGATTGTATTTCTTCTGTTTTTTTCCCCTCTTACTTTGGCGTGTCTCCATAGTGAGCGGAAAGTCAGGCTGTATTCCTTTGTCAATTTCGGTTTGTTCCGGGCAATCCCAGTCTTCTTCGGCATAGGGTAGAGTTTCATCGTCCACCTCTACTCGCTCAGTCAACTCGAGATCCAGTGGTAGATCACAATTGTCCACCATCTCATTCCCGTCGTTCTTGTCGCGAGTACCCCTTTCATTCACTTCACAAGCAGGATCCACTATTAAATAGTCTCCCTCTTGCATGTCCGCTGGGATGCACCAATCCTCGGACGAGGCGTTGTGTGGTTTGATATTCTCGTAATGAGCCGCTCTTCCGGTGCTCAGCCGATAAAAACGACCTCCTTGATGCACCTCTGTTATCTGAAATGGACCACGCCATTTCTTTAATAGTTTCTTGGTTCCTTTTGGTGGAACCACTTCCTGGAACACCCAGACGTAATCGCCAACTGAGTAGGCTTTTGCATCGGCTGTTCTTTTATCAAACCTCCTTTTTTGTCTAATTTGCGCCTGTTGCGTATTCCTCCTGCATAAGTCATTGAGGTCCTGTTGTCTTCTAATAACGTCCCGCACGTACGTTTGCGGTGCTGTCCTCTTCCCTTCATATTCAGGGTAGAAGAACGTTAACGGGAGTGCTTTTTCATGACCCGTCAGCATCATATGCGGACTTATTCCCGTGGTGGAATGCTCCGTGCTGTTGTAAGCACCCATCACTTGCGGCAAGTGCTTGTCCCAGTCATCCATATAGCGTGAGCAGTAGACTCTCAACATGGATACCAGTGTGCGATTCTGCCTCTCGACTAGGCCATTCGTTTGCGGGTGATAAGTGGTCGAGTGGGCCTGCGCTACCTGCGACCTTTTCATTAACTCTTTCGTGAGATCACCTACGAATGCTTTGCCATTGTCCGATTGGAACGTGATGGGGCAGCCATGCCTTGCTATCCACACGTTTATCAAATGATCGCATGTTTCTTCTGCCGACGCTGTCATGCAGGGTGCTGCCTCCGCATACTTTGTAAAATGGTCGATCATTACCAGCACCTGATTATAGCCCGTTGCTGTCATGCAGATTTTCTGATGATCAATTTGCACCACTTCGTTGAAACCTGACGATTCTATTGACTGTAGGGGGAACCTTAGTTTCCTGGGATCCTTTGCCTGTTGACAAGACAGGCATGCGGCTATCCATTTCTCACAAGCCTTCTTCAATCCCGGCCATTCGAATCGTTTTTGTATCCTGTTATACACTTTGTCCACGCCTTGATGTCCCATCTGATCATGTGAGCGAAAGAGCAATTCAGTCTGGTACAATTGTGGTAACACTATTGAATTGTATTTATAAAGGACCTTGTCCTCCTCCTTGCGCTTACAGGCTACGATTCCGTCCTTATTCAGGTACAACAAGTCTTTCCTCTTCAGGTAAAATTGCTTCAGGATTTTGTAGCTGTCTTCTTCCAAGTCTCCCTTGTCAGGTGCTCCATTCTCGATCCATCTTTTCAGACTGCTCGTCATTCTATCATTTCGTTGAGCCCTCAGGAGATCCGACAGCCTGTACCTGGCTTTCAAATACGTCTTCACCACGTTCATTTGCCCACTCATTATCTCCGGAGCATGAGCATCGTCCATCAACTTGACACACCATATCTTTTTCAAAGGCGTCGCTTCTTGCACAGATGGTTCCAGATTGGTACGGACGACCGTACCATGTGGCAGCAATCTGGTTGGGCGTTTTGAAACTGCTATCAGCTCGAGCTCGTCTGCGGCATTATCTACCACAGTGCCCTCTTCATCTGAGGTGTATCTGTCCCTGTCTGGATCCTGATGTGTTTCTCGGTCCAGCCCACGCTGCTTCCAGTCTACCAATAAGGAGTGGATTGCGATCTCTGACACATCGGAATTGGAAGTTGTTTCAGACGTGTTGTCCCAGGACTGGGGTCTCGAGTCACCACTTGAGTCGACTGATTCCTCAACATCATATTCCAAGTTGTCTGAGATGTTTCTTGACTCCCCGGACAAAACTCTGTCCATCGGTCGCTTTGAACCCGACTCCCCGGACAAAATTCTGCCCCTAGGTGGTCTGGTCAACCTCTCCCCGGACAAGTCGTCCTGCACGGGCTCAAAGGTGTCTGACTCATCAGAGGAGACGTCCTTGACTGGCTCGAAGGTGTCAGACTCCCCGGACATTGTCTCGTCCATGGACGAACAATCTGGGCTTGGCTCATATTCCTCTTTTGCATCCGTGAAGTGCACTCTCCTCGTGAAGCTAGATTTCGACCTGATCCTGACTTCCTCAGTAGCTTGGTTTTGATTCGATGTTCCATATTCAGTGAACGAAGTTCTCAACAATACTTCTTTCGGCATCGAGGTCACCAGCTGGTTGACGATCGACCTGCAATCCCGTTCAACGCCTCGGCTGCGAATGGACACTGGCCTCTTCTCTGTTCTCTCGGTGACAGTCAACCTCTGCATGGTCTCCATCCATTCACGATCATGCCTATTCACTTCCCTATCCAACAAGTCACGGAGTTTTCCCATGACGTCCGGCGCCACGTTCACCGTCTTATTCAATAAAGCGATGCTGTTTATACCCAGCCTGGTCAGTTCTTGCTGTACCAAGTTGGATCGGACTAGCAGGTCCAACGGAACGGGTTCGCTTCTGGCTAAAAGCTTTATCTCCGCGGCCGTCTCCACTGGAAGGTCAGGGTGTCCAGGTATAGGATGTCCTGATTTGTCTAACCACCTAGTAAGTGGCAGCTTATCGTAGGTTTCTTTGTCCAGAAAGGAAAACCCGTCTTTGATCTCTGATTGGTTAGCCTGCTTCTCCTCGAGGCGCTCATAAAATTCTGTCTTTTTACTGAGGCTATCTGCGTTCTGGTGCTTGTCACGGGTACGGTGCTCTATGATCATGTGGTATCCATCCAAGCGCACGATCCAACGACCAATGTAGCTTTGATCCATCGAATAGGTTTTCAGCCAGGCAAGGGCACGATTGTCCACACGTAACTTGAATGGAGCACTCCCCAGGTAGGCCCTGTATTTTTCCACGAACGTGATCACAGCAAACATCTCCGCTTTTGGTGCGCCGTACTTCATCTCAGTGTCACTCAGGACTTTACTTCCATAAGCTATCGGACGAAGAACCGTTCTCCCGTTCCACTCCTGCTCTTGGTGAAGTATGCCTGATATCGCAACCACTGATGCATCCGTGTCCAGCACGAACATTCCCTTCTCCGTTGGCATGCCGAGGACCGGTGCCTCGCAAAGTTCACGTTTGATGTTTTCAAATGAGACTTGTGCCTCATCAGTCCAGGTGAACTTTTTGCCCTTGTTTCTCATCAATCTCTGCATGGGGTATATTTTGTCAGCATACCCCTTGATGAACTCACGATAATAATTGGCGAATCCCAGAAAACTCATCAACTGTGTATCTGTTTTAGGTGCCTTCCAGGTCAACACCGCTTCAACTGCTTCGGGATCTGGTCTCACTCCATGTTTGTCAACCAGGCGGCCCAAATACTTTATGGAATCCCTGAGGATTTCACACTTAGAGGGTTTGCATTTCAGACCCGCCTGCTTCATGCAAGAAAACACCTCCTCCAACCTCTCTATGTGGTCTTCTAGGGTTGGTGTTGCAATCACAACATCATCGACATAACACATGATGAGATTCCCGTATTTCTTAGTGACGCTCGTGAGTGCCTGGGCCATCAGTCGCTGGAATGTGGCCGTCGCGTTGCACAATCCGAATGGCATCCTCTTCCACTGGAAGAGTCCCAGCTCACACGCGAAACCTGTTTTCTCTCGATCTTGCTTTCTGAGTGGCACTTGCCAGAATGCGGAGCCCAAATCCAACGTCGTGAAGAACTTAGCGTCTCCCAGCTTGGATAGGCTCTCATCGATGCGGGGAATCGGGTATGCGTCCTTTATAGTCACTGCGTTCAGATAACGGAAATCACAACAAAATCTGAGTTGTCCCCCTTTCTTTTTCGCCATGACCACGCCACAAGCCCATGGGGACTTCGACGGCTCAATCATGTCGTACTCCATTAACATTTCAATTTCCTTCCTACACGCTTCTGACTTATTTGGGGTCATTCTTCTCGCCCCTTCCCTATGAGGTACCGAGCCCTCTTCTATCTCAATCTCGTGCTCTACAAAATTGCAACAACCTATATCGGCCTTATGCTTTGAAAAAACGTCTGCGTTCCGATCTAGCACCGCCCTAAGCGAATCTAGTTCCTTGTCAGATATTTTACCCTTCAGATGTTCTATCTCAGGTAGGACAGGCCTATTCGCTGCTAACTCTGCTTCCGTCGGCCTCTCAGGAAAGTTGGAACAACTAGACAGCCCATCATCTGTTTCCGACTTCATTGAAAACAATTTCCTAGAAGATTTCAATTCAATTACTCTTTTCATTATACATTCTTGGTTCGCATGTAATGGACATTTAGTTACGTCAAACTTCTTCAAGTTCTCCACACTCAGAAAGTCTGTGTTCAGAGGCAAAGCGTAGCCAAGTTTCTTTCCCCTCTGTATTGTCACTGTTGTTGCTTCTGTGTTCAATAACACACTCACACACAGTCCGCTCTGAGTGAGTGAGAAGCTTCTTCCTAAAATAGCCGAGCTTTTACTGTTTGGATTTGGTACCAGACACACCTGTCTGTCATTGCTGAGTTCATTCAAGTTCCTCATCCTAAACGTCGCTACTACGGCTTGGTTCGGTTTTAATCTAACTTTTCGATCCAGAAAAATCGGCACCTTGGCCTGATTAATTAAGATCTTATTAAGGGGTCTTTTCTCATACTTTCTTTCAGGATCCTTGATCCTAATCAATCCGTCATTGAGATCAATCGTGACGTCAAAGTTGCGAACGAAATCCCTTCCTAGGATGAACTGGTCGGACTCATCCAAATTCTCTACTACTAGGAAGCTCATCCAAAGATGTCTTCCTCCAAGCTGCAGTGAGATGATCGGGGTTCGTCCGGCGACATAGATCGCTCCCTGATTGGCAGCTGCCAACCTGATGTTTGTCGGTATGAGATCCGATCTTTCGAAACCCATGTCGGTCCAAGTTTTGATTGGCATGACACTAACCACTGCTCCCGTGTCTAGCAGCCCCTTTACTGAAAGTTGTCTGCCTTGCACGTCCAGAACGTGTGCGGCCAGATCAGCCTCGCAACCAATATGCACAGCATCTTGTTCGAGCATCGCGTTGTGTCCGATTCGTCTGACCTTCAGCTCCTCTTGACCAATGTATATCCGGCCAACCTGATCGTTCGCATCAGTTATGTGAGCTTTCGTGTAGATATTGATGCCATCCACATTCATCAGAATCGGGTAAGGGCCATGGGCATCGATATAATGTCCGTCCACTTTCATCAGCCTCGGACCTCCCGTTGTGAGCAGCGCTCGCACTGCCCTGGAGTCCAGTTTGGGATCCTTCTCCTTCAGGTAGTCGGCATAGATGTCCAGGTGGACCAGTGTAATCTCGGATGGCTCGCTCAGGTTCTTGACCACCTGGTGCCCTGCGACTGAGATGATAGACATTATTTTGGTCCCTGCCTTCGTCATGCCGAAAGTCTTGCCAGATATAACGTTCAGTTTTAGTCCCTGTTTCTTGGGCTCTTTTTCATCTTCTGCTCTTGTCGTCTTACTCAGGACATTAAGACTTTCCCGAAGATCTGTGCTCTCCAGCTCCGACCTTACCCATTGCTCCACTTCTTTCGTGGCTAGGTCTTGTTTGACATTCTGCAGAGCTGTCCTTGCCGCCAAGCCGTAATCCACCTTGAGTGGGCTAGACGACTCTGTTTCGAGGTTCGAGGCTACCCCCTCGTCAGGCCATGTCTTAACCTTTTTAGTCGTGAAAGTGCTCGGTGTCGTCTCCTTTCTCCGAGATTCAGCCTCGTTCATCAAACGTGCTCGACTGGCCTTGACACCCGAAAGCGCCTCTTCGTGGCGGGGATGTTTCGCGTCCGCTACTGCGTCCCAAAATTGAGTACAATCCGACTTGAAGTGTCCCTCCAAATTACAGAAGAAACACCTCGGACCATATTTCATGATGAGCCCTCTCACGTACTCTTCATGATCCTCGTCGGTCGCGTCAGCGTCCTCGAGAAAGTAGCCTATGGCCTTCATGTTCTGTTTGTATGCAGAACACGCAGAAACGTGATGGTCCATCGAACCACAATTCGCACACGACCTCCTCTTGTCCATGTCATCGCGAGGTTTGTACCAACTGGAATTCGCACCAGTGTTTGTCCCGCTATAGTTGCCATAATTGCTGTAACGGTTTTGCGCCCTCGGTTTTATCAGTAAATACTCGCGTGACTTCATACGCAAGTCGTCGGGCGTGGGTACCTGGTCAAGCGACAGGGTGAAGTGAGTGGCCAACATCGTCTTCAACTCCTCACTCCTTACACCATCCATGAACTTCGAAGCGATCGCCAAGTTTCGTTCGTATATTCTCTCATCCGGGTTGCTCCTCCTCCTGAGCAATTCAAGGTCGTCCAAGAATTTATCTATTGATTCTTCATCTCTCTGACGCCTCTTCTCGAACTTCACCATGGCCTGGTGCCCTTGTACTCCAGAGCCAAAACGATTCAGCAGGATGTCGAATATCTTGCGAGCGCTGTCTCTCTCATTGGCTCTTTTCGCCATTACACAATTTAATGCAGTACCCTCTAGGTTGCTCGTCAGCGCGCTGCACTCTTGTTTCTTGGAGAGATTCTCTTCCTCAAAGTGTAACTTCATCACCTCTATCCAAGTATCAATGCAGCCGTCTGACTCGGCTTATATGACTTCGGCTTTTTCAGTGTTCTTCTTGACCTCTCTCCTCTCTCGGTTGACTTCGAGAGCTTGGTGATGAATGTTTCAAGAGATCTGTTCAGAGGCTCAAACATCGAGGCATACATCGTTGTGTCTTGTGAGACTGTAGTCAGATCTGGTACTGAACTGACTTGTGGCACGGTTGGCAATCTTGTCTCCGGGGTGGCATCTGCCTCCGGTGGGACTGGATTTGTCCAGCCAGGCCTCTGCGGGGCTGCCCTTGGCCGCTCCTTGTTTCTATGTTCGTAGTTCGTTCTCGAGCCTTGCTGGGCTCTGGCACTGTTGCCCGTACCATCTCCAACATTCGCATGGCGTGAGCGCTCCCTTGAGTTGGAATGCTCCTGCCAATTATTCCCATTCAGGATCGCGTCAAGCTTCCGCATCATCAAGTCAGATTTGGCGTCCAACCTCCTTTCCAGGCCAGTCATCGTTTGGGCGTAGGTATTATCATGATCATTCAACAATCGCTCGATCTCTCTTGTCATCCTAGCCTCTCTTTCCTCTGACTCTTTGTTTGCCTGAGCCAGGCTCTCGGCCAGGCATTGATCGGTGTCACGAATCAATTGAGCCTGATCAAACCTCGCCTGCGACTTCACGTGCGTTAGCTCATCTTTCAAATTCTCTCGACCATGGTGAGCTCTCTCGTCAACTTGATCTATCCGCTTAGTCATGTCTCGCCTCAATTCATCCAGGCCATTCATCACACCAGCGAACATATCACTTATGTCACCAGCTGCCCCCAGTGGCGGGGTTAGCCCCAGAGAAGACGAGGTCAACTGTGGCTGTAGCCTAGTACTTGATGACGCACCGCCCTTTTGCTTGTGCATTGACGTCATCAGTCTGTCAAACGTTGATGATGCTCCCATCGTTATCCCATCTGACATAGGCCTGGTCGGCGAGGCAGAAGATGCCTCCCTGCTCATGTCGTTCCTTGGGCACGGTGTGAAGTTCACATCCGGATGGGTTATCTCCGGGTAGTCATCACTGGAAGTCAAACCTACAGTTGGTAGTGACGCCATGCGTTCGTCGTACAAGGACTTCCAACTCTTCTTGGCCTTCGAGAACGTCTGCTCTTCACCCGGACTCATACTCGACATCATCGCGTTGTTACTCTGTTTGGCCAAGGATGAGTGTGCACTTGTCAGATGTGAAGGTTCCTTTCTCCATTTATAGCTCTTAGTCTCTGATTTGGACATTCCCCTGTACAACACTTCCTCCCGAGGTTCGACCTCGGAACGCTCCGAGGTCTCCTCTGTCCTCTCGACTTCCTCTCGTTCGAGGACCCCGTCTGGCTCAAAGTCGGGTCGAATGAGCGTTCGCTCCCCTTCGTCAAAGGGATCCACCGGCGTTTCGCTCGCAGGCTCGGCCTCGGCGCTCCGCCCTTGATTGCCATCAAGGTTTTTCTCGCTCCTTAGTCTCATTTCGATCACTGAAAGATCAGGTTGACCTTTAGTCGATTCGTCTTCAGCAAACGCGTCGGAAGCGCTGCTAAACGAGGTTTGGCTACGCCTAGTTCTAAATTTCCGCGTGCTTCCCTTGCTTAGCCTGGGAATTTTAGTAGTCGATCCTAACGAGTCCCTGCGCTGCATAGTTTTGTACAAAATGAAATCATTCGTAATTTGATGGCAATGCAAACGTACCACAAACAAGATTTAGTTAAATCACTTAACGCTGCCTACTCGATTCCGTCAGTATCAAAATGTCTCTTAGATCTCTCACGACTAAATTAGTGACTCAGCTAAAGTTACACACAGGGTCTACCCAGTATTGATATAATGCTAACTTAACCCGGTTGTATAGTATAACAGTATCACTAAGTTTCCACAAGATATAATCGACACACAACACACAATCGATAATCAGATAAGAATATCCTTCAGGTGACAGCGACCTTTTGTCAGTATCAATTTATCGCCACACAATTTATCAAGTCACTGCTTTGTTAAAATTAAACAATCTTCGATAAAAAGCAGTGATGATTCAGAAATAGATAAATAAAACTTAGTCTTAAAGAAAAAGACTTCCCCCAATCGGAACGATCCGAAAGAACGAAGCCCAGGACACAGTCTTCTCAAGTGGGTGTGTATTTGCCTAATACACCCACCGAGGTCTTCTTTTAGGTGTCCTGCGATTGCCCGAGCTGTCCTACTAAGTAGCTCAAGGCAACCTCTTGGTCGAAAATTCGTCAAATCTATGAAAAAGCTCTCCCACACTCGGACTGCTCCAAGTGCACGAGAGTAGGGAACAATTCTTCTTCTCAAGTGGGTGTGTATTTGCTTAATACACCCACCGAGGTCTTCCTTTATTTGTTCCCGGATTGCCCGAACTTTCCTATTAAGTAGCTCAAGGCAACCACTCAACCAAAATCACAATCAAAAAAAAATCTTGTTCGGGTACTTCTAATACACCCAATATAGAATCCAAAGTTGATCACGAATTTCCGGGTCAGAATGGGTTCTTATGACCCTGATAAGCACGCCTAATATCCTAATATGATCCTAATTAAATGGATATTTTCCGTTTCCCAAATTGCCACAGAAGGTTTACTCAAGTCTCTTACAAGGAGGGTCGCTAGAAGGTTTAAGACACTCTGGAGGGTTACCTCGGAGGGTACCTCAATCACTCAAGTTACTTAGGAGGGTATCTTAATCACCCAAGCTACTTCGGAGGGTCCCCCTAAATTTACTAAGGAGGGTCAATAAGATGCTTAATACGCTCCGGAGGGTCACTTCGGAGGGTACCTCCAAAATTTTCAAATTTTCTGATCTCACTTGGAAGGTTCTCCTACTAGCTTCAAAAAGCGTCGAAATAAGCTAAGGGTTCTAGGGGGAGCTGTTTCAACTTCTTAGGGTGATCTCGTGGAAATTTTCCACTAAGGAGGGTTGCTAAAGGGCTTAGCTGACTCCGGAGGGTCACTTCGGAGGGTTCCCCCAAAATCAAGAAAAAGGGTTAAATCACCGCAGTAAAGCCTCTGAAAGCGGTCTACCTGACTTAAAACTAGGTTGGCTGACACGGTCAACCTTCCCAGTTAAATAAAAGGATGTTTTGATAAAATTTTCTGCCGCTCGGAGGGTTGCCCGTTACTTGGACCCTCCGAACCAACAAATTCTAAAAAATTTTTCTTTTCCGAAATAATCAACCCAAAAACGGTTGCGATCCGGAAAGGTGGTCAAAAACGTCGACTTTTGGTACCAAAATTATCCCGATCGGATAACTAGTCTTTGAGAAATCGCCAAAAACGCGTTCGTCAAAATGGCCTTTTTCACCACCTGTATAGGATTTGAAAGACTTTTTCCGCAATTCCGGTCGAAAGTGCCTAAAAATACTTGAAATGAGCGTAGTAGCCCCGTACGGCACTGGAATAATGCAAAAAACCGGACCAAAATTGGTTTAGAAACAAAAATTTGGCCAAAAACTATCAAATTTGGACCCTCCGATTCCTTCCTTTTCCAAACCTTAAGTCGTTAGCTCTATCCACGGAGCTACTCGGAGGGTTACCCAAAAATTTCTCTAGTAACCGAGCACGTTATGCTAGCACGCTCCTAACGCAAAAAATTTTATTGCTCTAACTCTAAAAACTCAAAAACTCGATCCCCAAAACAGATTGACAAAATACAGAAAATTATCAAATTTTGGTCGAAAAATTCTCGTTTTTCTAACTTCTACTGAATCTTTGCTCACGCGGTTTCTTTAATAAAGGGGATCGAACTACGTGGCTACTCTCTATATAAAAGCTTTTTGCCTATCGGAAAAGCTCGGATATCCGAAAATTTGGGGGTCTACAGTTTGGTCGAAAATTGGTAATTTTCGACAAAAAATGGGTGTTTCTTGGGTCTAAATAGGAGATAAGTAATATATAGTAAGGACAATAATCTATAAATAGTCGTTAATAAATAGTACTATACCCTCCTTTGCACCAAAATATTCGAATTAAGACCCTTAACTCGGAAATTTGTAATCGATGGAGGGTACAATCGTGCCCCCCACCACTTAAGTTTTAAGGAAATAGTACCCGAACGATACTAAAATTGCTTCAACGATACCCAACAGTCGTTGCGGATGTTGTCCTTGATGTCCCTGTTGAGTGTGGAACACGTTGATCAGCCTGCCACTCTACCCTCCGGTCACCGGCAAAATCACCATTAACGTGCTTAAACACTCAAATTACACTCGAGGGAGGGTACCCAACCCTTCACCAAAACACACAATCTCTCTATCAGAAACGATATAAATCAATCTGAAACAACAACAAATAGGAAGGTCAGATCACATCTCGTCCGGAAATAACATAAAAACTGTCACTTTATGTTTTTTACTGTTTTTGGTCTTTTTTGGATTTTTTACTGTTTTTTGTACTTTTTTTGTTTTTAAATAATTATTTTTGGCTTTTTCTTGGTTATACACTATTTTTGTTTGGTTTTACGCTTTCTCTTTAATTGTTTTTGGTCCGGGGACCTCAGGACAAGCGGGCTCTAGATTTCCCACCTAACCCTCCGGCCCCCGGAATTTTCGGTGTTAACTAAGTTAAAAAGCTAAATTGCACTAGACGGAGGGTACGCACCTTCCCCCTAGTACAATAACGGTCATTAAGGCCTCTAACTCGGGCATACGCCCGGAGCGGAGGGTTCGTCGCTGAAACGCTTGCTGATCATGATGGTTTCATGCCTTTAACAGGCCCACCCAGGAGCGCCATAAAAACGTCTATGTAACATTCGCCCAAATATCACACAGCGACGGAGCGTAGAAAAAGTACCTATCAACGACTGGCAGGCGTCAGTTACCTTAATTCTACTCGTTTTTCACCGTCTCGACCTTGCCAGTTGATTTTCTGGTCTGTTTAGGGCAAAGTAAAAAGTTACCATTTTTAGGCCATCAGTCAAACGACTTTTGATCAGCTTTCGTTTGCATGCGAACACAACCACATAGCTGAGTCTCGGATCCTCAGACTACGTGATTGTCATTAAAAACACGGCTCGAACAACCTATTTTTATATGTTTTTGTGTGACAGTTTTATATTAAATCCATTGGAGATGGATTGACCCTTTCCTTTTTCTATCTACTCATGCTCTGAAATATTAAATAATAACGGTGTTTAATTGATCTCTAGGACATTACAGCAGCTGTTATAGTTAGTTTTCACAGTCCCTTCACATATAACAGTCTCTGGGGGACCAAGCCTCCGCTCCCGTGATTTTCTTGAGATAACACTCTTATCTCCTATATTTCGTGTCCCGGGAGGGTTCCGTGGTATTTCTCTTCCCCCCACTGAAGCCTCCGTCTCCACAAGTATCTGTCACTAAGGTCCTTATCGTGTGTTATTGCCACGATAAGAGGCTCCGTGTTTTTTTGTCTCTGATACAACCGTTCTTCACAATTTCTATCGTTGTTCTCTTTTTCGTCTTTTTTATTCAAAATGGCCGTCTTTTTTCTATTTCTCAGAAATGTTCTTCTTCCGATCGAAATTTTAAAAATAAAAATTCTAGAACATTCTGACCCTCCGTCGCAACACTTTTCTGTTCATAAGGCCTTTAGTCACTTTTATTTCTGTCGCGGGAAGGTTATGCTGTGTCATCTGGCAGAATGGCACAAGTCAACAAATAACTTTAATGTTTTCTAACAGTCTCTGCGCACCGGGCCTCTAATTCCCACCTCTCTCGGAGATAACGTCTTTATCTTCCCATTTCCGTTGCACGAGAGTGTTCGGTGCAATGCCGAATTTCCCACTGAGCCTTCCGTTTCCACAACTTTCTTCCAATAAGCACCATTCTGTGTCTTGATGTCACGATAAAAGGCTTCGCTTACCTGCTATTTTTTCCTCTATTTTCTGGCTTTTTTCCGCGTTGTAACCCAGCTGTTCTATTTTTTTTTGAATATTTGTGGTCAAAATGGCGGTTTTGGTATTTCTTTGAAGTATTCTGAGCTTCCTTTTGACTTTAAATGTAACTGTCGTCAGCTTATGTCACATAAGAATTTAAGAGAAATAGGCTCCAAAATCACGCGCTACCTTTTGTGATTTTGTACATCATACTGTCGTAGCCAATTCGACTCAAAAAATAAAAAGCCCCCCTAAGTCTCTAAATACCTAAAACATGCGAACGCCGTTGAAAACAGGGTTGGAAACTCAAGTATACCATTAGTTTTTATTGGACAGTGGACCTCTGATCCACATAGTGACGCGACTCTAGAACTAAGTAATTAATATAAGTAAAGCAACTCTAGAAGTTTTAGGGAATAAGTAGTTTCAACTCAAGTAGTTTCATTCTCTGGACCATTGGGTCGCTTCACTCGTCGACCTGCCCAGTCAAGGTTATCCTTGCTACAGTAATATGATCTCGAAATAACTCTTGGCTTTCTCTATCAGGAATAAGACAGCTCTACTCGCTCTGTCCAATTTCCCGCACTTAAATTAAGAGTCTTTTCTTTTTTTTTTGACTTCTTATTTCAGTTGTTGCGATAAACTTGAGCATGACATGGCCAATTCGAATTTTTCAAAAATCATGTTTCCCCAAAAATCAAGGCCAAACTTCAGAATATGACCGACTGGCCCATAATGACGCCTTTAACGTTGTTTTCGGCGTTCGTCGGAAAGTTCGACTCTGCCATTCCGGGTAATGGCAGTCTTGGAAGCCATTTGAATTTTTATATCTTGATTGATTTTGAACTTCGTCACCCAAATATTTGTTTTATTTTTAATATATGGCCTTTGTTTAAATTGAACCCGATTTGCAGTATCAATTAGCCTAATTGTTGTGATAAACTTATCAAATAGTTTCTTATCATGGTGGGTGACGAGGATGCTGCCGGCGGCCGAGGAATTACAGCCTCAAAAGCGGCTTATGGGAGCAAAGACTATTACCCGATTGCTGAACTGATCAATGCGGACGAGAGGAAACGAACAAAGGTGGTCTCAAATGTATTATTCGCGAAGTTGTTTCGCAACTACGCTCTGTCACATCATCCCAAAACAATGTTACGCCTATTATGGAAACGCTTGGTGAAATCTTCAATGGTATCCAAGAAGTCAAAAACTCGAATGCCTCTCTTATTAAGCATGTGACCACTACTCGCATTGACCCGACTGTGGCAAATATTCCTCGACGTGAAGACAATCTGACTCGAATTTGCGAAATACGCGTCCAAGGTGTTCCAGCTCTCAGAAAAAAAATGAAAATAACTCTTTGCAGGTGAAGAATATTCTGAACGCGATAGGCGAATCTGAAAGCAATGTAGCCAGTGTCTTTCGCCTTGGTAAGAGAGTGGCTACTGTTACCTGACCGAGAACCATTATTCTGCGATTTGCAAATGAGTGGTCTGCTCGAAAATGTTTGGCTAAATCCTACTTGCTCGAAGACTTTGACTATCCTGTATTCGTCTCAAAATCTTTGAATAAAGCTGAAACAAAAACTGAAAACAGCCTCTTGAAAATACGCAAGTTACTCATTGATTCTGGCGTTCCAAGAGAAGAGTTGAAACTTCGAAATTTGAAACTTTTCGGTCTGACGTAGAGATTGTCTACACCAATGAGGAAAACTGACTATCAATATCAACTATCAGTATTATATACACCAATATCCAGAGTCTTGTTGGTCTCAACAGACGTCTCAATCTTCAAGACCTTGCAAACAAACACGATGCAAGCATCATCTGCTTGACTGAAACTTGGTTGTCATCTGACATCGACAATTCGGAACTATTTTCTGGAAGTCAGTTCAGTGTGGTAACCAGAGTCGGCCGAAAATGTGGTTATCATGGTGGGGTGCTCATAGCAGCCCGAAATAACGCAATGTTTTCTCTTGTTGAGTTAAAAAACTCAACTGATTATAGTGCTTCTTCCATACTAACTACATCTAACTGTTGCTTCCTCATCATTGTTGTTTACAATCCTCCTGCTTCCTCTCGATATCGCATCTCAGTTTCAGAACTTGTACATCAACTGAGCGCTCTAATAGCCAAATTTCACGAATCTTGGCGTATCACATCTTCGAGTATCTTACTTCTCGGTGACTTCAACTTACCTGACGTCTGTTGGGACTCCCTGTATTCTACAAGTGATTACTCGTCGAAATTCCTGAACGCACTTGATCAATTGAATCTTTCTCAAGTTATAACTTGAGAAAGATTATAACTACACATGTTTGCTGCAATATTTTAGATTTGGCTCTAGTCTCGAACCCTGATTTTTTTGACGTGAATGTGCAAAACGACCGTTTGTCTGATCACTCTCCAGTGCTTGTTCAGCTTCTTTCTGCAAATGAAATAATAGGAACAAATGACATGCTATCGCCATTATTCAAATCATCTTTCTGCCATGCTCGTTTCATGTCTCAACTGGACAAAGTTTACATTATAGCAACTCTTCTAGATGTACTCCAGATTACTCCAAGCCAGTTTGTGTCTCTCTTCTATTGCACATTTATGGATGCTGTGAATGGTTCAAAAGGAACGTAAACGCCTAAAACGAAAACATCTTCCTTTCTATTACTCATCACATTCAATGAACTTGTACAACAAGATTCAGACTGAGACACGGCGTCACACTAAACTTAGTTTTTCACTTGATTGCCGTTCATCCCAACTACAACCAAGCTTAGCTGAATCTGTAGAATTGGACAAAATGATTCTCTGTGATAACTTAAAACGTTTTTCCACTCAAGATTGGTTCAAGTTTATCCGCTCTCTAAATTCTTGTACACCTCCTCCTTCAAGTGTTCACTGGAACTCGCGCACTGCAAATGATTTTTATTCAAAGTCAATCCTTTTCAATGATTACTTCTCATCAGTTTATTGTGTCACCGAAACAAACACTCAGAGTGCATATTGTATTTCTTCCGGGGACATAAAACTTTCAGATATGCCTCTCTCAGTGTCAATGGTTGATGAACTATTGTCGAAAATTGATGACTCCACTCGTGTCGCATGTGATGGAATTCCTCCGTTTATTTTTTTCTCGTTGTCATACCATTATATCACCAGCTATCTGCATGTTCTTCTTATTTATTTTGAGAACTTTGACCTGGCCGGCTATTTGAAAGACTTCAAATGTTACACCACTCCATAAAGCTGGCTCCAAAGCTGATGTTTCGATTTACAGACCCATCAGCATCCTGCCTAAAATTTCACTGGTTTTCCAACGTTTAATTTTTGATTTCATTTACAGTAAAGTTCGGCATAAAATCTCAGACCACCAGTTCGGTTCATGAAAAAAAGATCTAGTGTCCCAATTGATATCACTCGTTGATCAACTTTATGTCTATAAAGATGATAACATACCTTCAGCTTGCGTGTATTTTGATTTTCAAAAGGCATTTGACAGGGTAGATCATATTATTCTATTGCACAAATTGCGTTTTTATTTTTATATAATTACCGAGTACACAACAAACACCGAATACAAAACAAACAACAAATGTGGGATGAACCATTGAGAATTGAAAAGAGAGGGGGAATGCACTAACAGCAAAGGAACAAAGGAGCACCAGAATTGGGAAGGCAAAAAAGTAATAAACTGCACAAGACTAGATGGCCCGACTGACAATCATAGTGGCGTTTCCTCTCATGAGGCACACTGAGAGGCTCTGGAGAAGGCGAACTGGGGCAACACGAGCGTCACGTGAACCAGAACGTCTGGCATCAGCGAGGATAGCAACTGACTTGAGGGTTTTGATAGCTAAAGCGGACCAACCCCCGAGCGTTTCGACTGCTAACGGGAAAAAACTGATTAATTGCGATTAATTGGTTTTGAAATTTGTTTTGTACAGCTCATATCATCATATCTTACCGACCGTTACCAATCAGTTCGTATCAATGATACTATATCTCCGTCCGTTCATATTCCCAGTGGAGTTCCACAAAGCAGTGTGCTTGGCCCGTTGCTGTTTCTCATTTATATAAATGATTTGCCAGCTCAAGCTGTGTACTCAGCATGTTACCTTTTCGCTGCTGATGCAAAATTGAATGGATCCTGCAGTGCTGGCTTACAAAATGACATTGACTGTTTCTACGCGTGGTCGCTACAAATCAACATGTCCTTTCATCCATCGAAAACGAAGCTTCTCAGTTTTTGCTGCGATTTGGATCATTCTCTCTTTATTTAAATGGTGCTTCTATCGAACCTGTTAATGAAGTCACAAATCTCGGCCTAACCATCAACTGTTCTCTTGATTGGACTCCTCATCTTAGTATCAAAATGGCCAAGTCCTACAAAGTGTTTCACTATATCAAACGAACGATACCTTTTGCAGTATCACCTTTTGTTAAGTACAACCTACTGAATGCTTGCGTTCTTAGTGTTCTCTTGTATGGTTCTCAAGTTTGGTATCCAAACCTAGCAATGCTCCGAAAATTGTTATCTTTTCACAAGAAGATAGTTTATTGGTCCTCAGGTTGCTATGAATACCTCAAAGGTCTTGAAAAACTTTGTTATTCCGGTCTGCTATCAGCTTATCCTAAATGATGTGGTTTTTTCTCCAAACTATTGAACGGTGATGTTGACTTGAACCCGTTTAATTTTGTTTCTATTTTGCAGCCCAAAGCTAGTTTGCGCTCCGCTGACAAAAGTTTGTTTGTTTGCCGCCATAGCAAAAAGTTTACATCATCCAAAAATTACTTCCAGCGTGTCGTAGAAGATGTGAATTTTCTATCAATAAAAACTGATATTGACGTATTTGACAGAAAAGAAACTTGGCAGTTATCTCGCGAACTTGACTAAATCAAAGTTTTTCCCGACGTCCAGTTGCACATGGTTCCTGTCATGCAAATGCTCAAACTGTCGCGCCTAACAACTCCATTATTATTGTCTTTTGTTTTTGGTACCCATAAATAGGGAATTTAAGTCTTCTAGTAGTAGTAGTAGCATCAATATGACTTCTAATTTCATTTTGCAAATCAAGTGTTCTTTGTTTGAGATCGTGTGTGATATATCACACTATACCAGCTGACTTTTTGTGGAACTCTGTTTTGCGTGGAAAAACTCTAATCTAGATCCAGTGACTTTCACGGCTGGCTGTGCTGATCGGAATAAGAAATGATTTTTTGCTCAAATTTTTCTTGCTAGGTTATTGATACTTTAAGAATATTTCAGGCAAAATGGTGCATTATTACTGTTTTCGTGCAAATTTTTAAAATGCAAAACACAATCATGGAATCAGCCGATACCGAAGACCCGCTGTTTCCAAGCAGTTGTGCACTATGCCAGAGGCTCTTTAAACTGGACCGCGGTTTGAAACCCAAATTACTTCCATGTTTGCATACTTTCTGTGACGAGTGCATCAAATTACAATGTAAAGAAGGTAAAAATAAAGTCATCAAGTGAACCGTAAAGATTGTTTTGAAAAATTTTCTGGAAGGATTTTGAATATATTTAATGAAAATTCCGTGAGCATGATGATTTTTTCGATAAAATTTTAAAGATGTGTATTATATATATATATTATTTGTTTCACAATAGTACAAAATAACAGCATGACATACGCTTATAGATTTGAAGGTATTTTCAGCCGGCAAATAAAATGTTTCTTTTTTGTGGCTCTATAATGCCTTCTTTTTCTAGAACGTTTCACGTGTCCATTGGATTCTCAAGAATGCCGAAATGTACAAGGTGTGATGGACCAGTACTTCGTGCTCGAAAAACTGAGTCGAGACGAGTTGACTATTGATCAATCTAACAACTCGTGTGAGGGCTGCGTAGCTGACGAAAATGGCCGTGAACAATTGAAACCGTCAGCTACAGGCTTCTGCAAGCAATGTTCGGACTGGCTTTGTGACTCCTGTATCGCTGTTAGTATGAAGCCTGAACATGTTTTGAGCCTGTATTGGTCGAAATGCCATTTAGTTATCAAATATGCAGTTGGATCATTATCATTTCCGTGTACTTTTTTTACCATTGCGATAAGCAAGGGTGTTGCAACCGGGTACTAGTGTTTTTCCCGTAAGCAACTTTGTTCACAGAATTCGCACCTAAAAATAATACCCGAGTTTTCCTTGCTTTAATATAAATTCAAACTCGAGGTGAATTCTGTCTACATGGCGCAGTGGTAACATCCATGCTTGACGCAACTATTTATTTCGGTATTTTCGCTAGCTTGCAAAGCTGCGCTTGCGTTGAATCGCAAGTGAAGCGATGCTCCGCTTCGCATCTGTGTCTGAAATTTTGTTTGCTTATTTTATTCATTGACGGCTTGTAGAACCTTGCTTAAAATTTGACGAATAGACTTTTGTTTGTTTATGGTGGTAGGATTTTTCTTTAGTGGTGCAATTGTTGTGAATCTCTACTTCGATTCTGACGATCCAGATTATTAGATCTTTGTTATGCTTTAGGCGCATCGAAAAGTCAGAGTTACCAAAGACCACGAGATTTTGTCTCACGACGAGTACAAAGCTAACACATCCAGTGAGTGCGGAAAATGGCGATTCTGTGAGGATCATCCGAATCAAATGATTTGCCTGTTCTGTGAACCTTGTCAGATACTAACTTGCCGAAGTTGCCACTCCGATTCCAAACATTTAAACCACCAGTGTCAGTTCCTCAATCTGGTAACTGGAATTTATCAACTAACACAAATTAAAATCTATCTATTATATATTTAAATGCGGGCTTCTCTATCTCGCCACGTTTAAGCTTTTTAAACGTATTATTTTTGCTTGTTTAACGAAAGAATTTTTTTCACTTTTTAGCTTTATCGTATATTGGAATGGTTAAGAATTTTCTTCGATTTTCCAGTTGAATTCAGCGTTTAAAACAAGCAGCCTAATAGTGGAATGTTGTCAGAGTTCTACCAGGAGTTGCGAAATCAAACTCCATTTATGAATGCACTAATCCTTTTAGTGAACGAGATACGACGATTTATGTGTTTTTTTTTTTTTAATTTTTTTCAGAAAGCGCATATTACAAAGTAATTCACAAAATTTGAAATTCCCAAACCTGCAGTTGGGTGCTGTCGGATTACTCTTAAGGGTTCTTCAGATTACTCTTAAGCGATTCTTGCCGCCAAATATGACTGCTCAAAACTTTGTAGTTCTCGAGATATGACGTGTTTTATGATTTTTATTTTCATTTTTCAAAAAACTTGGATATGAAAAAACTAACCCAAATTGAATTTCTCAATCAACTTCATAGTGGGGCGCTTTCAGGGTACATTCAAAGGTTGAAAATCTGGCGTCCAAGTATGACTGCTCAAGTCCTTTTGGTTTTCGAGATATTGCGTTTTTTATGATTTTTTTTTTAAAAAACTTGAAAAACTTTAGATTTAAAAAATTCAAAAGATTTGAAATCACAACCTTTTAGTTGGGTACTGTGAGGTTTCTCTCAAAAGTTCCAAGTTGCAAATCGTGCGTCAAATTGCGACTTCTCAAACGCTCTTAGTTTCCGAGTGTGACGTTTGTTATGTCTTTTTTTTCAAAGTTGTTCAAAGTACTTAGATATAAAAAATTCACAAAATTTGAAGTTCCCATCTCAATAGTGAGGCTCTGTCAGGGTATTCCCAGGAGTTGCAAATTTTGCCTCGAAGTATGATTGCTCAAGTTTTTGTTATTTTTGTGATATGACGTTTGTTGTGATTTTTTCAGAAAAATTTTCCGGAAACTCGAAACTTTTTTTTTCAAAATTTGAAATTCCCAATTCTAAGTTGAGGGCTATCAGAGTAATCTCAAGGGTTGCGAATCTTGCCTCCGAATTTAACTGCTCAATTTTTCGCAGTTTTTGAGATATGACGTTTTACAAAAACTTAAATTTGACGTTTCACAAAACTTGAAATTCCCAACGCTGTAGTTGGGTACTGTGAGAGTACTCTCAGGAATTGCAAATTTTGCGTCTAACTGCGCGTGCTCAATTTTTTTTAAAGTTTCGAGATGTGACGTTTTTTCATGTCATTTTAAAATGAACTAAGAAAAAAAAAATTTCAGGTTTTTCAACGTTTGAATTAACTAAATATTGGATCATTTTTTAAAATCTGTAATTACCATCTCTTTAACCGGGTGCTGCCAGAGTACACTCACAAGATGCAGATCTTTATTCCAGTTTATTCGGTTTTCTATAGTGTTCTTAAAGGTGCGTTACAAGCTAGTCTAGTTTAAATAAGCGTTTTTACTCATCGATTCGTTTTGTTCTCAGAAAGCATCAGTAGAGAAATCAACGTTCGTCAGATTGACAGAAGAGGTTTCGAGCAAACAGGAAGGCGTAAAGAAACAACACGTTGAACTGTCTCGTCATAAGACCAATGTTAAAGTTGTCCAGCAGACTGTCTCTGATCAAATCGAGTCTTGTTTTCGGGTAAGCGTTCAGAAAATTAACTATATTTTTCTTTTAAAAATTGAAAACTATGCTTGAGAAGCATATTTCAGGACATTTATCGGAAGTTAGACGCTCGAAAAAACGAATTGCTTCAAGCAGTGGTTTCACAATGCAACGAAGCCGAAAAGAGGATCGAGATCCAAAGTGAACGCCTGACTAAAGTGCAAAATATCATGCGATTTGCAGTTCTGTTCGCGCAACGTGCGGTCGCATTGGAGGAAGCATTTCCCCTGATGAAATCCAGAATAGCTGTTTTATCACAGCTTAAGAATTTGACCAAAATACCTCTAGAGAGCTTGACTGTTGAACAAGTTGATATCAAGTTAGTAATCTTGGTTTATTTGAACGTGTTTAATATCGATAATTCTCAAATGCGTTCCGTAGGTTTTCACATTAAATCGGATGTTTAGGTTCTCATCAGACGGAAATTGCGTGGATTCGTTCTTGAAGTCTCTGGGTACTCTTGTAGATGCTGGAAAAGTGCAAAATGCTGAACAAAAGCAAATGAGGGCTAAAGATACGGGTTCAACAAACAGACAGCAATTTTTTTCGCAAAATGTCAAAAAAGATTCCGATAGTGAAGGTAGTATGGTGACTCAGAATAGCTCGATGTCTCCCATAAGCTCGGTTTCCATGAGCAGAGGCCGAGGAAAACCTAGAGGTTCTGTAAACAACCGAGGCAATCGAATGATATTAAAAACAGGGCCAAGCCGAGGTAGACCGCCAAAGATCTCTTTACCAACCGGTGCTCGTGGAAGAAAACGAGCAGTTGTTCCTAGAAAGAGAACGGTAAAACAAGAAGTTGAAAGACATCACAGGACGCCAAATATTGTGCAAGCACCAGTCAATTATTCCCCAAATGAAGTGCATGGTTCCCCTATTAGAAATGTTCTGCAATCCCCCGGAAGTAACTCTTTCATGTCTCCTGGTCATCAAATTACTTCAAAAAGTCCAGTTGTTGCCAAGACTCGTTCGCTGAATGAAAACTACGAACGATCGCCAGCTCATGTTAAAGTTGATCCCCACAATCAAATGATGGTACCTGGTGCAACTTTTCCTAGATTTGGTCCGACGGCGCGGTTCCAACAAGGCGGTGGACCACCGACCTTGGTGCAACAGCCGAGAACACCTCCAAACAGAACTCCACCTCATGCAACCAATCACATGGTCTCAAATGAACAGCTTCAGCACTGGAAAAGTGTGTTCATGCATAACAGTCGGCCGGAAAGTGAGATGGACCAGGAGCAAATGCGGATGCAACATATGCAAGCAGCAATTCATGACCAAGTTGTGTACGAGAAGCGTTATCAGGAGTATGCGATGAGAACAAACATGATCCAAGGCCAGCAGCATTCGCCCGCTGCGCAGGAACAAATGATCATACGGACTGCTACGGAATACGTTCGTCCGAATTATCAAAGGTCATCATCAGGCGCTAGTAGTGGAATGTTGAGTCCTGGAATGGCTCTAATGCCTCCTCAGCAGCCTTCTCAAATGTGGCAACCTCGAATGGGACAACCTCATTCCCCCGGCAGGTTCCCATACGACGCTCCTCATTTCATGCAAGACTTCATACCATACTCACAACCGCAGAATGCAAACATTGAAGATGGTTTTATGATAACAGGTAGTGGATTGTCTCCTCAGCATAATTCTCCTGCGCTCCCGTCTGTCTCTAGTTTGTCGAGAGCTGTGCCCTCGGATTTTTCACCGAGGAAAAAACAAGCTATTGAGTATCCCAGTTCTATGCAATCTCAAGGTCAAACTAAGAATGAAATGTTAGCTGCCGCGCCTTCATGTGCAATCGTTGAGCTGGGAAATTCTTCTACCGATGTTGACAGTCAGTACCGAAGGTCAACTTCAGAAGCTTCAGATTCAAATATGCTGTCCAACAATTCTCATCAAATTGAATGGTCGTCGGGATCTATTGATAAGCGTCCTAGAGGGAAAACAGCTCAGCCAGAGGTCATCGAACTAGGTGAGTAAGATCAAAGCTGAATATAGTTTATTTATCAAGTCGCGAACGACTGAATAAACTTGAGTGTTTTTGTCTTATCGAGTTTTATGATAGCTGCCAAGCAATCATTGCTGGTACAGTTGCTCTTTTAAAATATCAAGCAAGAAAAGAGTGTCCGGGGAACAATGGTGCTTTTTTGAATGAGAGGGGATGTTTCAGACGAATCAAGTCGTCATTGCCCCGCCGATTGGTCGAATGAAGCTGGTCAGCAACGACCGGCGAGTGCCGAGGAAACGGCCTTGGCATGTGAACTCATGCGGTTTGTTTCTATCTTTATCATTCTGCATGCGAGTTTATAACTTAACTCTGTTTCTATTGTTGGTTGCGTGAAATCTGACTTGGTGAGTATAATTGTTCTTTCTGACCACTCTCGAAGAGTAGGTTGGGACTATGGGTTGGGGTCGTTTTTCTAATTTTTTCAGCCAATTTTGAATACCCCGCGAAAGTTTGTAAGGGGTCAAGTGTGGAATCATTTTAAAGTCTAATTAGTCGTGATTGTGAACAGCAATTAGTTTGTCTGCATGAACAACAGCTGGCTATCCTTGTTTGATACAGGTGACAGAACTTCGAATGGAAATCGAATTTTTAACTGCTCAATGGCTAATGCTTTGCTTACATAATAATCAGATTTTAATGCATGGAAATTAAATGAAGCCAAAGAAGTTTGCGACTGTTACATTGTGAATAACAGTTGGCTTGAGATGTTTGTATCAAAACTTGGGTGAGTGACAAGTAGACAAGTCTGATCTAGACTGAACTTAATAACGAGCTTAACCAGCAAAATGAAGACATTTTTGGCGGTAAAATAAAAATTGCTTCACAAATTGTCCTCAAATCGAGTACATTCTATGAGGGAGTACATTCTATGGTTGGTTACATAGAGGATGGGAAGAGAGATTGTACCTTTGATCCAATGTTTCGTACATAATTGGAATTACTATCGTATTTTTTGACGTGACCTTCGAGTTTCTAATAAGTAGATATTGGCTTTAAAAAAGCAGGATTTGTTGCAGTAGTTTTTCAATTCAAGGCTTTCATGAAAATTTGAAATATTTCTTGAGCTTGGGAAAAACTTGTTTTTTTTCCTCATTACAGAAGAGAAATGAATTTGCCATTGTTTACTTCCCACCGCTAGTAGCTAGCGGTGACAAAACGCTGGTTTTGCTTTTTTCATCCAATTGACGTCAATCTATTCAGTTTCATGTTCCTGGATACACAATCAAGAGATTGTATTAAATGCGAGCTCAATTTTGTACAATCCTAAGTCGAACAAATTAGGGCTCATCTTTTTCGCTCAAGGTCATTGGTATGCGACTCATTAACAAGTACAAAATTGAGCTCGTATTTAATAGCTGGCGAAATTTTTAGGAGTCGATGAACATAGTTCAGACTCTTATATAGGTCGCGATGATTTTTTTCAGGAAATGTCTTAAAATTTGTTCAGGCTAAAATCTACTTTTTCGCGGTTTGATTTCAGATTTCTTTTAAGTTCATTTACTGTTTTTTACACAAGCAAAGCTCGTGTGATAGTATGAACTCTCTCTTTCTGTCCAAATTAAGTCGCAAATATTATGGTTCTTTTTGAAAGTGTTCTTTTATTGCATAAGACCAATAATCGGCTATTATGTACAGCCAATGCTAAGGATATTAGCGCAGACTATTATATTACAAATAGCACTTCAGCTTCAAGGTATCATGGATATGTAGCGTAAAAGTAGGGAAGGAGACCTGCAGCAAAATAAGAGGTTCGAAACTGGTCAAGGTCGGATGTTTTAAATGATCTTTTTCATCTACTAGTTAAATAGCGCCCGCTCTATAAATTGAAGCATGCTAGTTGGTAAATTTCTTTTTTCAAATTGACTGCTAATGCGTCATAATTGGCTTGCATCATTTGAGAAATGATTTCGACTCAAAGTTTCACTAATTCAGTTTTTCTCAGTGGTGTTATCGGTCATATTTTTGCTTCTGTATGCAAAGTTCAACTTCACCTCTGTGTAAAAGGAAGGCAAAGTACACTATCAAACAGCGAAAGTTAAAAGGTTACGCAAAACGTGATCGAAATTTAGTTTCAAAAATGGAACTTATTAATTTTCAGATTTCCCAGCGAAATAAAAAAATTGCCCCATGATCCAGCGTTATCAAATTGGGTTAATTTTATCGAAAAAGTTCCCGTCATATAATGTTAAATTTCAAAGAGCTTTAAGGGCATCTCTTTTTTGTTTGAAATTCAACAGTTGAGATTTTTCAAAAGTTATGTCAGTTTTTTTCTGTTTAATTGCCCGTTGACTCTTTTCCATCTGCCTGTTGGCTATGTTTTTGTTTTTAAGAAATAAATTGTTTCTGAATTGGGTTGTGCTTTGCCATAATAGTTTTTCAGTTTGTACGCGTTATTGTAAATTTTTGTACTCAAAAAATTCAAATGACATAAGAGTGAGCGGATCGTCTTAACAATCTTCCCCCTATGGTATCACATGAAGAATCTCCATTTTAAAAAATAAATACAGTACATCAGCACTAGATCTTGTATTGAGAATTCGAATTTTGCTGCATTCTGATTGGTCGAAAATTCGACAACTTAATCTACTTAACCATCTCCCCCCTTTCTTGATAGGGGGGGGGGATTGATAAGTAGATCCGAGTGAGGTACTATCTATTGCAAATTTCTCTGGAATCAAGTCCCTGTTAAATGAAATTTAAAAAAACTGGAATTCAAAATAGCGTATTCGCAAGTTTTTCCCAGCTGTTGAGTACGGTTTTGTTTTAGATCCGTAGACTCGGCTCAGGATTTATTTGATGACAGGTTGAAGAGTGGCTCGAATGATTTAATGGTAAGTAAGTTTCACCTTTGCGATCTTTTTGTTTGCGGATGGCGTAGTAATAAATATTTCAGTTGTTTCAGACTGTAGATAACGTGCGTATCTCTGAAGAATCAATCGAAAGGAGTTTGGAGAAAGGAGATAAATCTACTTATTCAACGAAGCAACGGCGACATAACAGGGAAATGGTTGACAGTGGGATCCCTGGAAGCTCTCGTATCAAAAGAGACAAGAAAGGCAGAGATGACATGCAACATGATGAATGGTGTGCAGTTTGCGCTGATGGGGGAGAGCTGATTTTGTGTGACACCTGTCCTAAGATATACCACTTGGAATGTCACGTGCCAGCTTTGACCAGACCTCCTACGTAAGATTTCTTAGCCGATTTTGCCAAAAAATTTAACCACATTGCAATATAAGCACAAGTAATCTAGATTTAGTATGTTTCATTTAACGGTAATAGTATCAGCAAGTGCCACTCTAGCTTGCGGTATGATAAGTTTTTTTTTTCTGTTAGAAGAAAGTTTGATTGTGGTTCAGGCCTTTCATTGAGCCATAAACATACATATTTATGCGAAAGGTAAATTGGCAACATATTATTCTCTCCTGATTGGTAATGATTTCATCTATTTTACATTGTTTTTCTGTGCTTGGAAAAAGTCACGTCCTCTTGTAACGAGATAGCGCACTGTACCGGACCTAATATAAATCTGCTCGGTTAATAATCTACGGTTTTCTCAAGGGAAGGGTGGGAGGTTTTAAATTAATGAATTTTTTCAGGTCGACCAATTGATTTTTCGAACTCTCTCAAAACTGTATAAATGCTGTATTTTGTCCAGTTTTTGGAGCTGCTGGCAAATATTAGAAAAAAAACTGGTTAACACTTGCTTAGGCTCATAAGTAATTTACGCGGGAGTTATGAAATGAAGTCTATTTTTGTGTTCAGTGGTGACTTCAGCTGCACACTGTGTCGTCAGTTCCCCACAGTAATCCGATCCAAGCTGAGTGCGGGCAAGCGGGCCATGACCAATGACGCCAAGAAGCTGTGTGAGAAGGTGTTGCTGCTTATGTACACTAAGCCAGAGGGAGAGGACTTCCACAAGCCCGTTCCACTTGAGGTCACTTCATATTAATCACTTTTCATGAACAAATAAAAATTTCACGATTTTTTTGTGTCTTTTTAAAGGTCAATAAGCGACTCTACCAGTTTTCAAACAGGAGTGTCAATGAAAAGGCCGTCTAGTCCCCTGTGTGCCTGCATACTCCTCTAGTCTCTGTTTACTTCACCCTCTGTGTACAGCCTTCGAGAAAATATGTGGGGGGGATTTGACCCGTATTTGGGTGTTTTAATCGTTTTCTCAAAAATAAGTTTTTCAAGTCTGAGATTTTGAGTTCAATGAATAGAAGAGGGCTTGTAAGAAGCTCCCTTGCATAAACGGCTACGACCAATTTTTTAATACATAAAGTTATGACCCTCGGAATTGTCAAATTTTTGAGTTTCTAACCGTCTTTTGAATCTTGTCTCAAAAACTAACATCTCAAGTCTGAAATTGTGGGTTTAATTTTGATAACGGGTAACATTAGCTTCTGCATTTTCGGCATTTCACAAATTTTTATTACACAAAAAATTATCCCTCTGGCCTTTCACTTTTTATTACATAAAAAGTCAAAATCAGGTATTAAAACATAAAAACTGACTGAACTTAGGTTTTTGTTGTTTGATATTAAAAATTTGAAGCAAAGTATTTTATTGAAGAAAAAACTGTCTGCTGCTTTATTTTAAAAAGTAATGAATGTAGTGAAGACTCTTATATAGGTCTTGCTGATTTTTTTCAGGAAAAAGTCTTAAGATATTGATGCACTTAGGTATAATGCACTTTTTGAGCTCAATTGAAATTCATCTGCTGAAAGTGACGTAACAAGCACACTCCAAATACCAACGTGGAAATGGCGTAAAAAACGAACGATTTCTAGTTTCGAATGGGGAATTTAATTTTTAGATTTCCAGCGGAATAAAAACTTTACCTATTGATCCAGTTTTCTCTTGTTGGGTTCATGTTATCAAAAAATGCCATTCATAAATTGTTCTAGAAATTCAGAGAGCCTCAAGAGCATCTATTTTTTTCTTTGAAATTCGAAAGTTGAGATTTTCCAAAAATTCAGTGTTTTTCCATATTTCATTACTCTGTTCCAATCTTCGATTTGCTATGTTTTGTTGTTCCGACCACGAAAAGTCGAGAAATATTGGTTTGAAATTAAAGCGCTTTTAACGATTTAAGTGAGAAGAGTCACTTTTCGCCGAGAGTGATAATGTGCGGTCTTTTTTAGCTTGAGTAACTAATTAAAACGATAAAACGTGAACGATTTCTTGTTTCGAAAGTGGAAATTATTCTTAAGATTTCCCAGCTGAATAAAAACTTAACCTATTGATCCAGTTTTTTCCAGTTGGGTTCATGTTTTCAAAAAAGCGCCAATCATAAATTGTTCTAGAAATTCAAAGAGCTTAAAGGGCATCTATTTTTTCTGTCACGAGATTTTTTCAAGAAAGTCAGTGTTTTTTTTATGCTTACTTTCCGTTCATTACTCTTTCAGTTGATTTTTGCGTGTCAATGCATCTTTCTAAACTTTTTAATATCGATGAGCATTGTTCATGGTCTTATATAGGTCGTGATGAATTTTTTTCAGGAAAAGTTTTAAAGTGCTCTTCATAGCTAAGGAAGTGCCTTCATACATTTTTCTGCATTTATGAATGAACTTAGGTGTATATGCATTTTCTGAGTTCAATTCAAATTCTATTGCTAAAAAGTGCGCGAATTGCGTGCTCAAATTATGAAAGTGTCAAGTCACTAAAAACGTGATCAACTTTTATTTCGAAAGAGTATTTTATATTTCAAATTTCCCAATGGAATAAAAACTTAAGTTATTGATTCGGTTTTCTCAAATGGAGAAAACTCTAGTATAAAAGTGTCAACCATAAAATCGGCTTGAAATTGAAAGAGCTTTAAGACCATATATTATTTTCTTTGAAATTTAAAAAAATTCTGTTTCCTTGCATTCATTGACAAGTTGAAGGTTTGAAGTTCATTTTCTTTCCATTAAAGGTTTGAAATATAAGGTTTTTACAGTTAAAATGTTCGCTTTTAAAGCAAATAGCAAAAACAAAGTTTCTGCTCTTCCAGGTCATTCAATTAGAGTTTATTCTGATGAAGTCTAAATTGACAGTGACCTAAATAAAATGCTCTCACAAGACCTGAGAAATGAGCTTCAACGGTTAGATACGGAGCAGACATGGCTAAATGAATATGATGCAAATGGATAGTACTCGATTTGTTCAATAATCAAGTATAGAATTTGCCTTGTAATGGCTTGATTTTTTTGTTTTAGTACGAAGAATACTACGAGGCAGTCTCGCATCCAGTTGATTTCTCTCACGTGCGGAAGAAGCTGGCTCATTCGCCTACTATTTCGCTCCTACGAGGATACACGAGAGTCGGTGCGTTTTTAGAAGACATGCGCAGAGTGTTCGACAATGCGATTTACTTCAACGGCTCGGAAAGCGAATTGGGAAAAATCGCATGTAACTTTCTTCAGTATTTTAGTAAGAATTCGGTGGAAATTTTGGGATTTCAAGTCGGACCGTGCAGAACTGCACGTAGACCTGTACGTAGAGCTGCACTTAGAAATGTATCTGATGAGAGTGAGGACGAAAATGATCGAAACAACGACGATTCTCCTGAATATTGATCCATCACTCCAGTGATCGAAAAAACTGTAAAACTTGAACTTGTTTCTGGATATAATTCATCAACAGTTTTATTGTGATGTGTTTTTTGCCGCTCTGTTTAAACTTCTTCTTGAAATCTGTAACGGTATCAATCTCTATTTTTGTATAGAAAATTCTTTATTGGTTAATATTGGTAGAATATCTTCCCATGGGTTAACTTATCTGTTAAAGCAGCTTGCTCTCTAAATTAAACGTTATATAAAAAATATAACGAGCGATTTGGATTTGTAAATTATATTATCTAATTCTAAAAATATCATTGTACCGTCTGATTTTAATTTTACAAATGTTTGTTGAATATATTCTTAATCCTTATCTTTTCAATTATTAGATAAAGTATACTCCAAAATAAGAGTTGATGAACGTAATTCAGACTTTTATGTAGCTCCGAATATTTTTTTTCAGGAAAAGTCAAAAGTCTAAAAAAAATGGTTCAGGCTAAAATCTACTTTTTCGCAGTTTGACTTTTGATTTATTTTCAAGTTCAGTTCATTTCCTTTATTAAAAGGAAGGCAAATTACACCAGCGAAAGTGGAGAGGTCACAAAAAATATGATCGACTTCTAGTTTCGAAAAAGAAATTTGATTCCGTTTTCTCAAATAATTGTATCAAAAAATTGTCAATCATTAATGGTTCCAGAAATTCAAATTCCAGAGTTTTAAGGCCATGTATTTTTTTCTTTGTAATTCGGATTTTGAAATTTCAAAAAATGTATCCGTATTTTTTCGGCATAATAATAATAATAATAATTATAATAATAATAATAGCATATTAATCGAATGGCATAAAGTTTTTGAAAATTCCATTTATCATAAATTTTCTAAACAGTCAAATGATTTTCTTTTTAACTTGAAAATAACATCTTTTTTAACAGTGAAAATGAACTAAATTAATTTTCAATTTGCAAGCAATTTTCAGTTTTTCGGTTTGTATAAGTTTTCAATTTTACAATCGTGGAAAAACTATTGATATCCCAATAAAGACAGTTCTGGGCAACTTTTTCTTTGAATGGTTGGCCAATCAAATTATTTCGCATTCGGTAACCCACTCAAGTGTTTGATCGATTTATGGCATTTTCACAAACCTATATTGTTTTGGGAGTCTTGTTTGGCATGTACGCTGCAACCGTTTGGTGGAATTTGATGCCTCGCAGTTGTCTCGTAATAGTTCAAGAGACGCTGATTTTTGTGTATCATCATATCAACGATCTTATTGACGAATCTTGAGATTATAAAACTTTACGCGAGCGTTAAACAGGTAGACAACTGGTTGGTTTGAGTTTATATAATTTGTTCAGTCTGTAGTCAGTTTTTTGAAATTAAAATCAACACCTAAATCTTTTGATTTTGTCAAAATTATCTCTGAGAGTTGAAAAAAAGATGTGCAAACACTTATGCATACTCGGTTTTTTGCAGCCTCGGCTTATAGTTAAATCCGAATATTAATAGGAGATTTTTAATACATAGATCATATCTTTTAATCATGTCTGCGACGTTTCCAGAGTTAACCAGAACACGCTGGTGAGCGAATAAAAACTACCCGATGATAGAATATTCGCGATAAATTCTATGGTCTGTGTTTCTTCACTGGGGCACCAACATGATCTGATTACTCAGAAAGGTATCTGGCCGAAATCTTATGGTGACATTTTTTTCCAGTTAAGATTACGAATTACACAATTGTAGTAGTCGTCTTAAATCCTGGATCTAAATGCGAGTGAACTTTTGTGATTATGAGATAAAGGATCAATTCTGAGAAGTCTTTGTGATTCCTGTAGCTTTATTTTGAAAATAGAGAAATGGGAGTTTTTGATTCTCCTAATACTGCAAAAAATACGTCAACTTGATAAGTTAGAGTTCGGCAAAATCGTAAAACTTTGATCAATTTTCCCATTCAATGAGCGTTTTCAATTGCCGCGCCAGGGAAAAACTTGGAAAAATGGTTGTGTGAAATGAAATGAATGCGCTATCTTATTTTCCCTAGCTACGAAACAACGCTTTAGCTGCTTTCAGCTGTGCCGAAGAACCAACAACATATGCGGATAAAACCCTGTTTCTTTTTAAACCTTTAAATTTGGGTCACGTTATGAATTTGAAAAGTTGCAGATAAGTGTTCCAATTACTTTAGTAACGAAAATCTAGTTTTTCAATTTCTAAATTTAACACGGGCTTAAAACAAGAAATAAGCTATAAAAAAGGAATTGCTAGTTTCACTTGCAATAGCAAGTGTGTTGCAATCAGGTACTTATTTTTTAGGTTTTATAAATGTTGTTCACAGGACTCATCTGGGCTCACCTCCTATTCACATCTGTTTGAAATACAGCAATAGAAATTATATGGATTAGTCAGCATTTTAAGTATCCGTCTGATTTGATCTCTATGTTGGTTGTAATTTTACCAACTTTATTCCTTAAAGTTTTATTTTTGGTTTTTCTTTTCTTTTTTTTTCCGCTTAAAAGTTAAGCTTTGTTTTACATCAGCTCAGTGGTCTCATTTCACGTTCTTCCTTGAGAAGATTTTTTGGGTGAAAGTAGGTGATTTGAGGGAAGGAAGACTTGAAAACGTTTTATTAGTTTTTAAATTTTTTTAATGTTTTTTTTTCGGATAAAAGTCTTTCTGCTCATGTATTTACGACTTTGTTTTTGCTTGCGAAGGCTTCTTTCGATGTTAATTTTGTATTGTTTTATCCATTGTAATAGATTTTTTTGCCATTGTTGATTTTATTTTAAAATATTTCTTCGACCTGGTGGCTTTCTTGTTTTGCATCGCAAGTGGTGCTAAGCTCCACTTCGTCTCGATGTGATTGTTGCTATGAGAAAAAACGCAACATAAAGTTACGACAGTTATTTTGATAATTTGTCGCTCCTTGGTTGCTACAACGTTAGACTTGAAGACGACGTAAATCTTGATTTAAAAATGGTACTGTTTCCATTACAAGATTCAAAAATGAGCGCTTTGTCATTTGAAAATCGTTGTAATTTGCTGTTTCGTTGTAATTTTTCATTTTAAAATCGTTGTAATTTGCTGTTTCGTTGGAATTTTTTAAATGTTGACAATCTATTCCGGCTTAGCGACGTAATTTCCAGTTATTTTAATGAAACTATTTTTTTGCTCATCTGTGGATTGAAAAAAATGCTTAACATCTTAATAGAAATTATAATTCAAATTTTTCTTAACAATTTTTTCATCGCCTTGTGTTTTTTCTTCTTTTTTTCGGGCTTATAGATTTCGGCCTATATTATATCGGCCTCATATTACGTCCTTCGACGAGCGAAGAAAGTGTGTGTGTGTGTGCGTGTGTGTGTGTGTATATATTGTGTCTGTGTTTGAGTGCGAGGGGTGCTTAATAACTTCTTATTAGTCTTACCTTTTTCCAATATTTTTATATTAGTTCATTTTGGGCTTCGGCTTACTTGTCTCATATTGTTTCAATTGATGAGCAAATAATGTTTTTTTTGAGAGTTTTGAGGGCAATGGGGACTTTTCATAAGTGTTAAATCTTGTTGTTTCTTTTTTCCGGGTTAGAAGGTTTCTGCCAAGGTATTTGTTACGACTTGGACGGGTTAGACGGTTTCTGCCAAGGTATTTGTTACCGCTTGGATAATTAACTTCCGATGCTATTTTCATTCTTTTGTCTCGGTATTTTTTTGTTTGAAAATTAGCCTTTTCCACTATGATAGATCTAGTTTTTTTAACAGTTTCGATTTTTTTTCGGTTTTTTGTGTTGTATCGCAAGTGGTGCAAAGCTCAGCCTGCCTGTGTATGGAAAGTGTTGCCAAGCTCCATCTTGCCCGTGTGAGAACTTTTTTTTGTTGTGACAGGAAATCAGTATGAGTGATCTTTTAACGCAAAATTCTCCGAATTTAACAATGCAATGCAAAATTTGATCGAGAAGTTCTTAAGAAAAATAACATTCGTTTTTACAATAGACTTTTTTTTCCAAATAGGGTTTTAGGGTTTTTTAATTTCCAACACAGACGCGAAGTGGATTTTGGCAACACTTGCGATACAATTGGAACACTTCATTTCAAGAAATTGACATAAAACTTTAAAAACTATATACTAGAAAACTCTATACCTACAAATTCACATGTTTGTCTCGGATGATGTGCATTAACCTCTATAACGAACATTGAGAATCAATGAAAGAACCTCAACCAAAGAAAAAAAAATGGGTCGACCTTAATTAAACCGGAAGCGAAACTGTTATCATAAAAACGCAAGCTATAAAATATTTGAAATCAAAATTTTTTAAAGCTATCCCTCCTAAAACTGACAAAAAAAACCAAAATTCGCTCTTGAAACTCGCAACAAAAGTTTGCTAAGCCAATGAAAAAGTAAGAGAACCCTTTTAACAGAAAACAGATTATTAAAATCAAGGGTTGCTAAATTACCAACTACAGAAAATTTTTTAATGGCAGTAAAGACTATGAAATCAGCTGAAGCTGAAGTAGTTTGAGGTTTTTTCGAATATGTTTTATTGATGCGAGATGAAATGCGTATTTTTTTAAAGTTCAAAACCCCAAAACTTCCGTTGTTTTTCTACTAGCATGAAGTGATTAGCCGCTAGTGTACGGGAGATACTATTACCCATTCATACATATGACTCATAGTGGAATTGCGCGGAGTAATGTATTTTTTCTGCAACCTGTTTATTGGATCGAACATGTGACTGCGAAGCCAATTAAACAAGGAAAGTTCTAATAAATTGTTTTTTTTTTCGCTTAAACTTTTAATCTCATATTTGTCAGAGTAGTTTTCGAGAAAAAAGGAAAAATTTTTGCAAATTTTTGCTAATGGCGGTAACTCCAGAGTTCGGACGTTTCAATGGAAATAATAAGTTTTCTTAGAAAAATTTAGGAGTCCATGCTTCTGCAGGAAAAAAGTGCAAGCAGTTTATTCGATTGAATCCTAAATCTCAAATCCTTAATCTCAGGGTATAGAGTCTAAAAAACGTTCACAATCATAATTAATTTTTACTTTTCCGACTGTTATATTGTTTTTCTAAAAACGGAGAAACTCACAAATTGTTTTTTAAAATTAATTCATTTATTTTCGAATTGGAAAGGTCGTTTTAGAGAAGTATCTAAATATCGGTCAAAAGAGCAAAAACTTGATTTTTCCGCAGGCCATAAATTTTTTTCTGGGAAAAATTACAGACTATCCGTTTATGCTCGGCAGCTTTCCTCGTTCCGTTTTTTCAATTTAATCAAAAATCTGAGATTGAGGTTCGAAAAAACGATCAAAGAATCAAAACTTTGAATTTTCTGACAGCAAGTAAAAAAAAAGAAACTTGGCGCAGCCCTAATATAGAAAATGTTTTCACAACCCATGTTTTCGGTCGAATCTAACATCTCGGATTTGGTAGGGTAGCTAATGAGAAACTGAAAATTCCAAAAAAAAAATGGTTCAAAACTTTTCCGAAGGCTGTAGAAAGTGGGGAAAGTTAAAAAGCTACTAAGTGATTACGCAGCCAGACAAGAGAGTAGACTTTCTTTCCATTGGAACCATTGTTTTGAAAAATACTAGGGTATGTTTGAAAAATACGAAAGATTCTGAGAACTGTTCCAATAAAAAATTTAAGTACCCAAGCTTTCCATACGAACTGCTAACGCAAACTGAATTCGAGAAAATCGGCCCACCAATATATTTGGCCCAGCTAAGCCTTTTCAAATAGTTTCATACAATTTATGTCAAAATTATCAATCTTGTCTTGAATAGTTGCACAGAAAACGACATAAACGCGGAGAAAAACTTGTTCATTTGCTCGTCGAAATCAAAAAGTTGCAAATTCAACTTCAATTTTTCTAAAGTATTATTTAAGCTGTAGTTTTCACATAAAGCGATGAACAAAACGTGGAACATCATATTGCTAAGCGTGAATAATTAAAATGAACAGAGCTACTGCTTGGTTCACAATGGTAAATTTTCAACACAGGCAAAGATGCGCTTCGCAAACAGAAGCCAGAGCACGACGAAAAAACACGTTTTTACAGTGAAATAAGAAAAGATATACATAAGCCTCGAATTAGTTAAATTTGCAACCTATCGGGTTTAAACCTGCGACTTCCAGATAGGGAGTCTCACGCCCTGCCCTATCGGTTACAAACGCACAACTACGGTAAACACCAGTGACACATTAAGCAGTTGCATATGCTAATACATTGCCAATGCGATGCGGCAAAAATAACACAAAAAAATTAATAGACACACTTATGCATGAAATAATTTGGAATATCACAAACTGCAGGCATTCACACTAACTGCAATATTGCTGGCTTCAGTTTTTTGCTGCAAAAATTAGTCTGTACAGGGTAGTGAAAAAATTTAATTAAATTTGAAAAATTAAACAGAGGCGAAGAGGAGCTTTGCAACACTTGATGCAAAAAAGCCTGAAAAATGAAGTTGAAAAAAATACTTGAAAAGTTGAAAACGATACACTTACAAAAACTTCATGGTTGTATAGAAAAATTCAAAAAATCAAAACTTTGAATTTAAAAAATTCAAAATCAATAATCTAGCGGCAACAAATTTTGAGTCGAAACCACTTTTGAGCTTAAAACGAAACTGTTGTCATTAAAAACTTTTAAATTTTAAGGGTTTTTACGACCCCTTCACTTTGAAACATAATCGCAAGCAAATATTTTCCCTCGTTATTTACGAAAAGTCTAGTGCCCGATTGCAATATCCTTGATGGTCGCAAGGGTAAAAAAAGCGTTAGACAACTTGAAGGGATTAGAGGAGTTTAGAGCTTCAACTCCAGTAAGAGCTCAAAATTTACGGCTCAATTGCAGCTGAAAGAAAACCATTGTGATGTAAAATGATACATTTTTCAAGTATTTGATTTCAAGAACCATTAAAACCAAGCTAGTTCATTTCCGTCTTAAGAAAATTTTTTAAAATGCCCAGTTTGCATACACTACATCAAGTGTTTTTACAATCCTTTTTAAAACCAAGAGTTCTTTTTGATGGGAAAACTGGACAATAGAAGAAACTGGCAATCTTATTGAACTACGGATATTTTAAGTGACCCATTTTTAATTTGATCACCTACAACGAGCTAAAAATGTTCAAATAAAATCTTTCGTGGTAGCGAATAACAATGAGGTACTGCTTCTTCCAGCTAGTACCTGGCAGTCGTTGAAATTAAATTCACCTCTGAAACTAAAGATAACTCTGTACTTACCAACTACTTTGGTTCAATATGAATTGAAATAATATACGTCGGGGTATTGGAGTTGTCAAATACCCTTAGCAAGCATTTCAATGACAAAAACAGATTATTACAAAACTGAATTTGAATCATATGAAAACTAAGAATTGCATAGAAATTTTACTACAAAAACATAATAATTTAATTATATTCGAATGAGACCATCTGTCTGTCGAAAAAGTGAGAAATTCAATTTGATTTTTGGCAAAGAGATGGACCCAAATTTACTGCAAACGGCTAAATCCACCATGTAAAAACACATTAAAATTTAAATTGTAAAAACTATCGAATAACTCTAATTTGCGAAAACAGACAGGGGAGCAATGCAGAAGAAAAATAGCAATGAATCTATTGTGACAATCATTCATCTTAATCGATCAAAAATTGTTTTTTCATTAAATTTGTCCATGATTTTTACTAGCAGGCCATACCAGCATTTAAAGAATCAAATTGGATAAACAAATAGCATGCAATGCAATTGAAACTATATTTATGACCGCAAAGATGACGCAAAAATACGAGCAAAACATAACTTCAACAAGCTGCAACATCGAATAATTGTAGCGAGTCCTCTCTTCAACTCAATTTATATCTTGGGACAAAATCAGACCTATGAGGAAGCGAGAGAAACCTCGACCTGTTGACAAGTTTTGAACAATTTGAGTAATTATTTGAGTCGACTGCTGTTTCGTGAATTAAATATCATCTAGCTTAGATGGTTAAATCCGATCAAAAAGAGGGCGTATCTGTGGACTGGCAGCGGATCTTATGACTTCGGATTTAAAATGCATCCAATCAAAGGGAGTGTTAGTTTCGACCGATAGGGGGGCGGCGTTACAGGTTGTATGCGACATAGATGGGCATGAATTCGTCAGATATGAAGCTATCTCTCAAGGTCATTCTCTGTTTCTCTCCTCTGGGGTTGAAGGGAATGATGCAGGGGTCTGTGAGGACTACCACACCCACTATGAGATTGTGCTCCTCTATCACTGCATTCACAATGAGGGGGATGGCGTTCAGTGCCTCTGTCTCGTGAGCACTAATCTCGGCCACCACCACCAACATGTCCGAATAAGAAAACACGGCACTAGAACATCAAACATATCACAATGTGGTCAAACTTTTTCAGTTCTTTCCTACTATTGACGCTACATACTCCTAACAAAAAATATAGCCCTCAACCAGGGGCGGAATGCCCCTCCCCTCCCCCCAGGGATTCGACCCCCTACCGACCCAAAGGGTCCCCCTTTGTACTATTTTCAGATATCCATTTTGGGTGACGGACTCAAAATGCGCCTTTGGCGCCAATATATATTAATTTCGAGGGGGGAGCGAGTGCCGAAAAAACGCAATTTTTTGGTCAAAATTTCCCAAAAATGCCTCAAAACGCATTTTTTTTCCACAGTTTTGGCCAAGACAAGGTCTTTTTAGTGCTTTCGCTGAGCTCGAAAAATCAATTTGGTCGACCTACAAAAAAGGTCGACAAAATTTTCAAGTGATGCTAGATGTTGGTTACCTTTCAGAGACTAGATTGGGACAGCATCTCTTCACTGTGTCTTCTATGTCCGAGGGGTAGTACACTCCCTGCCTCACAGGAATCTTCTCGGCCATCGATCCCACCACGTACAGCGCGTCATGACGCTCTAAACATATTCAACCACAGTGACAAATTACCCAGAGATAACTCACAATTTCACAGCTATACAACATAGGCTAAAGAAATACTTGAAAAATCAATCAAAGTTGACAGTTAATACCGGATGTTGCCAAATTACCTTCAACACTTCGCTTTCGGAGCAAAAACAAGGATAGAATAAAAATAAGGATAGCCGATGGCTGTGCAAGTAGCCCAGAATGTTCCGACCATACTCTTAAGAAAAATACATAAACGCTTTTTTTCAATTTAATGTTTTTTTGCTATTTTTCCAATTTTTTTGCAGAAATTGTTCTGAAATGTTGAAGTTTTTTTATTCCGAATATGGCGCTGAAAAACACTTTGAAAAATAATTTTAATTGAGTTCAACTAAAGTTTCGAGGGTTATTCTTCTAGAATAAGCCTGCTCGCTTATTCAATTTATACAAACTCAATTTCAAACCGGTTTCTCTCGACACTGGGAGAGCGCTTTAAAAAATTTTCAATGTCGTTCGAATCAGGGCTGAAATTTTCAAATCGTAGCAATGTCTTGGAAAAAAATTTTCATAGACGAAACTTATTTTAGGCGCATTTGGACAAATAGAGAAGCCAAAAAATTAATTATTTAAGCAGAGCAGAACCCGCTTTTGATTGCCAAAATTTATCCGTTAACAGTTATTATACTGTTTGCAATTTCGCCTGAATTAGAATAATGTGAAATTACACCAGTTTTTTTTTACTTAAGTACAAAAAAACTGCAGCATCACGAGGCTAAACTCTGTCTTATTTGAATTTGAATTATAAGCAAATTCCGCAAAAAGACCACCTGTCTTCGATCTTGTGTTTCATTTGATTGTGCTGACAAAAGTTTAACATGTTTATAGACTTGCTCTGGAGTAAGCCTATCCAGACGCGAAATTGCTCAGAGCGATCATGCCTACCTCCGTCGGCGTGTGTGTATTCTGTGCGTCGTATGAAGCCGAGGTACCCAGTGCGTGCGAATGTGAGACTGTCCCTGGCAACATCCCCAGTGTCCAGTCTGGCGTTCAGCTGACTACCTGGACTGCCCACTGGAGTGTCTGTGAAGAACTTGGCCACGTTGTGCTGTGAGCTCACCCAGATCTAAAAATAACAAACACATTGTCAACTTTTCCAGGGACACTTTTCCTGACATCGGGTTAATCATTGATAATATAATTTTCAGATAACTGGATGAAAAGGCAAGTTAAGCGTTGCGCTCGCCCCACAATCCAAACAACCCCTTGGTCACAAAGAGATCGTTATATCTGCAGCAACATTTGTTCTGTAATTATGGGTACCTTAATTTAATGGCAGCTTAATAAGACGCTTGAAAACATCGCCAACACACAGTTGGAAATATCCAAAAACATGGACGCTCGGAGAGCAAAAACATGATAAAATATATAGATTTTTTTCAAGTTGAATTCCCACAATCGTCACTGTTGCCACTATTTCGATAATATGGAGACCTGGTCTGTTATTATTGATGAAAGTTCAAAGTTTCACACTTTTTCCGGCTGCTTGGCATCCAGGTGCATTTCTCGTAAGAAAAAATATGTTTAATTGAGTTTTTGTATGTTCCTATTTAAATTTACTAGTCTGCAACATATTAAATGCTGGAAACTTAAAAATTACTGTTGTAAAACTACTTTTTGTAAAAAAAAATTACCGTTGTTAATTCGATATTGATAAACTTGCGTTTACTAATTTTTACAGAAAAACTGATTTATTTTGAATATGTTGCCATCTTCCCATTTTGTAGCAACACATTCAATGTGGACAGAGAAGCAAAAAAGGCAATAACTTTGAAATCAGAATGCTTCAATTAGCATACTCATTGGCAACGCAATAAACTTTCCATTGAACGAAACAAGTGGAACTGAACTTGAAAACCAAAAACACACTGCAAAAATCGAAATTTAGCAAGATATTTTTTGACTGAAAAACAAACCAGACGAATTAAATAATCAGGACAAACAGCGTAAATTCCTTCGTTCATTAACGCTCCAGAAATCCGGTGCCCAAACGCGAAAAAAAACTAATTTAAGCGGGAACAAACTAGAAGACTTATTGCTAAACAAAAACAAAAAAATCGAAATAAGTGATATTTCAGTAATTTCACTACTTTGCTCATTTAAACTTAGATAGTGATCAAACTGGAGGCAGTCACCTCTCCCAATCGAAGATCTGGACATTGTTGCAGGGTGTATGGATTAGCAATGACGATTTTCACTCCAGGCAGGATAGTAGCACTCTCGATCAACTTCAGACTTCCAGGGGCTCCCTTCGCAACCACCTCCACTCTGAAACAACACTCGTTAAAACCTTTCTGTTCCTTACTTCAACGCCGCGAGGCACAACTTTCTAGCATATTGAAAAAAATCATTCTGATCAGAAAACAAACTGCGGTAAAAAGCTGAAAAAGCTTAAAATCTCCCAGTCTCTTTGTTTGTTTCGTAGATAAATAGTTATCGCAGCCTTTATGTTGAACATTTTTCCATTCACTAACTTGCGAATGCATAAAGAGCAATAGATCGAATTCTTTGCAAACCTAGAACATGAATTATCAAACTTGTTATTTCATGAAAGCTAACAAGGTAACAAGGGCAATGACGTCAGATGAAAGCTGAGATATCATACACAAACTCATACCATCATTCTATGCTCAAGACCTCAAAGTGAGTGTCTGTGATTCTATTGACTGATCAAACATCAAACTAGCAGCTCGTCAACTGACCTGTCAAATCGCAATGCTTCTTTCGATACAAACACAGCAGAAGTGTCAGTGGAAAGTCCATTGCAGTGGAAACAGACAGCAGGGTTAACTCTGCATCCAAAAGCGGACGCTAGCACTTTGTCGTTGAGGCCTAGAGGCTTGAATAGAAGGAGAAACTGGGATATAAATGAGGCTCTTGGTCGTTCTTCGGTGACTATGACGCAGTTCCTTAAAGAGTTGAGGTTGATGCCTCGTCCTTTGAGGAGCTCTACTTGTTTGTGCAACTGGGCCACACATGTCTGGATGACTGAGGATGACACGAAGGTATCTCTTGCCGAGTGCTGACTGAGAGTGCTGAACCAGACTGCTGGGTTCATCTCCATCTCCTGGGGTGAAATGAGCACAGTCTCGTGTCCAGTGAAGACGGATAGAAAACACCAGAGCACTAGACTCATACCAGAGAACGGTTCCAAGCACAGCACCAGCTGAAGCAATGAAACCCAATCAACAACAAACTAGTACCAAAAAATCCGAGTTCAATTATATCACAGCAGAAATTCTACTAGCAAAATGTTAGTTTCTATTTCAAAACAGAAGCAATGATTAGTTTTATTTCAGTTATCAATAAAAAGAGCTCAAAACTCAAAATATATATTCAATTAGTCACCTTTCTGGACGGATACAGTTCCAGAGCGCGTTTCATGGACCTACAGCACGCAGCCAACTGTGCATGGCTCACTTCCACTCCTTGCAGTATACCCTGTGCGGAGACTGACAGGTCCAGATAGCAGGTGGATCCTGGCCCGTCTTTTGGCAGGTAGTTTTCCAGTTGCACCCTCCCACGCATAGTCTCGTCTGCGTTGATCAGAGGAGGTAGAGGCTTCGCTCCTCGGATTTCCTGCAACATATCACAACATTAGTTTCGACTACAGATTATAAACAGACTTCCTACCAGTGAAGCCCATATTATTGTGAAGCAAACCAATTTGAGAAAACTGGATCAATGGGTAAAATTTTATTTTGCTGAGAAATCTGATAATTTAGTCCCATTTTCGATATTAGAGAAATCTCGACGTTTTTCGTGACCTTTACACTTTTGCTGTTTGATAGTGGAGTTATTTTTCTTTTTCTGAACCAAGGACATGAACTGAACTTAACTAAAATGAAATGAGCTGAACTATATGAAATGAACTAAAAGAAATCAAAAGTCAAACCGCCAAAAAGTTAATTTGAGTCTGAACAATATTAAGGACTTTTCCAAAAAAAAATGCAAAATCTTATTACGACCTATATAAGAGTCTGAACTACGTTCATCGACTCTTAAACATAACAAATAATAAACACGGAGCAAAATTCACAGACCAGATGAAAATCTTTGCTCATCTATTTTTTGTCAGTTCTGACCTTTGAATTTTTGAGGGATCTGACTAGGTGCGAGCTTGTGACGATGGCGACCACTTTTGAAGCGGCCACCAGCACTTTCACAGTCGACAAGAACTTCTCTGCATGCTCTGCTGTTCCTCCACTTCCAGTGCTAATATGCAAAGAAGGTGGGGCTCTTAATAATACTGGAATACATCCAGCATATAATACTGCGTATAGGCCTATAATTAGCTCCAGGCCCGCCGGGTATAGCACGGCTACGTGCGATCCAGGGTTCGGACACCTGGCTTTGACTAGCATGGCCAGACGTTCCGCTCGCTTCTTAAGCGTGATTGCATCCATCTGACAAATGGGAATCGCTTTTGAGTTCATCAGCGTAAATAGTCGGCTGTTGTTCTGCTCGTCAGCTCCTCGCCATTTTAGCACCTCGTGAACATATTGCATACTGGGGTTATCGTCGCTCATTTCTCCTGTTCCTTGCAACCCGTGAGCCGGGATTCCCATCGGGTCACCTCCTACCAACATACTGAAGGGTTCACCCGAGTCTTGATTCATTTCAGCTTTCGGAGGTTTCAAGTTTCTGACGCAGGCCATCGGCTGCATTAACACATTACATGGGTTCAGGCGGCCTTGCAGGAATCGCTTTTTAGTTTCGTTTAAATTTAACCCACTCAGATCTGTTTTGGGTATTCCGTTTCTGGGTAGCAATGCTAGGCAGTACAGGTCGATACCGTGGATCCTAGGAATCAATTGGACTACATTTTGCATCCAGGCTTGACTTTCGGTGTCATCGTTTTCTCCCGCTGGGTAATTTCTCTGCTCACAAACGACCACAATTTTATTCCTCCGTTTTACTTCAATCGTAAAAGCCACCACTCGGCCGCGGAAAACAAAGTTCGGCGGGTCCACTCCCAAGATAGTTGCAACAATGTCATCCGAGTTATGCATACGACCGTCCACAAAAAGAACATTGTCCGTTTTGCCGACAATGAATACCAGATTACTAGGACCAAGGAAACCCAGGAGTCCAGTTCGGACATAATACTCGCTTCTGATTGGCCGCCCGTCATCACTCAAAGGTTCGACCTTGAATGTATTATTTGTGAACCCGTTGAAGTTCCAGTATCCCTGTGCTGTGGCCTGGGATGCCAGACATATTTCGCCCACTTCGTCTATCTTACATAGGTATGGCCTGTATGTCTCTTTGCCTTTCCAGTTGTGTGCCACTCGGGGTTTGATAACTGCAATTGACGCTGAAAAATAGAGCAACTTTTTACACTGCCGTTCGACAGATATTAAAGGTCTCAAAGTGTTTCACGTTTAATTTAACAGTCAAAAACATAAGCAGATATTAGGAAAAACTTTTTCAAAAATTCTAGTTTCTTTTAGCAGCCGTTGGAGCGATGTTAAAAAGCCCAATTTTAGATTTTGTGACAACTTAAAGAAGTGCCTTTTTTTACATGTAAAGGATAATTCGAGCCTAATTCAGAATTTCGCTCTGGAATAGAGTCAAGAAGAAATTGAAAACATAAATTGTCAAGTAGTACAACTAAACAGCACATACCACGACATAAGAAGACCATATAAGGTTCGCTACTCTGCTCTTCAATTATAGCCTTTCAGTTACTTTATACTAGCTTGAAATAAGAAGACAAATGTTTGGGTATTATGCACAACCGGCAGTCTGCTGGACCAGAAACCATTTGATTATACTTGAAAATAGTAAATCAAATTTGAATATTGGCTGAAGGGGAAATGTAAACAAGTTGGACCATATTTGCCACTTATTATTCACAACACGATACGAAACGCCACATTTAACACTTCGAATAAATCGAATATCTAAGGCACGGAGTTTTTTGATGAAAAAAAAACGATGAAGCAGATATCAATGAAAGCTTTTAATCTTTGAACGATTGAGCTCGCTTCAACAATTAACACAGAGGCGATACAAATAAGAATGAGCTTGATTAAAATCAAACGGAAAAAAAAAGAAAACAAAATCGTTTTTGTCAATAAAAATTGCAACAAAAGTCCAAAATATCTGGAACAAAATTTCCTGTGCCAACTTTACGAAGAGCTTTGGGAATACTAAAAAGAAGGCAAGTTTTTCAAAAAAGTTCTTTTTGCGAAATTAAGCAGACGAAAAGAAGCGGTTAGACAATAATCTAAATTAGTCAAAATTTTCTAATTTTCTATTTGCGAAAAGAAACTGGTCTCAACTGGAATCGAACTACCGAGACTTTGTCGATTCAAGCATGGGGTTTACAGCAATTTTGAATGAAGCTGAACCATCGATCTACGGGAACCAAGCCAACAAAAGACGGATGATAACCCGAAAAAGTCCAAAAACTCTTAGTTTGCAAAAAAAGGGGCCGGCCGGATTCGAACCGCAAACCTTTGCCGTCTCAAGCTGTTGTATTACCCTATGCCAGACGCGCCGGATGGTTGATTGGATTTTAATTTATAATTACCAAGCGGTGACAAAGATGAAAAAAAACCTGAGCAGAAACCCTTCATGTCGAAAAAAATCAAAAAAATTCTTAACTTATAAAAATTTTAAGTACCTTTTCCCTTCAGAGCATAATTCTTTTTTCGGTCGTAACGACGCAATAAGAGGCCACTAAGTCGACAAAACAAGCAGACAAATAAGGAGCTGACAATTTTGTTTGAACCGGAATAATTACCGTGTGAAAAAAAACTAGTCCTGGTCAGATTCTAACCAAGGACCTTTGCCGTCCCAGGCGAAATCGTTACCACCAGGCTAACTGTGCAAAAGACACTGCAAAATTTTAATGCATTATGGACCAAGGTACATCAGGAATACAATCAATCTTGTGACAGAGTTGTTGACGGGAAAAAAGTCTAGTACCCGATTGTAAAACCCTTGCTTATCGCACAGGTAAAAACCTTCAAATGAGGAAACATAGCCTTAAGTTATTTGAAAACAGTTGACGAACTCAAGGAAAACAAAAATATTAAAACCAATTTTCATAGAACAAAAACTATCACCTTAAAGCTCCTCAAAAATCAAGAAAAGTTTCTAATAAACCCAATCTGACAAAACTGATCATCAGGTAATTTTATCCGCTGAAAATTCTGAAAAAAATTATGACTACTACTTATGACAAATGAAAACTAAGCAACAAAAGTTGAGCCATTCACACTTAATATTAGAGCAACGTAATTTTTTCTGCATCAAAAATGAATATGAAACAGTTTAAAAAAGAACATTGCCAACAGTTTGAAAAGAGTCAATGAACTTGCAAAGAAAAGTCAAATCTTGCTTATTTTGTGAAAAAACTTCAACTTTCGAATTTCTGAGAAATATATATATATATATGGCCTTAAACCTCTTGGAATTTCAATATCAATTTTTGATTGTCAGTTTATTGTTAAAAATAGTCCAATTTGAGAAAACTTGAGGAATTGTAAATTTTTTATTCCGTTGCGAAATTTGAAAATTAACATTCATATTCGCAGCTAGAAGTCGATCAGGTTTTTTGCGACCTTTACAATTTTGTTCTACGATGGCTGCGATTACCTTCCTTTAAACAAAGGAAATGAACGGAATTTAAAATATCAACAGGAAAACCGCGAAAAATCAAATTTGAGCGAGAACAAATTTTAAGATTTTTCCTGAAAAAATCACCATGACCTATATATCAGTTCACTAAGTTCATCTATTCTTGAAAATCACAAAACCAGACCACTTAAAATTAAATTTGAGAAAAAAAATTATTGACGTTGTTCCTTGAAAACCACATGATCTAAAAAAAAAGAAACTGAAAAATGACTCACAAGTGGGCATAATGAAACCGGAGTCTTGAAGAGTGAGAACAGTAGCTCCGTCGTCAGTCGTGGACTCTATCTTGACCACTCCATAGCTCAGAGCACGGATGTTCAGACAGCCCCTGCCCGGCTGTTCAGAGTTAGGACGCCTGATGGAGACTGTCATCGCCTCCGTAGATGTAGCACAAGGGCACAGCACCTACAACTCCATCCAAATTATTCACAGTACGGATTGAAATGTATTTTCTGTTGCGTACAAATTAGAAATCGATCACGTTTTTAGTGATCTTCACAATTTTGCAGTTCGATTAGCGAGTTTCCCTTCCTTGTCAATAATGAAATAAACTGACCGTAAAAATCAAGTTTAACCGCGAAAAATTAAATATGAGCGTGAACAAATTCTAAGACTATTTTCTGAAAAAAAAATCACCAAGACCTATATAAGTCTTGACTACATTCATCGGCTTTTTTAAAAAAAATTTGTTGAAGAAAAAATTTTATTTGCACGCTTCCAATATAGTTTTGCCGGAGTAAAACAAAAATTTTCAGTTCTTAAATGAAAACTTTAAATTTAATTTCGATTGCGTAATTTATTTCGAGCGAGCTTTATTCGCTCGATATTAAACTTAATTTCAAAATTTCAAACCGGTGTCTCAATTTTAATGTCGTTCGAATCATGACTGAAAAAGCTTAAATGTGATATATCACTCGGCCCATTATGATGATTATTAGTGGTACCTGATTTTGCTTGAAAACTATAATACCCAAGGACAAAAGTTCCTCATTTTGAATATTCGGCACAAAATGTTCCGATCAAATTGATTTAAGAAAAAATATTCAAAATTGACACAGAGGAAAAGCTGAGCTTCGCACCACTTGCGATACAAAACAAGAGAGCCGCTAAGTCAGAAAAAAAGTTCAAATTTCAAAAAAAAATTAGGTCTATCAAAAAACAATAAGGCTAATTTTCAAATTAAAAAAAGACAATGGAATGTGAAATGAGCATCAGAAGAAAATTTACCAAACGGTAACAAAGCCAAAAAAATACCTTGGCAGCAATCCTTTAAGCCAAAAAAAATCAACAAGACTTAAGATAATAAGTCCCACTCGCCCTCAAACCACAGATATGCACACACAATTTTTTTTGGTCGCCGAAAGACGCAATACAGCCATTAAACCGATTTAATAGAGGCCAGATTATATTAAGCCAAAGAAAAAGAAAAAGCCAAAAAAACTCTGCCGTGAAAAACGAAGTAAAATTTCTATTAAGATTTGTATTATTTGTGCGATTCAGAGGTGAGCATAATATTTTTGCTTTCCGTGAAACCAATCGAAATTAGGTCACGTAGCCGATAAAAAAAGCCAAAGTCATTTGGAATTAATAAAGTTTTTAGGCAAAAAAAAAGAAAACATAAAAAGTCAAGGTTAACAAAAATTACAAACATCTGAGGTAAATCCGAACACTTGCAACTATCAGAGCAACTATGTCTCAGATTTTTTCTAAAAACAACAATTCTACAATAAGACAACTAAGCCAACAGAACATAAGCAGACAAATAATGAGCTGACAATTTTTTTTAAGAAATGGAATATTTCCGGTTTAAATAAATGTACTGTCAGATTCGAACCCAGGACCTTTGCCGTCCCAGGCGTATTAGTTGTCTTCAGACCAAGTGTCACGGAGACACAAAGAAGATTGAATGAATTAAGAACTGAACTTAAATTTACCATTTCTAATTTTGATCACTCTGTGTTTAAATTTATTTACGGGGAAAAAGTCTAGTTCCCGATTACAATATCATTGCTTATCGCAAGGATGAAGAAATGTTTTTAATATCGAAAAATACACATAATTTTGTTTCGTTGCCTAAATTTCTGTTTCCTAACTTTAGTTTAGTACTCCTGAATGATCGCATCAAAATATAATACTTCCTTTGAAAAAAAAAATGTGACACAAAGGCGAAGCTTAGCTTCGCAAACGCTAGCGAGAACATGAAAATAGCAGCTCTAGACAAAGCAATAATAGAAAATAGAAATATGCCTCAAATAAGTGAAAATTCGGTAACGTCTCGAATTCCATTTGCGACCTAGAGATTATGAGACTCACGCACTAACCACTCAGCCAGGGGCGCTTAATAAATCACAAAAACTAGCCCCAAACAAAGCAGAGAACAGATGCTATGAAACTTCCAATGCTACAGATCGTGATTATAGCATAAGTGCCGCCAAATAAAAGATGCAAGTGAAGTTAGAAAAATAAAGAAAGTTCGTACTAATACACTACGCTCGCAAGCTTGCTAGTTTAAAAAAAACAACCCCTCTCGCATAAAAACATAACCCTGGTTCCGCCAACTTTATTTAACCACTCCCGAATGATCACATCAAAAATATAATACTTTCTTAGTAAAAAAAAACATGCGATCAATGAACTAACATCATTGCTTTGTTTGAGCTTTAAAAATCGAATAAACCGCATGGTGGCTTTACCTCTGGTCTGAAGCCGCATCTGGCCTTGAACAGGTTGCTGAATGAGTCGCAGATGCTTACTGCCCAGGGGTTGCTTCCGTCTGTCATCAAGAGCAGCTTCAGGAAGCGCAGGTCTATTTGGGACTGGTTAGTCGCCATCTGACTCACCTGCGCAGTCGCCCAATGCAGGTCCCTGCTCTTAACTATTGCACTCGATGCTACAAAACACAGCAAACTATTAAATCAGAACACCTAAAAACAATTGAACTTATTTGTTGGTTAATACAAGGGAGCCCGAGTTTCAATGAGCTTTTTGATTTTGGAAAATGAATATAATACACTAGTCTAAACTGCATGGTTTTTTTCGAGAAAAAAATTGATTCACTAGCATTAATTCTAACAGTTTCAATTGAAAAAGTACTTTTTGGGTGATAAGCGAACAAGCCGAAGGGCCAACAAACCAAAAATAAGATTACCATTCCAACAAGCCGAAAAATGTTATTATTATGCAACATTACAACAGATTGCCAGTTGTTATGCAATTGGTACGTAATTCTGATGCAATTTACTTTATTCTTATGTAATTTTAGCTTCAAGATATGCCGGTTTGTAGATATGGCGGTTTCTTGATCATCCGCCTTTCTTGAAACTCTTTGGTGTAAGCTCTAGCTGTCATATAAAGGTAAATTACAACTTCCGCCGATATCCGAAAAATACGGCAATATGATTCTGACCTTTATTCTTCTGCGTTACATAGAGCCATTGCATTGGATCCTGCTTCATGAGTGAGTATGGAATAAAAATGACATGCATGCCCGTGAACACAGTGGCCAACACTCCGTGCCACAGCCCCACGTCTCTTCTGAAGTCCGGAATACACACAATCGTCTCTCCCCTCTGGTAGTTGCAACAGTACCTCAACTTCTCACAGTGTGCATCTACTGCAGGTTTGCACACCAACACCCCTTTGTTCACGCCGTGCGAGTCAGTGGTCAGTTCTATGTAGGCCTCTCTGATCTCTTTGGCTTGTGCGCGTGCTCCTGTGCTGCTCCAGCCTCTGGGCACTCCCGTTTTAATTTTGTCAGTTGGAACCCACGTTAGACGAGGCCAATTCTGAAAATGTCGGTCAATTTATGTTGTTCAAAGCATTCGATACAACACATCAAATACAAACAATCGTAACCGTTCACTACATCAAGATAGCAAAAACAGTTTATTGACCCTAACTTGTAACTATACTTTGAGCTATAATACCGAGAAGAGAAGCAACCACAAACTTTTCATTGGTTTTACACAAAGTATTGGTTTCATTTTAACCCAATAAAAAAACTTATCAGATTGGTCCAAAAACCTAACTTTCCGCTGTTAAATTTTTTTCATCTCTCATGGTCTATATAATCACTCTAAAATTAACGCGTAAAAAGTCCTTAAAGGTGTAACTTTTCCATTGTTTTTAACTCAACCATTTACTTTAAAGTGTGCAATTTCTCCGTCAATGTCTTTTGGGAAGTTCTTCATGCAGGCACTGGTTGTTAGTGCAACAGTTATGTTACAGTTCTGGAGCATGAAGCCAACATCATCAGATCCGACGTCAGCTTTGGACACTGGAACGTCGCAGGGAACAGGGATTACTCCTGCCATCTGACAACCGTAGAATGCACACATAAACTGACTTGGTTCCCAGTTTGGAAAAACGAGAGCAACTCTGTCACCGGGTTTCAAAAGAGGATTTGGGAGTCTTCTTGTGGTTTGAGTTAAATGGACAGCGATTTGTTCCGCTTTAGAAAACAGGGTCCCGTAGTTGAGCTGCTTGTATATTTTGCCGCTTTTTTCTATTTGGCTGATGCAGTTTAGTCTGGCACATTTGGTGCCAAAGTAGTGCAAAGCACCTTCTAGACTGTCGGGAACGTCAGGGTCGTGCGACACCTAAAAATTCGATCAAAAACCATCAGAGTGTAAAATAACAGTTAAAAGCACTTTCATTCAGAAGCAACCGTTAATCGAAGAACAGCATCGGCTGCAGATAAACTATGGACAACCTACTCGCAATTAAATGCGGAAACAATTCAAGTTTGATTTCAAGTTAATAGTACTTGATTTTGCATACAAAGTAACCTAGGATACTAACAGAGACTTGCTCCCCGTCCTGGGGCACCATTGTTTCGATGCCAGGCCTCGGCTTCTCACTCTCGTACAGTTCATCCTCGCCTTCACTCGAGTCCTCTTTGTAGTAGTCCTCTAGGGGTTTCCGTCTGGCCTGGTATGTAGGTCCTCCGGGGGCCTGTGCATAGCGCATTCTATTCAGTGTATCCGAGTGGGACTGCACTCGCTCTGAAACGAAACTAAATCGGTTCGGGTTGTACTCGACGTAGTCGGGCGACGGAGACCGTCTCAGATCCGAGTTGTGAGACCCAGAGGGCGTCACTTTATGATAATACTGGTAGGATTTTGAAGGCGGGATCTGATTGTTGTTGTTGTTCACATGAAAGCTACTGTTCACATCTCCACGTTGAGGTACTCGGTCCAAGGTATGTGATACAACCTCTGTAGGATGCATAGGGTTAACATGGCGCGACTGCCTACTAATATGCTGCTGGGATGCTTGTGCGTGTGAGTTTCTACAATCGGTGTTAAGAGATTGAAACGTGGTCAACACTGAACGAGACACAGAACGGGCTAAAACATGCACATGCACAAGGAAAAGAAAACAGACAGAGTTACAATTCCGGCGAGGGAAGAACAGAAAAGAAACGCCCATAGGGTAAATTAAATCTACAGTACTACAGGAGAAAGGAGAAGAATAGAGAAAAGATTTCAACTACATCTAACGTGTGATTTGCTAAAAATGACCGCTTTATTATGCAGCCAATCTAAAAACAGTTTTGACGCATTACTGCGTTTCTAATGTTCCTGCATGGAAAGAAAGATTTGTTAAGTTGATTTTTTTTGATTTTATTGAGCTTACGTACTGAGACTCGATACTTTAACTTCTACCAGGCGGATTTGATGCTTTTATTTCCAACCAAAGGGCCGAATTAGAACTAGACTCAATGACCACCTGAAGGATCTCCCTTAGGTTTAATTTTATTACTTCATTTTAAGGAGACTTTATTTTGAAGAGAATTGATCCTGACAAAAAACGACATAAATAGCAACGCGAAGCTGTTGTAAGAGAAAAAGAAGCCTTCAATTATCCGTAGGGATGTATCATCAAGTTGTTTTACACCATTTTCGGTTAGTGGCGAGAAATATTTTACACAAGGTTGCTTACACTCATCTAGCTGAAATTACACAAGCAAGCCAGCACTTTGCAAACTGGTTTTAGTTTGCTTACTTACTCGAGGATATGAGCAAAAACAAAGATTTTTTCATTTGAGCAAAAACATTTAAAACAACCACTTACTAGTTATTTTAACTTTTTTTCTCCCATGAAATTATTTCAAATGGAACGTAATATGCGAATAATTTTTGATTTACTGACGCGACAATTTACCGACAATCTTTCATAGCACAACATGCAAGCAGACAAAATTCTACCATTAAAAGTTCTTCATATTCATCATTTTTGGAAAGTACTCAAAACCAACATTCTGTTTCCTTAAAAATCTTTGAGTTCTAACGAGTGGCACTATAATAAAGCATTATAGACTTCAAGTCACTTATCATTTTGCTCATGTGCTACTTCCGATTTCTTCCGGCATTATATTGTCAATTCCAAACGTATATCAACTTTTAGAAGAAAAAATAACGTTGAAAAGCAATCGGTTTCCTAAGCAATCATGGATTTATGATTCAAGCTATCTGAAGCGGGCTATCGAAGTCATAATTTTTTAAAACTTATTTTGTTATATTAGCTTGCCTCAGCCGGATTAAATTAGTGACTAAGTTTTAATAGAAACGCGGAAATGTAGCTTGAACGCAGAAGCGATGCGGAGCTTCGCGCCACTTGCGATACAACACAATCATAAAAAAATTAAAAATGTTGAAAAAAACTAGGCGAACCGAAATTTTAGTATAACTCGATGAAAAACACCTAGCACCTAGGTCCCAGGCAAAGCTGGATATACGTGTTTTGATATTTTTGAATTGTTATACTGATGCGGTACTAAATGCGTTATTTCAAAAATTGGACTTTTCTTTACTAAATTCATAAGAGTGAAAATTTGAGATTTGTGAAATTTCCCACAGACATAACCTTTCTCTTACAATGAAAAAAGTAGCCGGTTCTGCATAAAAATTCGCGCAACCGTTTCTTTCGATTGAACTTTTCATATCAGATTTGATGGGTAATTAAGAAAATTCGAAAAGTTTCTAAAAAACGGCCAAAGTTCAAAAATCCGAAACTTTTTTCTCCTAAAAACAGTTCGTGGCTGGTAAAGTAGAGAAGATTCCTAAAGTCGGGTTTCTCGATTGAACACTTCAAATGAGAATAGGCACGCTAATTTTCGAGCAAAGTCACAAAACTTCTAACCAACGAGCGAAGCTTCAAAACTTTCACTTGATTGAAGGCCAAACTTTTTTTCCAAAACTGGGCATAACAAACTCCAAAGGTAAGCTTCCAACAACATTTTGTGTCAATTACTTCTATGATAACAGTTTTGGCATGATATTGATAGAGAAAAGTCCAAAAAACGGTCAACAAATCAGATAATTGACCTTTCCGAGAATCATAGCTTTTTGTGCGTAGACGGTTATGCATTAGAGATTCGACCAGCCTGTAATTTCGATTGAACCCGAAAACCCAGGTTTGGCAGGGTAGTTAACGAGAGAAGTCAAAAAATTTCAAAAATAGCGAAAAACAACAACTTTTTGACTTTTCCGAGGGTCATAAGTTCTCGTGTCAAAAAAATTGGGCGTAGTCGCGTACGCAAAAGAGCTTCCCACAACTCATTCTTTGGATTGAACCCAACCTATCAAATATGGGAGATCATTTTTTGGTAAAATTCGTAAAATTTAAAAAAAAAACGCCCAAAAAATCAACAAATTGGCTTTTTCCGAGGATGATAAATTTTTATGTAAAAAAATTGGGAGTGGCCGCCAATGCAGGAGAGCTTCCAACTACCCGTACTCTCCATTAAACACACAGCATCAGGTTTGGGAGGTTAGCTTTCAGCCACAACATCAACCGCATATGAGGTGCGGTGGCAATCCAAATCCACTGGATTCATTGAAACGAAAATCTCACAGATTGGGTTGGTCAGTTTTAGAGATTAAATATTCCCCCAGACTTTTTCGAACGCTGTTGGCAAAGTGTTACAGCAAAGAGAAGCCAGGGGAGTATGCAGGCACACAATTTTGAAAATTGGTAAAAGCATTTTTGAGAAAAAAAAGTATAATAAAACTATATTATAAAAGTTTCCAAAGCATCTCAAAATAACCAATCTCAAACATTTTCATGATACCTGTTTTTATGGAACAGGAAATCTAGGCAAACATGCCAAGCAAGACATCTAAAACTCAATTAGAAACTGAACAATTCTGCAAAGCGGAAACAAGGCCGACAATCTTTGAGCAGACACCAGCTAAGCCGAAAAAAAAATCGACTTTGCAAAAAACTTTTCAAAGTTTCATTCCCCCCCCCCCTGTAACACCACCCAACCAATATTTAATAGTAACTTAGTACCCGCTGATAAGTGATTCAACTGATTTTGTTAAACTGTTTGTTAACCCAAAAAGTCTACATTCCTATTTGATAACGCTTGCTTATCGCAAGCGTAATTAATTTTCCCAAATTGGCTATCTTTTAGCTAACAACTTTAAGAACAATCTTAAATCACCTTGTCTTAGACATAATGAAAAAACTTTGATCTGATGAAAAAAATTGCAGATCATAAATAGTCCATCTTTCCAGAGAACTTCGGAACAATAACATTTAAACATAGGCGCTACGCGCAATACACCGAAGGCATAGAAACTGAAGCAAAAACCAAACAACTTGAACAACTAATAATTGAAGAATAACAGTTCTAGAACAAAAAATCGTACTAATACATGTATACACCAAAATTTTGCTATATCGAGAAAGAGCCTGAAATAACAGTTCTAGAACTAAAAATCGTACTAACACATGTATAGGTTAAATTTTTGATATATCAACGAAGATCATAAAATAACACTTCTAGAACTAAAAATCGTACTAACACATGTATGCACCAAAATTTTACTATATTGACAAAGGGCCTGAAATAACAGTTCGTGAGCTAAAAATCGTACGAACACATGTATACACCAAAATTTTGCTATATTGGCAAAGATCATGAAATAACAGTTCGAGAGCTAAAAATCGTACTAACACATGTATACGTCAAATTTTTGCTATATTGACAAAGATCATGGAATAACAGTTCTAGAGCTAAAAATCGTACTAACACATGTATACACCAAAATTTTGCTATATTGACAAAGATCATGGAATAACAGTTCGAGAACTAAAAATGGTACTAACACATGTATACAATAAAATTTTGATATATTGACAAAGATCATGAAATAACAGTTCGAGAACTAAAAAATCGTAATAACACATGTATACACTAAAATTTTGATATATTGACATAGATCATAAAATAACAGTTCGAGAACTAAAAATGGTACTAACACATGTATACGCTAAAATATTGCTATATTGACGAAGAGCCTGAAATAACAATTCTAGAGCTAAAATCGTACTAACACATGTATACACCAATATTTTGCTATATCGACAAAGAGCCTGAATAAACGTTGTAGAACTAAAAATCTTACTAACACATATATACACCAAAATTTTGCTATATTGACAAAGAGCCTGAAATATTGACAAAGGACCTGAAATAACAATCGTAGAACTAAATGTCGTACTTACGCATTGTAGATCAATTTCTATAGCTATAATAAAATACAAAAGATTGTGTTTGTATGTGTAGCAAAACGCCTCCTGTCGTTTCAATCGGCCAATCGTATAAATTGGCATGTAGACTCAAATGGGTCTCCGGAATAACTAGAAATCGTACTTACACATATACTTACAAGAAAGAGCTAAAATGAAAAAAAGCTATTAGTCTTATTATATAGAGAAATTGTGAAGCAGTCTCAGAATTGACAGTATGTAGCAGCAAAACAATCCGAAAAACAAATCCAAAAAACAAAAAAAAATACTTGCAAAGACATGACACAGATCTGACAAATGTACCAATGTTGGTATTCATGAACAAAACTTCAATCAGGTAAAGATATCAGTTAAGTATTCCACGAAATCAAGTTCAAATTCAACCTTCAAAAACCGGCAAGTAATAAAAATGACATAAAACTTCAACGTTCAGCGTCAAACTGATTACGGAACGTCAAATTTAAACGGACGCCATTCCATTTCTCAAACGATCCATCGGGTGCAGTGGATCCTCTCAAGATGCTGTGCTTCCAGTCTTTCTGGCAAGCTCCGAGCATTGTAAAAACGCTACCATGTGGCAACAAAACAGAAACTTCAGAGCGCGTGGTCCCGTTTCTTTTCATTGCAAAGCGTCGGGTGGCTCCAAGGGATACGCTGGCAATGGTTGGTTAATCAGGAATACCACGTTCGTTGTCAGCGTGAAATCCAACTCCCTAAAAATACTGATAGGCAAAGTACATTTTCTATGTTATCTAATTGTTATGACGGTATTTTGTGATATTACCTCTTCGAGGGAACAATAAATGTTGATGAGGACACTGTTGAAGGAAACTTTGAGTTCTTTCTCCAACAAGGTCTTTAACAACAACAACTGTGGTGACCAAGAGTTGTTGGGCGGGTGGCGAACGCTTCCATATGAGTATGGAACCTCTGAAATCCACTTGACAGAGCGCCCGTTGACATGTGTCCAAGATTCCTGTTTGTATGATTTGTAAAGCTCTGCAAAGAGGGAATCAGCTATGCTCAAAACAGATTTATTGCAAACGTCAAGGGAAATTTGAGAGACGCCAAACACTGAAGATGAGCTGATAGTAAACGGCTGCAAACATAAAATTATGACATTTAAGTGCTCAGTGGAATACAACAGAAAAAAAAATAGAATAGACAAAAAGTATTTACCACGGCAGATGTCAAAAGAGTTAAGGATACTCTCTCACAAATTAATTTCGCCAAATTCAGGCAGCCCATTTGCGACAAATGAACACCATCGGTAGATAAATGTGTGTAGCGCAATAGTCCAACGGGAATAAATGACCAATCTGAAGACTTGATGGCTGTATCCAACGCGCGGATTTCACGGTAAAAGTCCTTGCGAACAATTGGACTAAAAATACAATGTAGTTTATTTTTTCTCAAAACTTCATTAAAAAAACAGCAAAACCGATACCTGATGAACAATGTACATTATTATTATTACTGAATTAGTCATTTTATGAAAATGTTACCAAAGGAGCAGGACTTCAAAGCCAGCATCGCGAAGAGGAGAAGCAAGTGACATAATCAACATAGCAAGTGTGGCCTTTGCCAAGCTCGCGAGAGAAGCATCGGTATGGGCAATGCTTGGTTGTAACACAATATCTTGTTGGCGGGGACACATGTCGTTTGCACCAACAGCAAGAATAACGCGAGCTGGTTTCAAGGCTTTTATCTCTTCGACATGAGTGTCATTGATGGTACTGACTTTCAGTCCAGATTTCACTACAACCGACGTATCGGAAAGTCTGATAAGGTATTCGTTAAATCCTTTTAACATAGAATCGCCAAACAAAACAGTGGACGTCATTTCTGAAAAAAAAATTATATCACCATCATTGTGTTATAAATACATACACAGAAATAATAAAAGCAAAACTAAATGAAAGAAAGAATAATTAAATAAATAAACAAAACACGTGATAAAAATAAACAAAAATAAATATGTACATACATAAATTATAAATAAATATAAGCAAACTAAACATAATTAAATAAATAGAAGAACAGATAATTAAATAAATAAAGATGAACAAATAAAGAAACAAACATACGCAATCACGTGACATAGCGCGATATAGTCCAGCCCACATGATAATTGATAACTGTGGACGTTATTTGTCGACACTTGACAACAGACAACATTAAAAAAAAAACCCCCGTTACACGATACCATAACACCTTGACTAAAGTCTTCGGTGTAATAATTGCGTGTATTACGCAAAATTAAAAACCCTCGACTTATTGCGATTTGACCAAGCAACATTTGCTTGCTCGAACTACTCGGCCAGTTTTTTAGATCACAAATACTATGAATCAGCTAAAATGATACGATTATGCATTGTGATTAAGATGAACTTCACTAAACTCATTATGCATTAGAACATAAACTCGTTACGCAAATCTCTTCACAATTCATAACCCTTTAATGATTGAAATTTTTCTGATAAAATAACCTAATTGAATAGCATAGTTATTCGGAATTTCGAAGAAGAGGCAGAATATTTATACTGAGAGTCATTTTTTATTCAGACTTTGCACCTAAGCAATTTTTTACCTGCGAAAACAAAATTTTACCTAAGGATTTTAGCAAAACTATGAAGGTTTGAAAATTGCAAATTTGGGATTATTGACGCCCGATATATTGCATATTATAACACGCGTAAGCGGCGGATAGATGCGTTACAAATTAAACTAAGTCAATCATGTACAGTCTTACTATACGGAAACGAGACAGTCATTTATCCCTTTATAGTTTATATTAGCGTTTGGGGAAAAAATTGAAAAAATTGTGGAAAAAATCAAATATTTCGTCAATTTTCCAAGCAAAGTACTTTTTAATTGGACTGAAAGAGCATTCGGAACATTCGGGGCTTCGCGCTGATATACGAGCAGTCTTTTTTTCTCTTCCAATCGAATGGCATAAGCGAACCGCCAAAAAAGTAACACTAGTAAAATGAGGGCTCACAATTTTCGAGTCGTTTGCTGCAAAACTGCAACGAGCCTAAATTAAATGAGAATGTCGTTGAGCTATTGTTCCGATTTTCGTTGAAAGGATGAAAACTTGTGCTCGGTGGGTGTGTTAACAAATATTACTGAAAAAGATAAATATTACGTGCCATTGAACTATTTCTGAAAAGAATGAGCGATATTATCTAGAAGTAAAAAAAAAATTCATAGAAAATTTTTGTAAAAATAAGACGAAAAAACATAACCAACAGACAGTTGGAAAAAGAGTCAAGGAACGCAAGGAAACAAAAATAAGGACATTTTTTTTGAAAAAATTCAAATTTCGAATTTCAAAAAAACTATGGCCTTAAACTAATGGAATTTCAGGAGAAATTTATGATTAAAACATTATTGATAAAATTAACCCAATTTTAGAAACCCGGATCAATGGGAATGGGTAAAATTTTGGAAAATCTTAAAACTGATTTCCATTTTAAAAACTAGCAGTCTTTCGCGTTTTTCTTCCACTATTTTGGAGAGTGAATTTCGCTTACGTGAATTAAACTCAAAAACTGCATTTATACCAAAGCGCATTCATAAATGCATAAATATTTTTAACGCACATCTGAATTTACTAGAGCGTTTTAGGACTTTCCCTGGAAAAAAAAACAAAAGGAATCACCAAGACCTATAAAAGAGTCTTCACTACGTTCAGCGACACTTGAACAGAAAAAAAAATTCTTCTGTTCTATTTTAACACTAAACAACACACAACCAGAGGAGCACTCGAGTTGCCATTGCAATACAAAAAATTCATAGAATAATTTTTAACAAAAAAATGAGCAAAAAAAATGAACTTGAGCGGTAGCCTTTCAGACTAGTTAAGTCTTCCTTTTTTTGAAATGAAACGGCCACTTTTCCGAAGAATATGCGCTAGAAAAGATTGACATTTTTAAACAATTTTTGTCGGACAAAAGAATAGAAAAACATAAACTGTACGAAAACACATTCCCAAAAAAGGCGCTAAAAAATCTAACTTTATTCGAGTAAAATCATATTAAAACTTGGCTATTTCGAAGGCCATAACTTTATGTTTAACAAAATTTGGGCGTAGACGCTCATTCAGGGAGCTTTTTAGAGTCGTTTCTATTAATGGAATTTTAAATGTCAGATTTGAGAGGGGTAGTTTTTGAGAAAACGAAAATAACAAAAATATGGGTCAAATATTCCCCCCAGAAGGCTGTAGACAGAGCGATCAAAAAAGAACAGACTCTAGGGGAGCATGCAGACACAAACAAGAGAAGGCTTTCTTTAAGTTGATAACCTTTTTTTGAAAATCAGTAGAAGCTTCGAGAAAAAAAATGTTTATAATAAATTAGGAAATAAATTTCAATAACGAAAAAAAGACATTTCAAAAACCCGATTGGTAAACATGCACAGAACTTGAAAAGTGCGGAGGAGAGTGTTCAAGTTGTGTTTTCCCTGAAATTACCCACAATTAGGTCATTAAGCCGATAAAAAATAAGCCTAAATAAGTCAAGGTTAGTAGAATTACAAATTGTCGGAGTAAATCAAACAGTAGAAGCAACAGTATAGAAAAATGCACGCAGCAAAAAATACAATTCTAAGATGGGACAACTCAGCCGACAAATAATTGTCCGACTATTTTATTTGAAACAGAAAATTTCCCTCTTAAAAAAAAAGTATCTGGTCACATTCGAACCCAGGATCTTTGCTGTCCCAGACATGTTCCCTACTTCCGGGCTAAATTGACCGATAACGCATAGAAGTTTGAATTCCTTATGGTAAAAGATACAAGAGATTAAGTGAAACAAGTTGTTAACCTGATAAAAAATCTATATTCCGGTTTGATAATGCTTGCTAATTGCAAGCTTTAAAAACATTGGTTTGACAACATACAAAAAAATTGGAGCAGTAACCCGTTACTTTTATACTTTTTGACTCGAATAGATATTAATGTTTTAATCGGGCGTCTAGAAAAATGTCTACATCAATTCTTTCGTTTATAACCAATGTCATTGATTGTCTTAATATTTCGTTGGCTCTTTTTCTCCACCCTCACACTACATGATTATTTTATGAAGTAACCAGTGGTTTTACAAAGTTGAAAATAGAGATCACAGCCACACATCTATATTTCCTTATCATTTGAATAACGTGAACCAAACCCTTTCTAGTAGAACTTCACATAACAGGAAAACGAAAATCTGCAATTTGAATAACAGATATCTAGGTATTCAATCACTTTTTTTTACAAATCAAGCAGCAAAAGAAGTACGCACAAAACATTAACACACGAGCAATCTACATCTAACTACAGTGACTGACTACAAGCTAAACAAAACAAGCAAACACTGAACACAATGCATATATCTTACTTGAATCCAGCTCATAGTACCCGTCGCCTTGTCCAGAAGCGGCCAGGTCCAAATTGTTACTTGACGGGGATCCAATTTGATTGTAGAGTCCGTCATCGTGTTCTACGGGTTGCATAGCTGATGTACCCGGACGAGAATGTTGACTGTGTGGTGTTAACGCACTAGCCCCACTGATGGGTCTGCTTGCAGCATTAGGGGGCATATTGACGTCTACGTAAATGTCTTGGTCTATATCAGCGGGCACAGCTGCAGCACCTCGACTCACGCTTCGCCCAAGCGGAAAACTTTCGTCGCTCACTGTTCAAATTCACATCATTACTTTATCGCATCTACATAGGAGTTTCATTAGTTCAAAAAATGTTTTTTCAAAAGCCTCAGGTTCCATTATGATTGAGAAATGAGAAACACAGCTGCCAAGGTGTCAACGATTCCGGATAACTACTTTCTACTTTCAACGATGTTTAATGATAACACAAGCTCCGCTGTGTAATTAATCAATTAGACATAGCAAACAGACAGTTGGAAAAAACTCCATGAACGCAAGTTAACAAAAAAATACTGACTTGTTTTTTTTTAAATCTCAACTTTCGAACTTCAGACAAAAACAGACGCCTTAAAGCTTTTTGAATCTCAAGAACAATTTATGATTGGCTACGTTTTTTTTTGAAAAAATGAACCCAATTAGATAGAATATTCTTTCATAACCCAATTTGAGAAATCCTTCATCAACAGTTATCACCGTCGATTTAATAACTGACGTGTTTATGCCAGCGCACATTTTTCGCAAGAAAGAACTGAAAGGGGTGACTTACAGCCAAGATTGCCATTGAGAGCTCCCCCTCCTCCATGGGACGACTGGTCGAAGCTGGCAGTGCTCGGAATTGAGGGCGAGGAGCCCCTGGTCTGTGAGTGTGGGGTGGGTCCCGGTGCAGGCCTCATACCGTTTTGCTGAGACTGCTGGTGCTGCAGATTATTCGCACCATTCGCCAGCTGGTGATGCTGGTCGTGGTCCGGAGGAGAGAGCACGATATTGCTACCACCATCTAGTAAAAAAAGAAAGAATCTGCCAAAACTCATTTTAACGGGAAATTTAAAAAAAAATTATATTGAATTTTGCTGGCAAAAAATTCAACTTTACATACTCTCCGAATGCCATTTTCAAATTAGATACTACTTGGGACATTGTTAGATACAAAAATAAAACGAAGCTCCGCGTTCGTGCGATAACAAAATAACGACATGATACACAGAACTTGATCAAAAAACATATACTTTTAAACTGAAGAAACTCCGAACGCAATTTTGAACGCTAACCAAAATTACCTCATCTCCCTCTTAATCCTTTCAAAACGCCAACTACATGTGGTTCAGAGAACCAAGAGATGCACCCATTCCAGGACCCTCTGATTACATCAGCGAATCATGTAATGGCTTGATGTGCCGCTCCCACTATAGCGTCACTTTTATCTACTGCGTATGCCTTCAATTTTCAACACATTCGCGTTATGACTTAAAAAACTTCCACAAGGAATCGAAAGTTTAAAAGAAAAATATTATCCAATGCGCCTCAATTTTAAAACGAATGAGTCGAAAAACGTATCAAAATGGTGCGTCCCTCTCGCGACTTCGGCCCTGGTGGACTCACTATAATTCATTTAAAACATCAACGAAATTGCACTTAACTACTTAGAAAAGTCATAAGCCTCAATATGAGCACTTCAAACCCCCACACAGATCCAAACATTTCCGAATTCTGCTGCCTTATCTCCTTACTTAGTCTCATGTAAATTGTTGAAACAATTTTTATCTCCTTTCTAAATAAACGCTTGAAACCGAAATATCACCGATATGGCTTCCGCCCCCTTCAGTGTTAGCATCAGGGGGCAAATTCTATCTCCTACGGGTTTAACCAAAACAGGCTTAAGCTTAGTGGCTCTAGACTTATCGGAAGCTTTCGACTGGGTGAACCAGCACACCCTAAGATAAAAACTAACCAAAGTCAGAGACCAATTCTGCAAAGGGAGAAACATCCTCAGCGGCGTTCCACAAGGACACGTTATCTCTCCTTCCATGGTCAATTTCTAGGTAACAACTCCCCTACTCCACCGAAAAACATATCCATCATATCCTATGCTGTTGACCTCACCGATTACACCCAAGACCTATCACCATCACCTTCTTTGTATCTAGATCAGGGGCGGATCTAGGATTCGGATCTAGGATTTTCTCGAAGGGGGGGGGCGGATTTTCAAAAAATTTTCCAAAATTTTGACGACTTTTTTTTTATAGGTCGACCAAATTGATTGTTCGAGCTCTCCTAAAGCACTGTTTTGCCCCTATTTTGGCTAAATTTTCTGCGCCGCAATCAAATTTTTGAAAAAACAGTCAAAAAAGCTGTTTTTGGGCACTTTTTGAAAAATTTTGACAAAAAAAACGCGTTTTTTTTGGGCGCGCGCTCCCCCTCAAAGTTAGTATATATTGGCGCCCAAGGCGCCTTTAGAAAAATTTTAGGGTCGGTCGGCCAAAAATGGATTTCTGAAAAAGTATCAAAGGGGGGACCTTTTGGGTCTGCAGGGGTCGAATCCCTGAGGGGGGGGGGGGCGTCCGCCCCCCCCCTAAATCCGCCCCTGATCTAGATTAACTGCACGTTCTACAATAACTTGAAATTAGAATTACCTCCTTGAAAATGCTCAGTGATCATCTTGTCACTGGACTCAAAAGACTACAAAACCCACCCATACAGAGTCAAAAAAATGATATTTTGCCTCCACTGGAAGATAAACCAAAAATTTAGGAATCTATTTACGCCCATTTCTAAAATACTCACTACACTGCAAAACTCAAGCAACCGAATGGAAGCGTTCCTAATTACCCATAAAGCGATAATTATACCAGTCCTAGAAAACGTCTACCTGGCGTAGTCACATGCAGCCAGCGACATGTCAACTCAAAGTCTCAATTGTGAAACAAAGAGCCGCATTCCGTAATGTACCTGGATGCACTAAAAAGACTATATCGACACTAACACACTGAATGTTTCATTCTCCTTTATAGCCAATTACTTACCTACTTTCATCACAATACTAGGTCTGCTGTCACTTAACTAGCCACCCCGGAAGAACGATACTCAAAGCAAGAGAGCCTCACAGACAAATAAAACGCTCATTAAAAATTCAAGACTCCGCACGCTTAACTAACTAGGTAGACCTCAATAAATACATCGACAAGGTTACTGAAACACAAATCTACAAAAAAGAGCGGTTTCTAAGTCCACCGAACCTGCGCCTATACCAAATTTACTCAACGAAAACCCACATTAACCTCCTAAACAGAACTATCACCCAGCCAAAAGAACCGTTTAGCACTTCTTCCTTTCTCAGGTTGGACAAACCCTTCGGTCAAGCTCGCTGCTGATGGCCAGTGTCGACACAACAATACCTTAAAACCCCGGCTCAGAAACCAAAACCGTTCCTCTGTCTGGTGTTCTACAGATACTGTATAGACAAAATCAGATACCACCGCCATAGCTCTGCCAATCTTAACGACCAAGAGCATTCAGACATTCAGACTACCATTCAAAGGTGGTAACTACAAGAAAACCATTTTCTGCATTACAATTGTACACATGCGAGAAAGCGACCAAACACATCTCTGTAAAGTGCAGTAAGAAATAAGCCTCGACTTGGAAAAATTTCGACCAATTCTCGGATTCGTTCCGCGACCTAGAGATTATGAGTCTCACGCAATAACCACTCGACCACGCACGCTCATCACATCGCAAACACTAGCCACAAAGAAAGCAGAGACAAGATTCAATGAAATTTTAAAATGCTGGAGCGTGATTAAAGCAAAAGTGCCACCAGACAAGTAAACACTTTCCAGTTTCAATTGACATTTTTATTTGAGAGCTAGGTTAGAAAAACAAGAAGGTTCGAGCTAAAACACTACACTGATGGCTGGCTAATCAAAAAAGAGGGCAATTGTAAACCAAACATGCACAAGGTTTTTGTCCCTTAAATAAACTTTGTCGCAAGTTTGGAAGAAGTACTTGCAATTGCCGATATTATTTAAAAATACTGCTGGAATGTTCGACAAAAACGTTTATTTATTGTGTTTTTGGTTTCCGCTTCCATAATTTCGACATAGTTACACTCATCCCAATATGACGAATCTGGAACAATAGGTAATTTTTTCCATTCCGCGGAAAATTCTGAAAAAGAAAACCCATTTTTGGAACTGAAAGTCAACAACAAGTTTTCGAGACATTTGCACCAATTTCACAGAGTAATTTCTCTTTAGATCATCAAAATAAATCAAAGCGAATAGCAAAAAAAATCAAATTCAAATCACGAAAAAAAT
>NC_087062.1:91563241-91622878 GCF_963678635.1 Symsagittifera roscoffensis
TAGTGGCCGAAAGAAACTTTGCTTCTCAAACACTAGTGAGAACACGACAAAAAGCCGCTTTATGGAGTAAAATAAGAAAAAGTATAAATAAGTCTCGAATTAGCAACATTTCGGCGAGGACTGAGATTCGAACCTGTGACCTCGAGAGATTACAACTCACACACGCTAACCACTCAGCCACGGAATCTTCTTAATAGATAGTAGATAAAAATTAGTAGATAAAAATTGAAACAAATATAGCAGAGCACAGATAGCTATGCAATTTTCAATGCTACAGTGAATTTCCAAATAAGTGAACACTTTTAACTTCCAAATAAGTGAACACACTTAATGAACAATGACGCTGGTGTAAAAATAAAACAGATTTCAATTTCACTGCCAATTTAAAATCGTAAGGTCAGAAATATTTCAAAATTTTGTTACGTAAATCTTATTTATATAAATTCTTTGTTAAGAACTTACCACTTATGTGCAGGTTATTGAAACTTGATTCGGAATTATTGACTGAGCTGGTTGGTTGTCCGTTGCCGTTCATGGGATGGCCAACAAGCACATTAGATTGTTCGACCGCAGACGATGCTCGCATCATAGGTCCAGCATGGAAATTCTGGGCTGCTTGAAATAAATTTACAATACTTCAGTCTATTAGATATTAAATCGATCAAATTAGATATGAAATCAAGGTAAGAAGTCAAGTCTTAGCTTGAGTAAAAAATTTATCACCTATATCAATTTTGGGCGTTAACTTCGGCTCGCCTCCCGCTTTGGCTCGCATGTGGGGACTTTTCGATGGCGGTGGTCCAGATTGAACAATTGCTGGGTCAAATAACTCTGGTATGTCGCATTTTGATAGTTCCTTTATCTGGGACCTCCGAAAAGTTAGATATTCATGAACTTTATCGCTGGCAGGCAGGATCTGATCCAGTCGCCGTTTCTCAGTTCCAAAACATTGTACGTTCGACAACGTCACTGTATCGCCCTCTTCGTCAATATGTTCAAGGATGCCTTCATATCTGACCTCAGCTTTGGTGATCAGATTCATCCGAGCCCCGATTAACGGACTGAACGCCATTGTAAATACAGTGCGCTGAGCTCGATTAACTCAAAGATTTACATGAATGAAAATATGAGTGCATCATTTAAACCTTAAACCAAAACAATTTCAGAAATTGAAGTCTCACGGAGCCGAATATCCTGATAGCCGAAACATAAATTCGTTCCGGGATAGACAGAAAAAAAGTTGTTCCCGGATAGCCGAAAAATTTCTAATCGCTCAAAGCCAAAAATCAATCGTTGAAAATATTAAATTGCGTGACATTCGACCAGAATGGACCAAAATGCAGATTCAGCTGTAACATTCGTCTACTGCAGTCACACATGAGGCTTAAGAAAAATAGGCCCTATAACCACTGGCTCAAGGGTCAGGGACACCATCTCTTGTGTTTTTCTACCTCAAGAACGGTCGGAGCCAGTTCGGTTCGCTTGTGACATGAGACTACGACCCGTTACAGCTTAAAGGCTACTACTAAAATATCCCCCCCACTCTAGAATTAGAAACGTCCCCATACTTAGGTCTCTAGATACCCAAAATACATGAACGCCGTTAAAAACCGGGTTGGAACAATCCGTTAAGTTACTTTTTATTAGACAGTGGAACTTTGATCCATTTCAGATGGATCAACCTAAAACTCGCCTTACCTCAACATCACAATTATAAAACACACTCTAGGAATTTAAATTAAGTACTCACATTGTAGCACGCTCAAGAACCAGGAAGTAAATAAGTCGGTAAACAACTCAAGAATTAATAAAGTAACTAATATGAGTTTAATGTTAGTCAGTTTTAACAACAAGAACAAGTTTTTACTCTAGACTGCAAGTTCTCGTGAACCATTGGGACACTCAAGCTGTCCACCTTTCCACCGAAGGTTCACTCTAGTCCAGTCAATAATAGTATTCCAATCGTAACAATCCAATTCGTGGGAATGCTCTCGTCTCTGTTTCAGATGGGACAGCTCTACTCTAGGCTATTATTGCTATTGAAATTGCGAATAGCAATTTCCCACCGATTTTTCTAGCAACTTTCCCGCGATTGTTATTCAACTGTTCTGAAATTGTTCTGATCTCTTTTTCTGATTTTCAGTTCTCGCGAGAAAATCGTGCATGACAGGTTCCATTCGAAATTTTGAAAAATTAAATTTCACTCCAAAATCAAGTGTTTTTTTCTTCTCTCAAGGTCAAACTTCCAAATATGACCGACTGGCACATACTCCCCGGACTCGAGATCGATGTCCTCGTCGCGCGCTGTCTTCTGCCAGTGAGTCCCAGAAAAACCGAGTGTTGCTCAAGATACAGTGCCAGTGGTCATTTACAGAAGTTTGCAGCAGATTTAAGCTTATCTACACCCCAAAATTCACAGCCATTTAAAATTTTCACGCTATTGCTAAACAGCAACCAAAATCTGCATACACCTGCACCCTTGAATTTTCGCTTTTCAAGCCAATCATTTTAAAATCTCTTTTGTCCTATTCAATCAGGAAATTGTCATGCAGCATTTCGATTTATATAATAAATATAGTATATTAGTAACAATATTTGCTTTTGTTAAAATTTCTTTTTCGTGAATCCAAGTTTCACTCGGATCCACGCTCAAGCCCCCCTTCCCTCTCAAGACTCAAGATCCATCCGATTTGCCCATTCATCTCGTACTCTTCGCCTTGGAGGTACTGCATCCTGAAGTGCTAGATGCGGCAAACTGTCTCAACAGTTCCTCTTCATCATCGGGACTAATCACAATCTCCTCCCAAGCCTTCAGCTGTTCATAGGATCGCATCCATTCTCTCTGCTCCTGCAATCTCTTTGCTTGGTTGGGTAGTGCCTTCACCCTAGCTTCTCGGTTCAAGCAAAAGGAGTTGTGCAGGCTCAAGCTCACGTTCTTCGCCAGGTCTTCCTCTAGTATCGACTCCCTCGCTTTGGTATTGTCTCTAGACATCTTCCCCACTCTTTTCCATCCCGTCGTGATCGCATTACGATGGGTTAGCAGGGGTCTCTTGAAAGCTTCCGGCCCAATCTCGGCCTGGAACTGTCGATACTCTTTTTGATGTTTTCTCATGTGATCTTTCGTTGTCATGTACAACCAAGACGTCAGTGTCGCCCGAAACCATGGAAAGTACCTCAAGCGACTCCATACGTGCCTGACTTCCGTCGGTATGGCGAATACTTTGCACGCAGTCTCAAACAACTCGAGTCTCCTGCTGTAGTCTATCGCGTATATTGACTCAGCCGTTGGCTTCGTCGCCTCCCGATACTTCGTTATATTCTCTTCTATCCATCTCAGAGCTAACATCGTACTCACTACTAAGAGCGTCACCTTCTGCCGGTGATCCGGTAGTCCGATCGACCGAATCTCTTCCACATCCCACACCAGGCAAAGGTTCTTGTGATCTGGATACCACACCGTTTGTGCCAAACAGTGGCATGGGCATTCCCCATGAGAGATCTCAATGCTCCTGAGATTACGCTCCCCTGAGGCTTCCAAGAGAGGCTCAAGCTCCATCATTTTCTCGTGCATCGTGTCGTTGTCTTCCAGGTTCGGAGTACTTCCCACAGGTTTCCCGATCACGTTTTGTCTCTCGTGATCGCTCGTGTTTTCTCTTTCCAACTTCAGAAGATCTTCTCCCCAGATTTCGCTTAAGTCATCTCTCAATTCTTTTGGTACTGTCCCTTTGATTTTTCTCAACAACCTGTGCGAGTGATGCGACATCCGAGCCAACCTCACGCACTTGGGCACTGAGAAGGCCTTGTCCACCAGTATTCTCTGGCTGGACACTTCCACCATCGCCATGTGTAGCGGGTAGTGACTTCCGCACAAGTTGGCCATCATTGACCCTATCAGCGATTTCGCGTTCAATGGCAAGCCATAAGCTTCGCTCATGGGAAATCCCATTTCCGCCTCAAGACCAACCTTCCAGCTCCGGATGTGTTTTTGAGTCACCTGCAACACCCCGGGCCATGATTCTACGCTCAACGCCGTCACTAAATGATGTTCAGACTCCAGTCTCTCCAGTGCCTGCAGACCACACATTCTCGAGAAGAATCCGAGAGCTGTCGCTATATTCACCGTGGTTCTCGCGTAACATTCCGCTATTATTTGCACTTCACTTTTCTCCCTTTCTGTGATGTCTTCGAACCAAGTGACCAGGTCTTCTTTTTGAAACGACAGTATTCTGACGCATGACCGTCCATCGCAGATGTGCTCTCCGTTCCCACACGTCGAATCCAGACAGCTACCCGGCTCCAATTTCTTTGCTGACCCCGGGTCGCTCGTCCTTTCGCTTGGCTCTTGCATCTGGGGCGTGATTAGCTTATGTAGCACACTCAACTTCGCCAGATCTTCATCTTCCGTTGGTGCTAACCTCACTCGCTCTGTGGTTTCCTCGATTAGACTTGCATGGGGATGTGGACACCAGGAGGGTCTTAGTAGCTTCCATATCACTCCCAAGTTCGTGGTTAACAAGCCATTTCCACCGCCCATGTTCACTTCAACTCTCTTGTTTGAGCGCGGTATGCTTATCACCTCTGGTGTTTTCTCAAGAATCAGGCCCAGGCTCGGCCCCTCTTTTTCCACCGCGTCTATTTCCATTATTCTTTCTGTCCAAAACTTCAGTAGCTCCGCTACCTCATGGTTTCTGTGGGCTCCTCCAGCTTCCGAGTCTAAGAAGGGATTGTAGGCTATTCCCATCACTCCAGACACATATTGGTATTCCCCCTTCTCACTGAGTCTCGAGTACTGTTCTGACGAGGCCAGGTTACGGTGAACATCATGTTCTTCCTCGAACTTCTTATTAGAGAACCTCCGTACCTCGTCCAGCTTTCGATGGTTCTCTAAGGATAGTCTGGAACCATCTTCTTTCTCTATTCCTGTACTCTGATATACGTTCAAGATGATCGTTGAGACTCTTCTCTCCATGGTTTTACTTCCACTTGCTCTCTGGTGGCATGCCAGGATGGTGCTATCAGACATCATTGACATTGTCTATCTCAAGAAACATGTGGCATCTTTTCTTCTAGCCAGGCTCAAGTCTGAATTGTCCCTGGCCACGTGTTGCATCAGTGCCTGATACACCTCTAGCTTCTTGCTTCCCAACTTCAGCCTGTCATACGAGGTCAATGTCTCCAACTCTATTCCCACCAGACTCCAGGTGAACATTAATTGTCCCGCAGTTCTAACGAAGGGATTCGCCATTAGTGGCGGTGCTGATGAGGATGTCCTCATCGCCTCTTCAAAATGATCCTTCAACAAACTCTGCCAGGACCTCTTCAGATGACATGCCATCTCTATTTTATTAACCTCGGCTTTTTGCTGGGTGGCCCAATTGCGTCGCCTGCGAGCTATTCCACTGTCCAACTTCTTCAAGCAGTCCTCCATTTCCTTCAATGTTTCGAGGGCCACCCACCACGTCCGGGAAGTGTTCCTCGTCTTGTTCCTCTCCAATGGATCACTCGTCACTTGTTTGCCCATGTCCTGATGTGCCTTCGAGATCCATTCTTTGCCGATCTCCACTTCCCCTACCTGTCCGTTCGTTGAACCTCTCTTCACGTTTACCTTCTGAGGCTTGAATTCTTCTTCTGACGTCGAACTGGTGGAAACCTCTATTTCCTTTTCTACTTCAAGTGGTTTCCTGAGCTCCGAGCTGTTCTTGTATGCCGCCGTCTTGCATCGGGCCAAAACGATGGGCGCCGTCTCTCTCAAGTTTCCTTCCGAAACAGCATCCACTGAAGGACTACCCCATCCTTCCACTTCTCTCTTCCTCTTGCGAGTCTTCACATCTCTGCTCGAGGGTGTAGTGGCTATCATCATTGATTCGACCTCTCCATCCACTCCTTCCAACTCTTGCCTCCCCCCTGCTCGAGCCTTAAGGATATTAGTACTTTTAATCATATTACTAGTCCCAACCTTATCCCTTTTTATATCATCAACCATTTTATCCACAGTTTTTTGTTTCAGAGTAGAGCTGTCCTCACATTTCTCTTTTCTAGTCTTCGATCGTGCGTTCCTCAGCTCCACTAGCTTGTTCAGCAGCTCTTTTCTTGCTTTCTCATCCAGGCCCGTTCCTATCAGGAGCGGTTCCCCGAATCTCACTACTGCGTCCCACAGTTCCTTCTTGAACTTGTCCAGCGTCGTCTCGCTGCCCACTTCTCGATTGAATTCCCCCAGGAATTCCTGCCAAGCGTCATCCTCGAGAGATCCCAAGAATATGTCCCTGTTCCCTTCGAACGTGTTCTTCTCCCTTTCCTCCGAGCTCAAGAGTAACATCCCCATATTGAAGGTCTCACCTGCCAATGGCAACTCTAGGTTCTTCCGCGGGGACGGGTTCAGAGGTGGTGTGGCAGTATCTGCCCAATTCTCTTCGCTCAAGTCTTTCAACAGCTCTTGAGTGGTGAGTTCCTCCCCTGATGGCCCTGGTTCAGGTGTATTCCCCACCTCCATGTCTTCTCCAGCTTCACTGAGAGTTTCATCCATACTCTCTTCCTCTGATTCATTTCTTCTTCTCTCGAGAATTCTTTTGAATCGATCCTCAACGGGTCCACTCCTCTTGTCTCCAGGCGTGTCTACAGACAGTGGTGACGGTGTCGTAGGATCCAGCTTTTTATATTCCGTCAGGGCTACATGCAGTTGACCTGCTGCATCTAGTTCTGTTCCCACCTGTGTCACTTCTACTTGTTCCAAGCCATAGGGTGCCTTGTATTTTCTCATGGCAAATTTCATTTCGTCCACCAATGCGACGTGTCCCTCCATCACGATCATCCTGCCATCATCCCATATGGGTAGCATATTCTCAAGTCCTTCCTTCTCAAGAGTCCTCAAGACTTTCCGCACCTCATATCCAGGGGGCTGCGAACCTCTACTCTTTTTCGCTTGCGTCGTCCACGAATTTACCTTCATCTCGCTGGTGTGGAAGTAGACTGCCGCCGTGTAGCCGATGAACAGGGGATCCCAGCCATCCGTGAAATGCCTCTGCGTTTCCTCCGTCATCATCTTCGCCATTATGGAGGGAACCACCAAGGGACTATTCATTCCCAAGGTCATCCTCCTGACTGTCGGGAACTCAGGCATGGTGGCTGGTAGGATTTCTTTCTCCATTATGGCCTCCAGCTCCCTCTTGACTAGCGCAAAGCACTCCTTCCAGGCGGGGATTCTCAAGACTTCTCGTCCGTTGGCCGTCAATGGGTTTAGGTTCCAAAACTTTGGATACATTTCAATGGGGCCCTCTCGCTTGCCTCCCATTCTACATTGCATTTGTCCCCTGAAGTTGCACACCATCATCTCGGCATCTTTCACTTTTCCGAAGAGTACCGTGTTGCTCATACGCGCCCTGAGCACCTCCTGCTGACACCAATTCAGCGCTGTACCATCCAGTACGCTGATGAGACTCAAGTGCGTCACCGAGTGGCGATACGTTATCACCAGGGGATCTGGAAACGCGTACGTCACTGCTGGACCATAGATGCAGGTCACCACCTCCTCTAGACCTCGGATTATCCCCATTGGGTCCGACCTCATTGCCAGGCACAGGTCCGTCAACAGAGGCATCCCTCTGTTCGCCTTCTCCCATTCTTCTCTCGAGGTTGGGTTCTCATCTTCACCCGTCATGTATCGATTCTGCATCATGAGGTATTGCACCAGCAGTGTCTTCAACCCTGCGGCGCACTTGTAGGAGCTGGTTTCAATGCTCGTGTGGACTCCCCCCATAGACAGAGGTTCTCCATATTCCATTAACCGATGAAACGATACCAATTCCCCATGGGTCAAGAGTACTAGTGCCAGATACCCATCAACTCGAAGTGTCTCCACTCCTCGACTAAACATGTATGCTGGGCCCATGTTGAACAAGTATCTGGGGTAAACCAAATACAGGGCCAAGAGCAGGCTGATGGACATGCCCAGTATCTCCTGTACGAAGGCTCCGAAGATAGTCGCCGTGGTGCCGAACACTCCTGCCAAGAATTCTCTCTCCCAGCAAGGACTCAAGAACTTGAGAATCTCGTAATCTCTCCTAGTCTTCAATTCGCCGTTGGCGTGCTCTCTCCAAAATCCTCCAATCGTCACTTCATTGGCGGCCGAGACAAATCTAGCCACCGTCATGTCTCTCGTTTCAGCTAGCTCCAGTTGCTTCTCTAGAAAACTCCAGATTTGTTTCACGAGGAGTGGTGCTTCCTCCCTCGTCTTATTCGTGACGTTCTCCAGCCTTGGTGTCAGGAATGGCCACCAGCCATTCTCTTGAGTCAAGCGATATTTCATCGATTCTAACTGTTTCTCCGTCTCGACCACATTTCTTCTCTCGTTGCTGGGACCTCTAGTCCTGCTGGTGGAATTTGCGACTTTCACATCCATACTCCGGAACCACAGGCTGGCCGTCAACTGGTTTATCGCCGGGTGGTCGTCCCCGATGACTGGGCTGAACTTGAGTTGTCTAGCAAAGTTCGATATCTCTAGCAAGAGTACCTCATCCAATACAATCAGGACGTCGGCCAGTCCGTAAAAGCCCCTCAGTGCATGAGATATGTCAGCCCATGCGGCCGGCAATTCTGATTTGTAAAGCCTCAAGTTCAATGGCTCCAGCTCTCGATTGGGGGCTGCCATCAGAATCCGCCATTCACTCCCTTCTGCTATCAGGATCAAGACCGCGTACACGAATTGTAGGGCGGGTGGCATATTTGCGTATCCCGGGGATGTGGTAAACACCACCTTCGTCTTGGACCCAAATCTCGAGGCTACGTTCTCTTGTACCTCATTCATCGCCGCAAATAACGCCTGAATAGCCTCCCATATCTTCTTTGATGTCGGAATCTCCTTGCCCTTCAGTTGCTCAAGAAGTCCCATCGCGTGCAGGTGATCATTCATTCCTGCAAACATTAGCAGCTCAGGTTCACAGGGCATCTCCGACTTTATTGCCACCACTAGAGTCAACATCTGGTTCAATTCGGCTCCTGGCAAGGAGTATACCAGAATCTCCGGCCAGAACAACTTGGGAGACGTTCCTTCGAAGTCCGATCCCGCCACAATGACTACTCTTGCAGCAGCTGGATCTGCTCTATCATAAACTGCCAGAGTTTTGGCCAGTTGGGTGCCACCACAGGGCTTCCCGTACCTGGGATCTTCTGCCAACTTCGGACCTTCGTAAGCGGCATCAGGCAATTCCATTCCCCCCGGATTGAGTAGCTTGTCTACCACCTTCAACTGCGCCGGTGTTGCCAACCTGATCCTAGCGATGCCAGTTCGGTGCTTGGGAGGTTCTGTTATAAGTCCAGGACCCCCCAACAGTTTGAGAGGCCTGTAGTTAATGGGTCCCATGATCGTTTTTGTGGGAATTCCAGTCAGGTCTGTGGTCTCCATTAACTTCGCTCTCGAGAAGTGCGCTTCGTGAGCTTTCAACCAGTCTATGCAATGATGTCTATTCAAATCCTCGTGCGACACTCGTTCGATCCCCAGGGTTTCCGCCAACTCTCGTCTGCATTCCAAACTCTCTAGATCCAGTTCCTTCACCTTCTCAGGATATCTCAAGCGGGCAGTCTCCATAGACTTCTTTTCTCTCCTGCCATCTGCCACCACCACAGAGGACATCGCCGAGCCCGGAGGTGTTGATGACTCTACCTCCTCCGACTCCATTGGCGTGGCACTCTGCAATCGGGTCTGATTGCTCCTTGAACTGTCTCTAGTATCAACTCTCGCTCCCAAGCGACCAGCCAAGGCCCTCGAGGCAAGGAATGGTGGGTTGGGAGGTGGTCCTAAAGTGAATTGGGCTGTCTCCAGCAGGTCCGCCTCTAGCGTGTTAATGTGTTCCTGGAAGACGTCGTTCAGCCACTCCGCTCCCCTTGGCCTATCGAAATGGATTCCATCTTTTGAGGTGTCTTCAGGGAATCCCTTTTTCTCCATACGTTCTGCTATGTCCAACAGCCTGAGAGGAAGCACACTCTTCCGGTGTATGTCTCGGATCATCTTGTTCAGGCTCCGCACCTTCTGGTTCATCTCTAGGGCGTGCTGATCAAACATCATGTTGTAGGGGACCGTGCATACCGTCAGCAGGATGGGGTCCATCTGGATCCTCAGTTCCTCAAGAAGGCAGCTCATCTTGTCGCACAGCCTCGCTACTTTCCTCGCTTCTCCCCTTGACACGTCATTGGTCCCAACCATCAGGGTCACTGTGTAAACTTTGGTCATCCCTAGCATGTCCAGGGTTGCCAACATCTGTGGCGTGGCAGCTCCAGCGAAACTCAAGACTCCTGTCTGCCAATGGGACCGTATCTGGGTCAACACCCGCACCAGGCTATCCCCTATAATTAGGTGAACTGCACCCTCTGGCACACGAGGTGGCGCTAGATACTCCACCCAGGCTGCGTCATGGAAGCAGTCCCTCCTGGCTCCCTGTTCCGCACTCCAGTCCAGCCGATTGTGCCTGTGGTAGTTCCCTTCTGTATTCTTCTTATAGCTTGCGATCACGACATTCCTGACCGGCTGTTCCCTCCAAGTTGGGGGAAGCTCTGGCCTTGTCGATCTTTCACGACTCTGCTGCTGCAATGTCTCGCCTAGCTCCTTCAGGCGCGATGAGGCGCCACTCACCTGACTGCCACTCGAGGTCGAGGTTGGGGTATATCCTGGTAACACCACATCCATCAGAGGACGTACAGGTTGTGTCTCTAGGTTGCGCAAGGAAGGCGTCACGTCATTCGGTATCCAGACCTCTAACCCTTCGCTCATGTGTTCTCTGGCCTCGCGGTCAAGGTTGAACCGTCCTCTAGCCCTGGGAGCTTCATCCACCTCCATGCGCGACTCTGGCCTCGAGCTGGTCACCACTCGTTCGTTTGACCTGGCTCCCTTCTGTGCGTCAAGCTCGCGTTGTCGCTGTTCTATCCTTTCCAACTCCGACTTCAGTTGATCACGATTTGCGACGTTCTCCCGCACCCTCAGCTCCTGCTGATGTTCAGCCCTTAGCATCTCAAGTAATTTCGACGTCTGATCTCGCTCGTCGACTGCCTGGTCTCTCTCCAGCTGAAGCTTCTCCCTGTCCAGCTTCGCCTGATCCCGATCGAGGTTCGCTTTATTCCTTTCCTTCAGCGCCTTCTCGAGCTCTTTCTTTAGAACCCCCAGATCCGGATATGCCTCTGTCGTCTGTTGCGCTCGCGACATCGACGGCACCTTACTCGAGCTCTGGCCTGTGGATCTTGCTGTTGGTCTCGTCGGTAGCGGAAACTCTCCTGCGCCGTGTTCGGTGTTGTTACTCAGGCCAGGATTTCTTGCCAAGTCAAAGCCCCTTACTCCTCCATCCGCATTCCAAGATAACCATCTGGTCTGTTCTCGATTTGATATGCCCTCGGTGGTGTAGCCGACCATCAAGACAGCCTCCGTCGCAGACTCCCTGCACTCACCCTGGTCCTCCAACTGGAGGATCGCATTCAGCATCACCACCATTCTCTCGTCTATCTGGGTGTAGTCCAGGTCCCTCAAGCGTCTGTACAGCTCGTCAAGAGTGGGCTTCTTCAGAGCCGCGGGCACGGAGTTCCAGAATCGGTCTGCCATTTTTGCAACTTCGGGATGTATATAGGTAGATGTTAACCAGCTCAAGAATTACCTTACCAACTCAAGAATTACCTTACCAACTCAAGTATTACCCAATTCAAGAATTCTCTAGAAATGCTCTCTTGCAAGTACTTGCTGTAGATTCGGATTATCGCGTGTTCAATCAAGATTCTCTCTTTCTGTTTCTCGCTTGAGTGTAGTTGGATTTTCAACTTTGTTTTTCAAACTCGATCTGAAAACAGAAAGCTCATTAAAACTTAGCATGTCACGTTCCTAACCTAGAGACCCCCCTTCTACCCATATGGTTAAAATCTTATCATTCTCATATCACTTAAAGCAATTCGATTGGATTTTCCCTTAAGAACATGCAGATTCATTTTATGTTTTAGCACCATCAATTCTTTCTTTTTAAAATTCAATTGTCATGCCAATCACATCTTAAGATCCCTTTACCTGCGCCGCACCCCAGTACCTAACTCAAGACTCCTCCCTCACACCCGACCTGATACCTCCATGTACCCGACTCAGGCAATGCTCAAGTAGTACTTCTTGTGAAGATGCACCATTATCTCTGTTTCTGCAAAGACCACATGTAGGATAGCGTACAATTCCCTCGAGCTCAGTTTGCCCCTGTTTGGGTCGTACACCGGCATCGAGACCTCCACTATTCCTCTTTCAATCATGAAGTCACGTAGTCTTGTCAGTGCCAATATCACGTGTTCGGGATCAATTGTGTTTCTGTCGTTGACTCTCGTTACTAGGAAGCAGAGGTATTTGCCCGGGACTTGTGCCACTGACGGTGGAAGCGCTGCTATGCCTCCCAGTCCTGGCCTCTGTCTGAACAGAAACTCTACGTTCTGGTACTCTCTTTTGAAGTCAGCCTCCAATCTTGATTTGAAACTCATGTCCGCCGTGATGCAGATCGCGCTGGTCCTGTTTGACAGGATGAAGTCGCTATCCGTTATCATGATGTTCTCTGAGTATTCATTGGGTATTTCGAATTTCGTTTTGAAATTCCTTCCTATGGTAGGCTCTGGTTCTTCTTCCTCCAGTTCCAATCCGCTTGTTTCCCTCACTTCCTTGAGCTTCTTTATCATCAAATTTTCGGTGTGGGTAAGTCCTACCCCCACTCCCCGGACAAAAATATTTATCGACGTCCCCGTCGATGTAGTCGGGTCTGAATTGTCCTTGGGGATGTCCAGTGGTCTGTCTGTTGCTGTCCATCCGAAAAGAGGGTCCTCTGTCTTCATGTAATTTGCTGCTGATACATCGATTTGCTGAATGCTTTGTCCTTCGCGGCTCTCGTCTTTGACATCACGCATCCACTCTAGAATCCTCAAGTTCGTGTTCTCCCTCCTTTCTATTTCACTCTGCTCGAGATCCGTCTCCAATTCTGGCGTCGAGTAATCATCCTGCGGATAATGTCCACCATCGTCAATGACCTGCCATTCCTCTTCGGCTTCCAGTTCGCCTGCACTTAGTAGTTCATCGCCCAACTTGTCTGGCTGTATCTTATCGATCAAGAAGTCATCCCCGTACCTATTGTACCTCATACCTGTTCGTTTACGATTGCCAGTCCTGGTTTCCGGTGGTGTTGGTCGATCCGGCTCCATCCACTTCGGTACCTCGTTTTGCTCTGGGTCGTTCCAGTCTTCTTCTACAAATGAACCTGCATCCGACTCCACTTCTATCTTTTCGTTGTCGTCCAAACTCAAGTTCTCATTACCATCATTTTTCTCTCTAGTGCCTTTCTCATTCACTTCGCACGCTGGTTCCACCACCAGGTACTCAAGACCTTCCATGTCTTTTGGTAGGCACCAGTCCTCCGGGGACGGGACGTGAGGCTTCAGATTTTCGTAATGTGCTGCTCGCCCTGTACTCAAGCGATAGAACCGTCCTTGTTGATGTACTTCCGTAATCATGAACGGTCCTCTCCATTTCTTGAGTAGTTTCTTTGTTCCCTTGGGCGGTATGACATTTTGGAAGACCCACACGTATTGGCCCACTTCGTATGGCTTTGCTCTTAGTATCTTTTCGTCATATTTCTTGCGTTGCCTCATTTGCGCTTGCGCCGTGTTTCTCCGACATAGCTCGTTTAGCTCTTGTTGTCTTTTGATCGCTTCCTTCACGTATGCTTGAGGTGACGTCCTCTTCCCCTCGTACTCCGGGTAGAAGAATGTTATAGGCATTGCCCTTTCCCTGCCTGTCAACATCATGAAAGGACTGATACCCGTCGTTGAGTGCTGAGTACTATTATAGGCTCCTACTACCTGTGCCAGGTATTTGTCCCAGTCCGTCATGTATCTCGAGCAGTACACCCTGAGCATGTTGACCAGTGTCCTGTTCTGTCTTTCTACCAGCCCATTGGTCTGTGGATGATAGGTCGTCGAGTGTGCTTGAGCAATGTGTGATCTCTTCATCAATTCTTTTGTCAAGTCCCCCACAAAAGCCTTGCCGTTGTCCGACTGGAAAGTCATTGGACAACCATACCGCGATATCCAATGCGTTATCAGGTGATCACATGTCTCCTCTGCTGAGGCTGTCTGGCACGGAACCGCTTCCGCCAACTTGGTGAAGTGATCTATTATAACTAGTATTTGGTTATAACCCGACTCCGTCATGCAGATTTTCTGATGGTCTATCTGCACCACCTCATTGAATTCCGAACTCTCGACAGACTTGAGGGGAAACTTCATCTTCCTTGGGTCTTTTACTTGAAGGCATGCTAGGCAGGCATTCACCCATCTCTCGCAAGCTTTTCTCATTCCCGGCCAGTCAAACCTGTGAAGTATCCTTTGTTGTACTTTATCTATCCCCTGGTGGCCCATCTGGTCGTGTGATCTGAAAAGCACCTCCGTTTGGTACAATTGTGGTAGTATGATGAGGTTGTGTTTGTGTAATATTTTTTCCTCATCTCTTCTCTTGCACGCTACCACCCCTTCAGCTGTGTGATAAAGTAAGTCTCTCTTTTCTTTGTAGAACTGGCTCAAGATCTTGTAGCTGTCTTCCTCAAGTTCCCCCTTCTCCTTGACTCCCAAATGGATCCATTTGGAGAGGTTACTTGTCATTTTGTCATTCTTCTGGGCCCTTATTAGGTCAGACAGCCTGTATCTCGCCTTAACGTGCTCCTTTAGCGCCATGATCTGTCCATTCATCTCACCAGGGTTGTTGATGTCATCGCTCAGTTTCACACATATCATCCTTTTCACGATTTTCATGTCGTCTTCTGGTACCAGATTCGTTCTGACGTTTGAGTTGCACGATAGTTCCCTTAGTGGTTTTCTTGAAACTGCTATTTTCTCGAGCTCTTCACCACCTCGTACCTCTTGTATTTCCAGATTGTACGTCCCTGAAGATGGATCCGTCTGTAATTCCCTGTCGTGCTGTCTTATCTTCTCTTCCGCCAGTATCATGCATAGACTGTCTTGGTCTTCGCTGCTCTCATCCGAGTCTTCATCCCATTCTTCACGCTCCCCGGACAATTTCCCTTCTCCGGTTTCGTCTTCTTCCATGAATCTGGACCACTCCCCGGACTCTTGATCTAGTCCCAGGTGTTCAACTTCTTCTCTGAATGTTACTTTCTTATCCCTGACTTTTGTCTGCTCCAGAATTTTTTCGGGGATTTTTTCAACTAGTGATCGCACAACTTCCTTGCTATCAGTGATGCTTCCTTTTGAGACGTCAGTATTGTTCACTGTTTCTTCTCTCCGAAGTATGGTTAGTTCCGGTGCCTCCTGACCTTTCCCTTGGATCACGGGCTTGTCATCTGATAGTTTCTCAAGCAACCTCATTAAGTCTTCATCTATTCGGACCGTTCCCTCCTCTACCTGGATGAGATCATAACCTTTTGCCTTGAGTGTTTCCCTCACGATCTTGGACTTGAGCATTATTCCTATCGGAATCCCTCTGCTTTTCTTCAAGATGGTCTTTTCAAGAGGCTCTTTCGGCAATTCGGGATGATCTTCAATCGGTTTGCCTGATTTGTCCAGCCATCTCGTGAGTGGAAGACTGTCGTACGTTTCTTTGTCCATAAAGGAGAAGCCGTCTTTGATCTCAGGTCTGTCCGCCTCTCTTTGTTCTTGCCTCTCGTAGAACTCCGTCTTCTTACTCAAGCTGTCAGCATTTTGATGTTTATCTCGTGTTCTGTGCTCAATTATCATGTTGTATCCATCCAAGCGAACTATCCACCTCCCAATATAGCTCTGGTCCATTGAGTACGTTTTCAGCCAGCTTAGTGCTCGGTTGTCGACTCGCAGCTTGAAGGGCTCACTGCCTAAGTATGCTCTGTATTTTTCGACAAAGGTGACCACCGCGAACATCTCTGCTTTCGGTGCTCCGTACTTCATTTCTGTGTCACTTAGGACCTTGCTCCCGTATGCTATTGGTCTCAAGACTGTCTTCCCATTCCATTCTTGTTCTTGATGGAGAATCCCAGAAATAGCGACTACTGACGCATCCGTGTCTAGCACGTACATCCCCTTCTCAGTCGGCATACCCAGTACTGGTGCCTCACACAGCTCTTTCTTTATTCTCTGGAATGACTCTTCTGCCGCGTTGTTCCACGTGAACTTCTTGCCCTTATGTCTCATTAATTGTTGCATCGGGTATACCTTGTCCGCATAGCCCTTGATGAATTCTCTATAATAGTTGGCGAAACCCAGGAAGCTCATCAGCTGGTGTTCCGTCTTCGGTGATTTCCAGGTTAGGACTGCTTCCACGGCGTCTGGGTCAGGTCTGATACCGTGTTTATCTACCATCCTGCCCAAGTATTTAATCGAGTCCTTGAGTATCTCGCACTTTGATGGTTTACACTTCAACCCCGATCTTTTCATGCACGCGAACACCTCGTCAAGCCTCTCGATGTGGTCTTCTAGTGTTGGCGTTGCTATTACCACGTCGTCCACATAGCACATTACCAGGTTGCCGTACTTCTTCGTCACGCCTATCAACGCGTGTGCCATCAGCCGCTGAAACGTGGCTGTTGCATTGCAGAGTCCAAACGGCATCCGTTTCCATTGAAACAGACCCAACTCGCAGGCGAACCCTGTCTTGTCCCTGTCTTGCTTCCTTAATGGTACCTGCCAAAAGGCCGAGCCTAAATCAAGAGTCGTAAAAAATTTCGCATCACCTTACTTCGAGAGGCTCTCATCAATTCTAGGTATGGGATAGGCATCCTTCACCGTGACGGAGTTCAGGTATCGAAAGTCACAACAAAACCTTAACTGGTCGCCTTTCTTTTTGGCCATCACTACTCCACACGCCCACGGTGACTTGGATGGTTCTATCATGTCATACTCTAGTAACGTTTCGATTTCTTTTCTACACGCGTCCGATTTGTGTGGGGTCATGCGCCTCGCCCCCTCCCTGTGTGGCACCGCGTTTTCCTCAAGTTCTATTTCATGTTCAACAAAATTACAACACCCGATATCCGCCTTATGCCTTGAAAAAACCTCCTCGTTCCGCTCTAGTACGTCCTTGATAGCTTCGAGCTGTTCATCTTTCAGTTTGCCCCTTAAATGTTCAATCTCCGGCAGAACCGGTTTATCAGTTTGCATTTCATCTAGCGTGGGTCGCTCTGGAAAGTTCGAACAGCTCGAAAGCCCATCGTCCGTTTCTGACTTAAGTGATTTGATAAGACCTGAAGAATCTTTTATTCTCTGCAATCGTCTCAAGATACAAATTTTGTCCCTGTGATTAGGACAATCAACAACTTCATTTTGTTTTGAGTTTTCAATTGTTTCGTATCGAGTTTTAACTGGTAAAGCATATCCCAGCTTCCTCCCTCTCTGTATCGTGATCGGTATATCAAGGGTATTCAACAAGACACTGACGCAGAGGCCGCTCTTCGTTATCGAAAATGATCTTCCTAAAACAGCAGCGCTTTGACTATTGGGATTCGGAACTATACACACTTGCTTGTTGTCACTTAGTTCATTATAATTTTTCATCCTCAAGCTTACGATTGCCGCTTCATTAGCTTTTAACCTCACTCTCCTACTCAAGAATACCGGTGCTTTGTTTTCATTCGCCATTATTAAATTTACCGGTTTGATTGCGTACCTCCTATCCGGGTTCCGTATCCTGAACATTGCATTATTTAGATCAATCGTTACGTCGAAATTCCTGATGAAGTCTCTGCCCAAAATGAATTGGTCAGATTCATCTAGGTTTTCTACCACGATGAAGCTCATCCACAGGTTACGTTCCCCCAAATTGAGGGCTATTATCGGCGTCCTGCCCAACACCCGAAGGGCCCCTTTGTTTGCAGCTGACAGCCGTATTCTCGAGTCTATCAAGTCACCTTTGTCAAAGCCCATCTTTTCCCATGTTTCGATTGGTATGACGCTCAAGACTGCTCCCGTGTCGAGTAATCCACGTAACTGAGTCTTTTTGCCATTTATGTCTAGCACGTGCCCTGTCACGTCTGCTTCCGTCCCGATGTGCATTGCATCTTCTTCGAGCATAGCACAGTGTCCAATCGATCTTACTTTCAATTCTTCTTTCCCTACATAGATTTGTCCAATTAGGTCTTCGTCGCATGTTATCATCGTCTTGGTATAGATGTTGATTCCATCTATATTTAGCATGACCTCGTGTGGACCATAAGCTTCAGTGTACCTATTATCAACACGTACCGATTTGCTGCCCCCTCTCGTGAGTAGTGCCCTGAGCGCTCTAGAAGTCGTTTGTGGACTTATTCCACTCAAGTAGTCTGCATACACGTCAATGTGCATTATCGTCTGGTCGCTCGGCTCGCTCAAGTTTCTGGTTACCTCGTGTCCGCCCACTGTGATTATCGACATTATTCTTGCTCCGATTTTCGATATTCCAAAAGGTTTACCTGTCACCATTTTCACGGTGTTACAATTCCCGGTCTCCATTGAGCCCGTTCTAGCCTCTGGTATTGAGTTCGATCCGGTTAATGCTTCGTTAAAATTCTGTCTTTCGATCTCCAACTTTAGTCGTTGCTCTATTTCTTTCGCAGCCAGATCTTGTTTCACTTTGGCAATTGCTTCCGTCGCCGCTTTCTCATAATTTCTCATCTCTAGAGAGCTTCCGGCCGCGGACTCTAACGCACCGCTAACATGTGTAACAGCTTTCACTGTCTTCGTCGGCAATTCGGTGTTTGGTGCCCCCAAGTTCCTAGATTCAAACTCGTTTTGCCTGTTCCGCTGATTCTGCACCGCCGCTAATGCCAACTTATGTTTGGGGTGATTCTGGTTCTTGACCGCTTCCCAGAACAAGGGACAATCCATTCTGAAGTGCCCCTCCTGGTTACAGAAGAAGCATCTGGCGCCTATCTTGATGATTAAGCCATTATAGTACTCGTGTTCCTCCATCTGGCTCATATCCTCTTCATCCGGTGCATAACCTAGGCTCTTCATGCCTTGTTTGTACGTTGTGCAGTCAGCCACATGATGATCCGCTGACCCGCAGTTTGCGCATGATCTGCGCTTGTCCATATCATCTCTAGGCTTGTACCATGATGACCTCTGGGGTTGGCTTCCCCCTTGCGTGTTCCTGTTTTCGGAATATGAGTACTTCTTAGGTTTCATCAGCATGTATTCTCTTGATTTCTGTCTCATTTCTTCTGGGGTGGGTGCGCTGTCCTTCGACAATGTGTAGTATGTTGCTAACATTGTCCTTAAGTCATCACTTTTCACCCCATCGATGAACTTCGAGGCAATGCTAAAGTTCCGTCTATTTGTCGACTCCTCTGGGTCACTCCTCCTTCTCAAGCTCTCGAGGTCATCTAGGAACCGATCTATTGACTCGTCGTCCCTCTGCCTTCTCTTTTCAAATCGCATCATCGCTTGGTGACCCTTCATGCCTGACCCGAATCGATTCAGCAATATCTCGAAGATCTTGTCCGCGGTGTCGCGTTCTTCCTCCTTCTTTGCGACCACGCATTTTAATGCCGTTCCTTCCAAGTTGCTCAGTATGGCTGTACATGCTTGTCTTTCGTCACTCAAGTTGTCTTGTTCTAGGTGTAATCTCATCACTTCCACCCAAGTGTCAATGCATCCATCGGAGTCGTCCTTGAATTCTTTTGGCTTCTTGAATGTCTTTCTTGATTTTCCCTCTCTCCTGTCGCTCGAGTCAGTGTTCCTCGTGGCGAAGGCCTCTAGAGTCCTGTTCATCATCTCCCAAGTGCTGGCCCATGTCATAGCATCCGGTCCTGTGTTGCTGTTAGCTGTTGAATCTCCCGGAGCAGTCGTTGTATTCGACGTTCCATTCTTCATTATTGTTTTCGCAGCTGTTGGTGCTATGCTTATCGCATCCCTGGTTAAGGGCAACGGTGTCGATTGCCGTTTGTTCCTTTGTGGTTCTACAAAGTCAACTCTGGTGCTTTGCGTACGATCCGCTGCCGGTCTTTCTTGTGGAGTAGAACCTCTCAAGATTGCATCCAACTTCGCCTGTATTGCACACGAACTCTCGGCTTGACTCTTGCTCATTGTGTCCATTCTCCTTTCCAGGCTCCCTAATTGGCTGTTGACATCATCATATCGGTTCTTCAACTGTTGCATGTCTGTTTTGATGTTCTTTTCTCGTTCTTCATTGGTGACTTCTACCTTATCTGACATTTCCTTGAGTCTCTCATCTGTTGCCTTCGCTAGGTTAAAATAACTGTCTAGATACTCGTGCTTGTTGTATCTTATCTCCTTTTTTATCACCTCTCTGTCTTCTTCACTGTGCTTAAGTCTTTTGTCAATCTGATTTAATTTCGCCAACAAGTCACCCAGCTCAATGGTAGTCTCTTCATGGTCAGCTGTCGGTCTCTCTTCGGCCGTAGCCTCTGCTTTAGCTTGTTCCTCTCTTGGATTGGCTTCTGAGGTCTTCGTGCTCACTGTCCCAAATGTTCGTGCTCTTTCTGCTTTTGGTTCTTCAGTCACGTTTTCTTTTGATTTTATTCCGAACATTATTCCCAATTTTTCCGTAAAAGATGTCCTCTTTACTTGAGAGTCTTCTTTCACCGTTTCTTCGGTGTTGCCTATTGCATCTTCCGCGTCATCTATCGGTGAGAACTCTATGGGTTTCTGGTTCGGTTCCTCTGCATTGGGCATTGGAGTTGACTCTGTCGCCATCTTCCTTGTTTCATCCACACTTTGATCGGGTGTCTCTAGATCAATCTCGATGGTGGGTTCTACTCGCTCCCCTTCCGTGCCCTCTTTCGCCCTGTTCTCCGCTGTACTCCTTGTGCTGACCATGTTAACTGAAAAGTTCGTCTTTGTTATCTTTGGGCCCGTTGATGTCGTTCCGCGCAGCGATGAATTATATTTCGTGTTTGATCCACTTGACCTTTTTTCGAGCACCGGTACCCTACTCCGCCTCATTATTTCTATTTACAACTGCTTCTATTTACAATTTTATTATATACACGATTCTATTCTAAGGGTAAAAAAAAATATTTTTTGTGGTAACAAACTCTGTACAACGTGTTAAAAACCTTATCCAATTCTCTTTCTAAAACCTCCTTCTAAAAATTTTCCTTAATTTGGTCTCAACCCTACCTATTTCGATTTGTCTTATTCTGTCTTAAAACGCACTTGTTGTAATTTGACTTCAATTTCTATACCGTCCCAAGACTATTCGTCACTATCACAGTACTCTCCGCTAGTGTCCTAAGACCCTTGTACCAAGGCCACTGTTCCAAGACTAATGTCCCAAGACTAGTGTCCCAAGACTACTGTCCCAAGACTAGTGTCCCAAGGGTAGTGTCCCAAGACCAGTGTCCCAAGGCTAGTGTCCCAAGACTACTGTCCCAAGACTAGTGTCCCAAGGCTAGTGTCCCAAGACTACTGTCCCAAGACTAGTGTCCCAAGGGTAGTGTCCCAAGACCAGTGTCCCAAGGCTGGTGTCCCAAGACTGGTGTCCCAAGACTAGTGTCCCAAGACCACTGTCCCAAGACCACTGTCCCAAGGCTAGTGTCCCAAGACTACTGTCCCAAGACTAGTGTCCCAAGGCTAGTGTCCCAAGACTACTGTCCCAAGACTAGTGTCCCAAGGGTAGTGTCCCAAGACCAGTGTCCCAAGGCTGGTGTCCCAAGACTGGTGTCCCAAGACTAGTGTCCCAAGACCACTGTCCCAAGACCACTGTCCCAAGACCCTGTCCCAAGACCCCCGTCCCAAGACCACTGTCCCAAGACCCCTGTCCCAAGACCCTGTCCCAAGACCACTGTCCCAAGACCCTGTCCCAAGACCCTGTCCCAAGACCCCGTCCCAAGACCACTGTCCCAAGACCACTGTCCCAAGACCCTGTCCCAAGACCACTGTCCCAAGACCCTGTCCCAAGACCCTGTCCCAAGACCACTGTCCCAAGACCACTGTCCCAAGACCCTGTCCCAAGACCACTGTCCCAAGACCCTGTCCCAAGACCACTGTCCCAAGACCCTGTCCCAAGACCACTATCCCAAGACTGCTCTGTCCCAAGACTTCTTCGGTCTTGTCCCAATACTCGTCACGGAGTGTCTTCCTCGTTGTAGGGTCTTCTTGAATCACCGTACCTTGTACCACCACTCAAGCTCTAGTAAAATTTTCCCAAAAACCCTCTCTTAAAAGCCAAATGCTGACCCCCCTCTTCTTTTGGTTGTTTCTATTTCAATGTAGGTGCGCAGGTATCTTGTGATCACCTGTTCGTATAAAACCAAACACAAATCCTCACTATAATGCAACAAAAATCTAAGTAAGAAAAATAATAAAAACAGAAAAATGAGCCCACCTGAAATTCAAAGGTGACCAATGTCTACCTTTCGTCTAAAAAAATGTCTGGTACCTAATTGCCACGCGTTTTCCTCCCCCCACTAGTGATCTTATGGGGTATCACAAAAGCTGTCTATATCCGGTCCCCCCTACCAAACCAACCAGCGTACCAGTCTTAACTCGAGTTGAATTTTGGATCTTCACCTAATATTACCAACGCGTGTTAATTTCTAATGTAACTAAGTCAACGATGTCGACTAATTAGTTACTCTAATTTCCCCCTTTTTACAATTTACAACCGCCAACCTCTAACTTAACCAGTCCCCCTTCTAACCTCCCCCCTTTCTAGCCCCCCTTCTTAAGCCTAAAAATTACTTTAAGCGCCGGGTGCTAAACCTCTCAAGAGAAAACCGTAGACCTGTTTCCAGGCCTGCTCAAGTAAAAACGTTCCTCAAAACTGGGGGATTTCGCTTATCCAATTTTACACTTATCTCCTATAATGTAATGTGGATTCTAACGATACCCGTTCTGCCCAACTTGAGAACTCGAGAATTGCCAAATCCTTCTTGGCTGCTTTCCCACTCGACTGGTCACCTGTTCCAGTCCAGTCTCCTATTGGTTCAGCTCAAGTGTCCCTGAACCACTTTCCCACTCGGCTGGTCACCTCTTCCAGTCAAGTCTCCTATTGGTTCAGCTCAAGTGTCCCTGAACCACTTTCCCACTCGGCTGGTCACCTCTTCCAGTCAAGTCTCCTATTGGTCCAGCTAAGTTCCAAGCTATCTGAAAACCCTTGACGACGCCCCACTTCGGGCACTTTATTCAGTTCAGTTTACTGGTTTAAATTGCTAGGTTGATCGAAACGATCGAACTTGTAAAACAGTATGGGTATACTATTTAATTAATATAAAGGTTTGATCCAACTAATCTGGTGTCAAAGTCACTGTCTTTTTTCGTTTTATGGTTTTTGTTCCTTTTTCTATTCTTTTTTGGTTTTTGTTTTGCTTTTTGTCTTTTTGCTCGTGTTTTTGTCTCCCTAGTTGCCCCCCTTTACTCGGTTAGCTAAGCCTCGTTCGGAGAGCGTACCAGGAAATTTTCTCGAGTTTTCTTAAAAAGCTATCACGGTACAACCGGAAGGTTTGCACGTTCCTGTCGAACCGTACCGCCGGTACTCTAGAATGGGCATTCAGCCCGAAGCTGTCTCAAGTGGGTTCGACTCCGTAGTCTTGATGTCGTAAACACCCAGGAGCGCCATAAAAACACTATGTAACATTCGTCTACTGCAGTCACACATGAGGCTTAAGAAAAATAGGCCCTATAACCACTGGCTCAAGGGTCAGGGACACCATCTCTTGTGTTTTTCTACCTCAAGAACGGTCGGAGCCAGTTCGGTTCGCTTGTGACATGAGACTACGACCCGTTACAGCTTAAAGGCTACTACTAAAATATCCCCCCCACTCTAGAATTAGAAACGTCCCCATACTTAGGTCTCTAGATACCCAAAATACATGAACGCCGTTAAAAACCGGGTTGGAACAATCCGTTAAGTTACTTTTTATTAGACAGTGGAACTTTGATCCATTTCAGATGGATCAACCTAAAACTCGCCTTACCTCAACATCACAATTATAAAACACACTCTAGGAATTTAAATTAAGTACTCACATTGTAGCACGCTCAAGAACCAGGAAGTAAATAAGTCGGTAAACAACTCAAGAATTAATAAAGTAACTAATATGAGTTTAATGTTAGTCAGTTTTAACAACAAGAACAAGTTTTTACTCTAGACTGCAAGTTCTCGTGAACCATTGGGACACTCAAGCTGTCCACCTTTCCACCGAAGGTTCACTCTAGTCCAGTCAATAATAGTATTCCAATCGTAACAATCCAATTCGTGGGAATGCTCTCGTCTCTGTTTCAGATGGGACAGCTCTACTCTAGGCTATTATTGCTATTGAAATTGCGAATAGCAATTTCCCACCGATTTTTCTAGCAACTTTCCCGCGATTGTTATTCAACTGTTCTGAAATTGTTCTGATCTCTTTTTCTGATTTTCAGTTCTCGCGAGAAAATCGTGCATGACAGGTTCCATTCGAAATTTTGAAAAATTAAATTTCACTCCAAAATCAAGTGTTTTTTTCTTCTCTCAAGGTCAAACTTCCAAATATGACCGACTGGCACAAGCATATTCGAGTTTTTTAACAGCGAACCTTCCGAATTGACGGTTTTAAGCGATTAACGACGTTATTGGAACGATTAGTCAAACGGTGAAGGTCAAGATATTCTGGTATTTTGAAATTTTAAAAATTCGAAGTATGACGTCATATTTCTGAGAAACGTCAGAAACGGCCATTTTGGCAGAAAACTGGAAGAACAACACAACAACATTAGTTGCGATAGCGTTAACAACGGAGATTGTGCTTGAAAAACAGCGACGAATTGCAGAAGTAGCAGAGACCGCTCCGAGTTGCAACTATTGTGTCGCTACAATAGTTGCAAGGCCGTTGCAAACAACGGTGAAGGGTGGAAAACCAGCCTTCCGGAAGGAGAATAAGGGCCTTAATTCAGGAATCCGGAGGGGTCTCGGGACTGGAACTGATAGAGTTTTATATTAACTGTTAGCTTACCTGTCATGTCCTGATTTGAATTTAATTAACATCTGAATACATTTTGCTAGGATGAGAAGCTAGGAGTTGGGGGAAAGGGTTGATCCATCTTCGATGGAGATGATGATTTTTATCTACTGAACAAAAACAATAAAAATTCAATAAGTAGTAGTAGCCCTGAGTTTAGGAGTGACCTCGTGGTCTTGGGATACTGAGACCCAGCCATGAGCTCACTATTCCTGCATGTAATCTGGTGAATTTGAGTGTTTTGACCGAAGCCGAAAGCAGGAACGTTTTTGTCGACCCGATGCTAGAAAGACCACCAAAAGTACTGGCTTGGCAGAGACGGTTGAAAACATGTAAAGCTCTGTTTAGACGTTAGCCAGTCGTCTTAGGACTTAGTTTTATTTTCCGTCGATATGTATCTTCCGGGCGAATGTTACATAGATGTTTTTACGGCGCTCCTGGGTGTTATTCTTTTTTTAACATCATGACCGGCAGAACCGTTAACGAGCACTCCTTGCCGAGCGGATGCTCACATTAACGCCCTTAATAGGCCTAAACCGCTGGTGCGGAAGGGTAGTTCGGAACGCGGAAGCCTTCCGGATTACCGTGAATAGCTTTTTAACCTAGTTAAGACCGAAAATTCACGAACCAGGAAGGGTGGGGGGATTCGCGGTCCCGTCGTTCCCTGAGAGGTTTGTGACCAAAAACACTTAGAGATATATTTAAAACCAAACAAAAAGTAGTATAGTACCCAAGAAAAACAAAAAAAAAACATAAAAAAAATAACTGAAAAAACCAAAAACAGTAAAAAAAAAAAAAGTAAAAAATCAGTAGAAATCATCACCCCAGACAAGATGTGATCCGACCCTCCCGTTTGTTGTTGATAGATATATTGTTGTTACAGGCATTTATATCAGTCAGGATTGTTAGGATCAATTTTGTAGCCCGTTTGTGAGGCTTGTACTGTAGGGTTATTTGAGCATTTATCTGCTGTTTTGGATCTTTAAGGACAATGCTCACAATTTGGCCGAAATCTATTGTCATATTTTCAACTTGTGCTTGGAACAAGGTATTTTCCCGGAGTTTTGGAAGCTTGCAAAAATATCTCCCTTGCCAAAAGTTTCGTCTCCAAAGCAGCCAAAGGATTTGAGGCCTGTCTCTGTTACTTCTGTTATGTCCAGAGTGTTTGAAAGGTTAATTTACCAGAACTATCTGCAAGGCCCTTATAACAGATGGCCTACACGTAACCAGTATGGTTTTCGTAAACATTCTTCTACTTCCTGTATGCTCATTAGGCTGCAACATCATCTCTGGAATTTCCGTGAAAACTATGATTATGTTCGCTTCTTTTCTCTAGATATGTCAAAAGCTTTTGATACCATTTCCCACAAGAGTGTTATAGAAGGAGTAATGAATATTGTCCAGTAGTCGATCCTGCGGTTGTCAACATAATCATTAACTTCTTGCAAAATAGAGCCCATTATACATCTCTCAATGGCTTGGATTCAACTGTTTTGTATACTAATCAGGGTGTCCCTCAGGGCACTGTCCTTGGTCCGCCTCTTTACAATTGCTCTACCCATGCTATTGATGTTTCAGATAATTCCACCACGTTATCAACTTATGCTGACGATAATAATCCTCTTTTAGCTGGCTGCAATAGCGCTGACAAGGCTCGGGAAGTTATTAGTTTGCTCTGTCACCAATTTGACGCAAGAAACTTGTTTCTCAATTTTCAAAAATCTTCCAGGGAAATGCGTATCATTTTCAACCATAGTGGCAGTAATGTCATACATATGGTTGAGGGCATTGAGTTAGTTGATGACCTCAAAGTGCTGGGGTTTACGATTGACTCCAAATTTGGTTTTTCTAAGCATATTGACAAAGCTGTTAAACAATCGAATTCTATATTTTTTTCAATCTGGCGCCTTGGTAAAATCGGTTATCCGAAGGACGAATTTGCTATTTTGTATCGTGCTTTTGATCTCCCAAAGCTTTACTATGGCATTAATGTTTGGGGTGGTTCAAATGTTAAAGATCTAGAGAAGATAAATTTGTTTCAAAGACGTGCAATAAGGCTCGGCGTTACTGATACTTATGAACCAATATCTGCAACTATTAGAAGAGCTGACCAAAAACTCTACGATGCAATCCTCCAAACAGGTTCTAATCATCTGTTGTTTGATTTAGTTCCGACACGTTGTATCTACTCAGCAAACAACCTGCGCTGTCGTGATCCAACTATTGCTCGCTGTAAGATGGAGAGGCAAATGAAAATATTTCCTTATCGCCTGCTGCGCAGACTTCATGACATATAGTTTAATTTGTTATGTCTTATTACAATTTGTAGATGTCATTCTATAACTAATTTAAGCATCTATCTATCTATCTATCTATCTATCTATTTAAGTACGTTAATGATAAATTGCGTTCAATCCGGAAGGGTCAGCTGATTTGCGCTCAATCCGGAGGGGTCTTGGGAGAAGACTGATCCGAATGGCAGTACAAGGAGCATCAAGAAGGGGCTCAACGACAACAACAATCGACTGTTGGGTATCGTTAACAAGTTTTGTATCCCTTTTGGTACAAAAAATTAAGATAGGAATCTGTGGGGGGCTCGACAGTGCTGCACTGTAGTGACCCTTCACCGAACTGCGAATATCCGAGTTAAGCACCTTAATTCGGATATTAAAAAAACCCGGAGGGGTATAGTATTACTAATGATATTACTAATATAGCCTATATTAATACTCCTATATCGTTTTTTACTGAAAAACACAGAAAGCAGACCGGTTTTTATGGTCAAAATAGCGATATTTTGATTCCCCCACAAGTCGCGATTTTTGAGATATCGATTTTTTTTGAAACGGAAAAAAGCGCTAAAGTAGTTTGTTACATCGTAACTGCACTACCATAATAGATAGAACCGGTTAAGTTTAGTTCGGAAGTGGTTGGAACTATTTTGGAACCAAAAACCGAATTTTCGTGATTTTTGAGAAAACGAAACACTATAAATTCAGAAAATTTTTCGAAATTTTTGAGTTAGAACAGTAAAAATAGTTGTTCGGACAACGTCCACTAGTGAATCTACAAGTTTTAAAATCCACTTCCCGAAAGCCTTCCGGGTCGCAGAGAAATCGAACTTAAGGTGTTTGATTTGGTGGATTCATCAATCCGGAGGGGTACAGGTAGCATAGTTTTTCGCAATTTTTTTCAACTAAAGCGTTTTAGATCGGGTCTTTTGCATTGAACTAGAAGATCGTAGGTCTTCTGAGCTCGGATCAATAATTGTTAGGTCGAAAAGAACAGAATTGCGGAAAAAGTTAGGCGGAACCTATAAGAGACAAATTTTTTGACTTTAGAAAAAAAGACGTTTTGGTTAGTAACTTTGGAACTACTGGGCATATCGAGTTGATCTTACTGATAGGGACAAAAGTTTTTCAAAAAAGTAAGCGTGAAAATTTTTTGAGATTGTTTTTAGCAAATTCACCAATTTGGGAGGGTAGACCTATCACGTTTTATAAATTTTTTTTAGAAAAGCCCTTACACCCCTACCAAAAGGTAATAGAGGTTGAATAAAGTAACTTTAGGCTCTTCTAGACGAAAAGGGAAGGCTAAAGGCACAGGAAAACCTTAATCGAACCGAAGTTAGGCTAGCGATAAGACCCTTCACCGTTAGCGTGAATTGTCAAATAAGAGGCTTAACTTCAATCCGGAAGGGTCTAGGAAGGCATTACATACCCTTCCTAGTTAATTGAAAAAGCAAAATTGCATCGGAGAACGTATCCGGAGGGGTATAGGTTGAAAGAAGGAAATCTCCGAAAAGCTACTTTTACAAACCAGAGGGCTCCCAATCCGGAGGGGTCAAAAATTTTTTCAAATTAGGAGGGGTCCGAATCCGGAGGGGTCCTATATTTGCTAATTCGGAGGGGTCCCAATCCGGAGGGGTCTTGTATTTTCCAACTCAGAGGGGTCCCAATCCAGAGGGGTCTAAATTTTGTTAGTCCGGAGGGGTCCTATTGTTTTCCAATCCGGAGGGGTATTATTTTATTAAAGGACTTAGGTAAACGGAAGAAAGACTAAAGCGAGAGGTATTAGGTTATTAGCAGACAGGCTAGGAATCAGTGACTGCACTGGTAACTTGCCTTTCAATAAAAACCAGACCAAAACAAAACAGGTCCGAACTCGGATAATCGCGACACTCAGTCTAAACTAAAAAGAACGTAATTCATTGGTGTGGATTGAAACCCAATACGTTTTTGTGAAAAGTGACTGCCCTGAGGATTGTAGTAGGTCTAGCTCGGGCAGTCCGAAGGTAGATAGGTAACACAGTACTCGGTGGGTGCAATAGACGCCCACTTGAGAAAATAACGGCTTTGAAAGTTTTGTCTGTTTGGTGCAGCACCAAGCAGGGAAAGCTCTTTCTTTAGAAACAGATTCGACTATTGTACTGCAACCGACTAAAAGTACAATACACATACGTTTTTTTGATAGAGGTATTCATATATAATCTGTCATTATATATTATATTTTTTCTTTTTGTTTTTGATTTTAAATCTACATAAACTGTGCTTGATTGGGTATTGAGCACACTATCTTTTAAATTGACTGATAACATCATATTGTGCTAGTTCTCAAATCTTACGACCGATAATCGGTTAGTGTGAATAAATCATATACAAACTGTACTCTGATAACATACAGGGATTCGTGATCACTATTTTATAGAATCTTGTGAAATTTATTGTGTTGTGTCATTATCATTGGTAGTCAAACTATAAGGTCACTAGCAATCGAATTAAAAGTATAGGCATTAAGAAGTGACAAATTGAGAATGAGTCTAGACAAGTCAAGGATACCTAAACGAAGTAATAGCTCTAGGAAATTCATACCTAAAAAGCAAAGAAAAACAATGACCGATCTTTTTGTGGATTGGATCAAACGAGCCCGGACCGACAAAGAGGAGACGGTTTCAGGCAGAATGGTTGAAACGAGGAGTCAGAAGACCTCAGATGAGAGAAAAAAATTGTTAGAAGTGGAGGTCAATACGGACCAGGCCATGAATGACAACCAGGAAGTACATGAACTGGAAGGGAGAGGCAGAAGGCTGGCGAGTGAATCTACTCCGGTAGAACAAGGCCATGATTTTGCCACTTCCACCGGGACATTGGATCGAGAGGAGATGTCGGAACTGTCCGACATCTCAACTGAAATAGCGGCAACTAGAAGGTCTCCAACAGACAACACCATGATGGCAGGCGGGACTGAGAAACAAACAACGTCATCATCGTTCTCAGAAAGAATGAGGAACACCTTAGGAAACATCTTTCCATTCACCATGGGAATGGGCGCAGGAAATGAAGGTGAATTCCAGGAGGAGGAGGAGGACGAAAAAGAGCAAGAGGATTTTGGATCTCAAGTCAGCCTCAATAGTTCGACCCAGGAGAATGAGGCATACGTCGAAAGAGACAAATTTGGTGTGGTGAGAACGATAAGCAATGAGGTAAACACACCGGGCCAGTCGAGAGGCTTCGCGATTATGACGAATTCAGAGCCGCAAACTGGGGAGAGTAGAAACAGAGGGCTAGGCAACGCATTGGCGCGTCCTGAGGTGAATAATGAAAAGACGTCGAGGCAGAGGGTCAAGGCCCGAATCTCGACCAGCATGAAGCTACCTGGGACCGACAGGGTTACACCGCCACTAGTGACACCACTCGTGGATAACGGGGCAGCACTAGAAGAAGCCTTGAACAACATAGTGGACAGTTTAGGAGAACAAAACGAACAGATGTCCATAAGAATGAGTGAACTAGAAAGAGCAGTTCACATTGAAAGAGAAAGTCTGCGGGAAGAAATAAATCGCAATAGGCAAGAAGTTGGTAGGAGCGAAAAACGCTTGAAAGAAAAAATGGACGAGCATATAGTGAAGAACTTGTCGCGAATGACAAGAGAAGCGGAACAGAGAGAGTTACGCTTAAGAGACGACATGGAGAAGTTAAGAATTCAGCAAGAGCAGTCTCTTGGGACTCTTGACACAAAGATAGACGCGATGATGGAGAGGCGAACTCAGGCTATCATGGATAGGTTGGACGGGCTACTAAGCAGCAAGAGTGGACCAAAAGAAGGGGAACCGAACTCGGGAGGTCCCAGCAGGGAGCCGAAGGTGAACTTCAATGACCATCAAAAGAGGAGGACATATGGATCCACTAGAGGCAGGGGCAGTTCATCAGGCTATGCCTCAAGGGATAATAGAACATGGGGCCCGAACAGTAGAGCAAGTTCAACGGGGAACAGACATACCTCTAATGAACCACCAACGCAAGGCGCACATGCGACTGGGAGAAGTGATTCCGGTAACAGAGGGCATGCAAGCCCGGGAGGAGTCATGTGGGCCAAGGGGGAAACACTCACGGCGATTCGGATTGCAGGGATGCACCGCATACAGAGCCTTTGACGAGGTGTGAGAAACTCAGGCGGGACACTCAAGGGATGCTACGGCAATGGCCACAGCCTTTGAACCCTAAACAGGTCTCTGGAGACATTCCTTACAAGGTTATCCAGAACCAATGAACGCAGTGAGAAGTCCAGAAGGGTCCTTAAGAAACCAAGATGCTATAAAGACGAATCTGATGGCTGTATTGATACCTGGTTAGAGGTAATGAAACTGCATTTTGAGGAGGAGGACTTGTCGGAAAGACAAGAGTGCAGTGCGCTCACCAGTAACTTGGAAGGGACAGCCCTGAACTGAGTCATGGCCAAGAAGCAATATCAGCGTGACACAGCCCAGAAAATCTTCGAAATCTTGTTGAACCGTTTTGGATCAGGGGTGCAGGGGCACCAAGCGATGATGCGCTTCGAGAAACGGAGGCAACGAGAGGATGAAATGATAGACAAGTTTCTCGATGACTTGGAAATGCTGAGAAGACGCAGCCAACTGGATGAGTCAAACCGAAGGATGAACCTGGCAGCAGCCTCAAAGTTCATTGATGGTGTGAAGAATTATGAACTTCGGACAATGCTGGCAACGCATTACACACCACTATCAACCAATGCGCCAACACCAGAGGAGTTGAGGCTCAAGTCAAAGGAATATCTTTTATTGAAACCTCCTTCGAGATCTGGTTATTATAAGAACAATTATGGCAATTTTAACAATGGGCCAGCAAACCAAGGAAACAACTGGTACAAACCGAGGGATGATATGGACAAGAGACGCTCTTGTGCCAATTGCAGTTCAACGGACCATCATGTGTCAGCATGCCCAACTTACAAACAAGGCATGAAAGCAATAGGCTTTAGCCTCGAGGACGAAGATGCGTCAGAATTGGACCATGAGGATTTCATGAGAGGAGTAATTGCGAAATTCGGCCCGAGGTGTTTCTTTTGCAACTTGGAAGGTCATTTTAAATCAGATTGTCCGCAATTCTGGGATGCAGTGGCAGACATCAAGCATCCAAGGCATGAGGAAGCTTTATCAGGAGTGAAAGCCAGCAAGGCTCGCCTGTTGAGTGAAGCGGAGGCGCGCAGAAAAGACAAACCGCAAGAGCTGTCGACGAAGAAGATGCAAGCGGTGACTGAAGAGGCACGTGAACCAAAACCAGTCCTTGCGGCCGATGATTTCAAGATTGATTATAGGGCAGCCGCGAGGGATGCTCTAAATAAAGTGCAGCAGGAACTGGTGACGAAAGAGATCGAACAAAAAGTGAAACTTGAACTGGAGAACGAGAAACTACAGGAGCAACTGAATGCTTCGAAGCAACGGAGGTCGAGGAAACTACAGCACCAAGCAGTTTGAGCATGAAACTAAATGTGATCTCCGGTCAGAGGTTCGGCATGGTGCCACAAGGAAGCAAGATACAGTCGATAATCTCAGTGGCTGGACATCAGGTAATCAGAAATCTGAGTGAACCATCCGAGTTCATTTTGATGCATTTGGACACATATGCAGATTATCTGAGGCAGGTGGAGCCACGCACTGACTCGAGAGCTGTGCGAGCACTACAAACAACGGGTGGCCCTCGCATGAAGAAACTTCATGGACGCTACCTGGAGGTCTATGGGCCGTATCAAGTGATGCTGAACGTGGATGGAATCAGTATCTACACTAGGACTTATGTAACAACAGATGATGACCAAATGGGGCAGATCTATTTGGGTGAGGAGGAACTCAAAGTCCGCAGGATAGGCCACGATGCCATGATGGAACAAGATGCAGTACACATTGGGTATGAAGCAGATGTGACCGCACATCTGCTCGACACCAACGGAACAAAAATTGGAGTCACAGGGCTTCTAATGGAGCTAATGATGGATCCTGCTTGTGAGGTCAACGAGAAGGGCACCAGGGAGAAGAACGATGGAAACGAAGTCGTGGAGGAAGGAACGGATACACCACTGGACCTGGACCCAAACGAGGTGATCGAAGCGGACGATGAAACCTTACCCTACGCAGAGGAGGATTGGCAGGATCCCGAACAAATAGAGGTTCCCAAGAACTTGGAACCGGATCTTCCGTTCACGATACAGACTCGTCAGAAGGACGGGACAAGACCCAGAAAGAAATACAATCCTTACGGTGACGACTTTGTAGTGGATTGATAGATCTGAAGAAGATACTGGAGAAAGTAGTGGGTTTAGAAGAAATAACTGTGTCACAAGATATTGACATAGTCGATGATCACGATGATGAGTGGGTCGACGACCGGTCGAAGCCCGAGGTTGAATTCGACGATGAGCAACAGCAGTCATATGAACAAGAGTTGACAAACCTGCGTGTCTTGGAGTGGCTGAACGAAATGACGTCGGACCCAGAGGGGACCAGCGTCACAATTCAAGACGTAGATCGTAAAAGCATGAAATACATCAAGACCGAACGAGATGATCCTTCCTGGGCGGCCCAGGAAGGACAACTACTCATTCCAGCTTCTAACCTCGACTTGATACCCGGTATGCGATCGACGGGGACGTCGATGGATATTTTTGTCCGGGGAGTGGAGGTAGGACTTACCCACACTGAAAACTTGATAATAAAAAAATTAAGAGTAGCAAGAGAAACAGGAGACTTAGAAGCAGAAACAGGCGAGGAACCTAAGAAACCTGACCTAGGTAGGGTAGTTGAGTCGTATTTTAATTTACCAAATGAATATTCAAGTAACATAATACTAACATACAGTGATTTCATACTCACAAATAGAACATGTGCGATAGCAATCACAGCAGACATGAGTTTTAGGACAGCGTTAGCGGCAGATTTTAAGAGAAAATACAAAAACGTGGTTCGTTTGGAAGCAAAGACCAGGGATAGGGGTTGTAGCGGCCTTACCTCCGGCTGCGTCACAAATACCGGGAAAATACCTATGCTTCCTGGTAACGAGGGCGACGGAAAAGCAGCACGTGGACCCAGAGAACCTAGTCTTGTCCTTGTCGAGGTTGAGGGACCTCCTCGTGAAATGGACGTGAAGGAGCTCTCGCTTCCAGTGTACGATCCAAACAGAGGACGACTGCATCCTCGGGAATTGTACGCGCTTGTACACGTGATATTCTCTGATACTAATATACAAGTAAATTTACATAAGAAATATTACTTAAGTATAGGCTGAGTGACGTGCGAGAGGGTGTTAGGCTAAAGACTAAGTTGTATGTAATGTATGATATGTGTGTTATGTTATGTGTTATGTTATTAAGATCGTGGGTAGGAAGGGGTTAGTGACCATGAACAACTGGATGACGATCTTAGGAATAGATCCAAAGTTTGGACTGTCCAATCTTAGGTCGAATTCCAAAATTTTAGAGACCGATTGATTTTAATAAATTTTAGGATAAATATCTTTTAATCTGAACTGTTTTTAAAAAAATTTTAACGATATATGTTAAGGTGAAACTGACGAGTGTGATATTTGTGATTTCTTTTCTAGATCCTAATTGATCATTTAATTACTCACTTGAGTCAAAACCTTGAAATCGAATCGAATCAAATCAAATCTGAAGAACAGTATGGACAATTTCAACCTGGATGAATTGATGGACCTAGCAGAGGCATATGTAGGACCGATGATAGATGCGATCTATCGTCGGCTGATGGATCGAGACTTCGCTCTGGAGGACCCAGAGGTAGTCATGTTGCTGACCGCCCTGATCAACATCTTGGGGCATGACAACCGTGGAGACAGCCCCACGGAAGTCCTGTTGATGGCAGCATATTGAGAGAGGGGAGTACTAGACCGCCCGAACATGAGAGTGATGAGGTGGAGAAACGGGGCTCTCTCAGGGAGTGACTTGGCGAATGAGCCTGGATTGGGAAGTTCTAGGACGTACCAACCAGGTGAAATGCCTATGCCCTCCAAGCCCAAACCTGGGCCGACGAGAATGCATCAGGAGACGATCAGCGAGGCTGCCTCGTCTGGTTCACCACTGAGAGCAGCTGTGCCACCAAAGAGGGCAAAAGTAGGACAAAAGTTCAGACGAACCAAACCATGCAAGATCTGGATGGGATAAAGGATGAACTGGAAAGGACGAAAAGGGAGCTGAACGAAATGACCAAAACCATGCTCATTATGGAGGACGATCGAGACATGTGGAAAAGATTGTTCGAAGACTGCAACAAAAAGCAGGGTCAAGAAATTGAGCGCTTGAGGCAGGACTACAAAGAGCAATCGGAACAGATGGCGTTGACAACGGCCGTGGAGAAAGTGATACCTGCAAGGAGTATTCCTCGTGGACAGTCCCCGATGGAGCTCTTGACGCCTCGAGAAATGAGTCAAACAACGGAGAGTGACAATCCCGGACCCTAGTGACACCTTGGGTGACCCCGTCGTGGAACAAACGGTGAGGAAGCTGATAGAGATAGCTGGACGACTGGTCGCCAACAAGAATGCGCCAGGTTCCGGGGTGACTGCACCCTATGGAACGATCGACGACACGGGCAGAGTACGACTCTCCCAGACCGTGATCAGACAGGGGATAAGTGACGTGACGCCACTCATGGGGAGCTCGAACGCCCCAGAGAGAAGAATACAGAAGATGCCAGCGAAGAAAGTGTCTCGTGTAATGGACGTACAAAAGAACAATCAATTGAGATATAATTTTACGGGAGTTCCGGAGACAGATCCGAGAGCTTGCTTCAATCGAGCGACTTGGAACCCGGCAGTAAACCTACAACAACCGCCACTGGGGACATCACATCTGATTCTGGGAGACAGCTTGGTCAGAGTACTGTCGAATTTGAGGACCTCTTAGGTCACCACAGTGATGGCCTTCGGAGGAGCGACCACAGCCCAGTTATATCGAATGGTGGAATTAATGAATCCAGGGAGGATCCCCAATGTGATGATCCTGGTTGGAACGAATGACATCTCCAGAGGTTTGGATGAGCAGGAAGCACTATGGGAATCAATGATGATGTGTCTGTTTACTACCCTCTGGCAGAAATTCAATTGCGCGGTACTGACCGTTTGCACTGTGCCAATGAACACGAGGAGATTGACAGCAGCAGGAAGAAGGCACAACGAAGGAACAGTCGTCGAATAACATCTTGAGGAATCTCGCAAGTCGGAATGCCGGAAGAATGATCCTCATGGACATCGAACATGAAATGAGAGCTATGGATCAGGCCAGACTGACCAGGGACGCCATCCACTTCGATAGTATCGAAGGACAGGCTTGGTTGAATCGAGTCTTCCAAGAGCGGTTGGATGAACTAGAGGCGGAATTCTTTGACACAGGAGTGCTGAAGGAAGAAGGAACAGCGAATGACGCGGTGATTACCACCTTTGTGCCTCCTAGCCTGGAAACACGCTTGGGGACGGTCCCGGCCGTCACGAACTACAGATAACAGAGCTCCAGCGAACCAGGTCAAAGGACAGACGTACAGGATCGATTGGGAGAAGCGCCGATGAGGAGGACCATCCATCCTAGGAGAAGAATAGGACCTGTCATCCCAATCGAAGAGACAGCCAGCACGTCTAGATCGGACACGAGATCGGAGACGACAAGTACCAGTCGAGAGGAGAGACGCCCGGGCAGAGGCTCGTTGATGTGGTCAAGACCCATACCATCTCCCTGGCATGTATACAAAGATGAACTGATGAAGCTGGATCTCCAGAGGGTAAGCTTCATCGAAGAGGCAAGGAGGATGCTGAATGGAGCGACGCTATCCGTCAGCAGACTGTACTCGATAACCGGCGTAGACTGGTTGATAGCCGCTAGCATAAATTTCAGCTCCACTACGGCCTTGAGATTTGCTGACATTGAGGGACTGCCCTCTAACAACACAATGGGACTAGTGAACGCGAGACCATTGCAAGATGTGAGATTGAATCATGATGAAGGGAATCGAGAAGAGAGACCTGGAAGATTTCTAGTGACAAGGGCGCCGATCGGACAACATGTGAAGATGTTCAGGCAAGTGAGCTCACCCCCAGATCATGTGAAGGAAAGATTATACCCGAAACTAGTGAATCAAGATGGTGATGTCCAAAGATACGGCGGGTTAAAAGCGATAAAGAAAGATGAGACCATCTTCGCCGCCTATGACAAAGCAGAAATGAGGAAGGCCAAGATCATGATAGTAGCGAATTCGGAGTTCGTGTATACCTCCAAGTCTCTGTTTTGGCCGGACGTTATTATGTTGGCGGCGGTCGATCTGGACCTACTGCAATCGGTATCTCTGGCTATAGGGGTACAAAGGCAGACGGACATGAACCCAATTACGATCGTGTTTGCTGGCATCAATGACCATCTACACAGTAGAGGTTTTCTGAGCAGACTCAGAGATCCTACAACGGCAGAGAATGCTGTGTGGCCCGCGATAAAAGATATCCTTGAGTCGATGGGTGAAGTGGTGGATGCGACGAAGGAGGGGTCGTTCACCAAAGTGACACCAAGAGTAGTATTCGCGTTGTCTCCGGGGTATGCACATCTCCCGGATGGACTGAAGTTCGTGTATGCGATTGTGACCCTGCTTTCGGAAAAAAAATATGATATGATCATATCAGCCCCAAATCGCATGATAGAGATGGAGAACCTGAGGCCACTCAAGGCTGAACTACCTGCAGTGTGGTCAGATATCTCGAACGCGATGAGAGGATTCAAGGACCATGCGCTACACATGTTAGTGTTGGACGAGGTGCTGGGGCTGTAACTGTCCAATTTCAGTCGACAGCTCAAACTGAAACCGGGAATAGACGACGACCATCGAGTGATCGCAGCGATGTCCAACGACTTATGGTTCCGAGCAATGGAAGTGACAGGTGAAAACACGAGAAGGAAAAATTCACTAGAGACGAGAGCTCAATTGGAGGCGATCGTTTTGAGAACCAAGCCGGAAGCCAACCAGTGGCTACACCTAAATCCTCGAGTAGCGGCATTGGGTGCAGATGCTTTTGAGCAAGACACTGTGATGATCACGAAGATCCATGCCTACTTGTTAAAGGAGGTGAACCTGGCGGAAAATGCCGGAGAAAAGACCGCTGAATTTGTAAACAGAATGTGTCAGATTACCCTGGAAACATTCTGGACCCAGGAAGTGAAGGGACAGGAAGGCTTTGAACGGACAGACAGCATGCTGGAAGGGTTGGGAGCCGGATGGACCGCGTCCTTCTTTGCAAAAGTCTACCCGAAAGTCTCTCATTACTTGATTAAGGAATTCCTCCAAGCAGTAGTGGAAGTGTCAATAGTGGAACTAATAGCCTTGTTCGTGACGTTTGGAGCAGAGAGTTTCGTGAAAGGACCGGCGATGCTGCTCACCGAAGGAATCCAGAACCTGCGGTTAGATTGAATTCTAACACTGATTGTGATTACCCACGGAAACTTGGGAGGACTAATGAAATTGACACGTTGTCCAGAGCAGATGAGAGAGAGAGCGAGGAATTTAGATATGAAGAAATCCACGGATTCGTGGAATAAGATAAGAGACCTGAGACACACTCTGATCCAATATCTCTTACAACAAAATCTCTTTGGAACGGGAGAAGATGAGACTATCGAAGGAGAAGAAGATGTTAGACGACATGTTGGAGGCATGCCCCTGTTAACCGATCTGAGCTTGCTTATGAGAACCGATCCCTTAGCACTGATCAGAGGAGTCACGGAGTTTGTGACAGTGATTTATGGACCAGCAGTCACGTTTGCGTTCCCTGACGTTAAGGTGGAGGCGTATAGGAGGTCGGTGCTGCACCTGAACCTCATATCAGCAGTGGACGGTAGTGCACTGAACTGGTGTGAGCAGCACACATTGCGGGATCTCATGAGTGAAGATCTGTTATTTGCGAAAATATCAGAGCCAGAGATGACAGTTATCAATATTGACGATCACTTCCGTGATCGCATGGGAGAAGTAGAAAGAGGACACATCGAGGTGTTTTCGAAGCTTTCGAATCTGAGACCCTATGATAAAATGAATGGTGAGATAACCAGAGTGCCTCGTCTCACTGCAGCTTATCATAAAGTGAGAGAAGAGACGAAAGACTGGGGTGATTACGAGAAGCTGCCGGAGGCAATCCCTGAATTCCCTCTGATAAGAAGGATGTTGCTCGGAGCAGTCTCCGTGGTACAAACTCCTAGGCTGAGAGCATTCGAAACCAATGAAAGGAGAAAAGGGAATTTCGTAGCAACGATGGATACATACTTTGTGGGAAGAAATGCTGCTGTGTTACAGTACACACGATTTGCCTATACGGATCAAGCAACGAGAAGGCGAATAAGCAAAGCCGCGACTCCCAAGCCTGGAAGATTTGATGAGGAATGGGCGGGATTAGGCTTAGCGCCTATGAAGATGAGAGGCAGGACCGAACTGCCTGAGGCCTCCTTGATCCTGACTAGTGTGAAACCGGAGTTGACGGTAGTAGGAACGCTGCGAACGAGAACCTTCCTAGCACCCTTCGGTTGTGAGGAAATCAAATTGGTCCATGGAGAAGAGGAAGATAGATCGGCCGGTACATTGATCATACCGAAGTTTCCGGAGGGAACCGACAATGATAAGCAAGGACCCTCGAGCTCAAAGAAGGATATGTCAGAAGGAGATGATGGACAGGGAGGAAGCCGTCAAACCGAAGAACCCATGCAACAAGATGCAAGTCAAGCTGGTGGGGAAGACAACAGGGCATCGACAAGAGGAGTATCCAGCCTGGATTTCAATATCTTCAGTGATCTTGAGAACAACGCGGATACGTTAGAGACGACTGAGCCAGCGGATGAAGGCATTTCGACACTGGAGCCTCCGTCAGCCTTTATGGAAATGAAACGGAATTTGCCGGAGAGCAGCTCTCCTGGCAATTCAAGAAATAACGAACAAAGAATCCTCATGGAATCACCTAGAAGAAGAAGAATAAAGGGCTCAGCCAGAGTACCTTTCTTGGGAACGTTGCCCGAAGAAGAATGGGAAGTACATCACCGAGACCACGAAAGTAGGACGGGATGCAAATTGGACAGAGTGGCGTTCATGGAAGAAGTCTGGACAGTGGTTCAGAGCTAAGGGACCCAGTCCATTTTGAAAACAGGTCTCAACCGACCCTTGATGCGGGAAGTCCTTGACAAGCTGGATGAGTGTGAAGGAAGATTGAGTGACTTGTTGATTGACTCAGCCACTGATGAAAGTGAAGCGAATTCTCCCATCAAGATGACACTGCAGGACGATAAAGGAGAGGTGGTGTATCTGTCAAGAACCAGGAGAGGAACGATGCGATCGAAATTGGTGATTGATAAGATCAACGCGATGAAAATGAAGTTAGGCAGCAGAATGATGACAAGGAGAGTAGGAAGACGAAGGTGGATTCGGAGATATCGATGAGAGCTGTCAATTCAGCGAAAAAGAAACGAGTCGAAGAAGTCATGGATTTGGGACAAGGTGATTATCAATTGCCTGGCACAGATAAAATGTTGACTGATATAGCGATGGTGCCACCCATTCTCATGGCGGGAATAAAGTCAACAGGTTATAAATCCAAGAGGAGTGACCGCACTCTGACTGGAGCAACCTTAGAAATGGAAATACTCAGCCAATGTGGAGAGAGCACAATGAAAGACTTTGAGCCATCTTCCATGAATCACGGAAAGGGAAATGTCGCAAGACAACTAGTACCAGTGGAATATAACCGACTGAAAGTATCGGAGGCTGTGTCGATAGATGAACCCGCCGGTGGATACATGGAAATGTTGAAGTACCGAAACTTGGCTAGAGGGTATGTGATGGCTTTGGAAGACAAGAGTGCCATGGAGGGTTATCTGGAGACAATGTTGCAAGGCACCACCCTCAAGCAGAAGGCGTACGGGACTTTAGCGTCGTCTGAGATACAGGTAGAAACGATGGAGCAGTTGGTGAGCCTTCCAAGAAAAGTAGTGGTGTTACGGTACTTCGAAGAAGAGATGAGGACTGCGCCAAGAATACACGCTCTCATGGCAGTACCTTACGTAAGAACAGAGTTACAACTGCGGTTTGCCTGGTGTATGATGGGACTGACTCGCGAAGAATATGATTCAGAAGAAAGGAAGAGGTCAAAAGAAGAGAAGGTTTTCCTTATGACGAATCTGAGGGATCTGATAATCCAAGAGTGCGAAGCGGAGAGACGCTCTCTGTTTCATTCGATTCATGATGGAGCAGATTTCAGTACCTGCATTGAACACTTGTGTTAAGATGCTGAGGGAAGGCGATGAGCAAGCGAAAGCCTTACTCTTGCTAGCACTGCTGGATATGCAGCAAAGCAAACCGATGAGGGTAAATATGAAGGAACCCGAGGAGTTAGAGCCCATGAGAAAGATAGACGAAATCAGAAGATTCTCAAACAAGGAGCTGAGACTCACTAAAGAATCTATGGGGGCACTGCCGAAATCCAGTGAATACTGTGGACCGATCAAGAAGATGTCGTACAACTACGTATCCGGAATCATAGGGATAGCGTACAACCCTTTCCTGAGTGAAGACATACGCGATTGCTTCTTCGATTACGAGCAGGCAGTGTTGCTAAGATTCTGGTCGTCGAGAATTGTAACTGGTCGTCGGGAATTGATGGCAGTGTGGGAATTGATGAGGCCATCATGGTGTCCTAGTCCCAACGCTGACTCGATATTACGGGCGACACAAGACGTGCAGAGGGAGCTGAATGCAGACTGTAACCTGCGTGACCTTAACATCATATGTAATGTGATGATAACGACCTCTAGGAGCAACGGAGAAGATAAAGTGGAGTTGCCTGGCTGGGGACCAGAAGACTGGGTCAAACCTGGTAGCTGTCTGGCGGAAGTCTGTGGACTGGAGGGTCACGTTTGTGGAGGTCTGGACTGTGTGAAGACCCTAGAGAGACAACACAAGCAATTGACGATATTGTTTGGAAAAGTCGCGATGAAAGCAAGAACGGAAACAGAACTGATAGCGGACTGTCATGGAGGAACCGAGGTGAATCTAGTGACTGCACTAGGATTCTACAGCATGTTTAGTTCTTTAGAGTCACTATTGATTCTAGAACAGAGACATGAGATGGTCACTGCCATCAGTGTAGAAGTATTCCCAGGAGTTCTGCAAACCGAGCAGAAACACATAGGAAAATGGAGGGAAGCAATCGAGGCCGAAATGAACATCAGACACAGTGAGACTTATTGTAGACCATCAGGAGCACGATATTTGGTGGGTTCGACATTGGCTCCAATGTGCAAGAGCAGATACCCGGTGCATTTCGTAGCCGTGGATGTAAAGAGTACGAGAACGATCGTGGATCAAGCCTTCTCAGTGCCGAAGTGTGTGAGACTGGCGAGAATGTCCGAGAAATCTTACGAGTTGCTATGTAAGATGTTCTCAGCAGTTCCAGAGAAAACCAAGGAGGAGTTGGAATCGATACTGGGAAAGAAGTTCATGGGAACTTCAGTGACTTTGAGAGACAGAAACAGAGAGGATCAACTGTTACAGATTACAATACAGTAGAAGAGAATGATGAAGTCCACCGAGTGATGATGGAAGTGGAACGATTACTGGAAGCTTCGGGAAAACGTAATTGGAGGAGCATGATGTTGACACATGACGAGTTTCCCTGCCACTGCTTGCTGCAGACCTGGTGGTATCCCAAGCGTAGTAATCTGGTGTTGATCTGGGACTCTGGAGAGCTGCTCTCCATGGTTTTACCAGACTCATCACAGCCCATAACAATAGTGATAGTGGGAGTTATGATGGCGATACGATGGCTGGAAGCTCATGTGAAAGAAAACAACAGACAGGAGGCACCAACGAGAGAACAGTTGCGGAAATTGGATTGTCTGAAAGATTTAGATCTTTTTGAGACAATGTGCAAGATTCTAAACATTCCGATGGAAGTGAAGAAGATATGGGCAAGAAAACGATTGATGCCATGGTTCAGAGCTAACATGACTGCATGGTTGTACGAATATGCTAAGAAGCATATGTCGAAGCACGGCAGAGTGTACAGTGAATATCAGCTGGACATTGGAGCAGGAGCTTTCAAGCGAGCTCTCGTGACTCATCGGAATGCAGTGACCACCGCTGTGAAAAGAATTCCCAGGACAAGTTAACGTAGTGGAAAGGAGAAGGCAGAGATGTTGAAGGAAGATTTGAAGAGAAATGTGACGTTCTGTCTCCACAACAGCTTCTGCAGGAACAGAGAATCTAACGTGGATCCCCTACCTTGTTGCAAACAGAGGGTAGAAGAGCAGAAGTGTTGGAGGACTGCTTCCAACAGCGTCAGGATAGCTAACGACGTGTTGCAGGACCCAGAAACTGAAAGTGCAGAGTCAGTATCACAGGAGGAAGAGATGGAACATTGACGAATGGCCGAAAAAAAAGATGCAAAAAGAGACGAAATTAGAAGAATTTAGAAGTTTTAGAACTTCTAAACGACGAAAAAAGAAGAAAACAAAGGAGTGATGAAGAAAAGTTAAAACTCAGAATTGTTTTATGTGTGTGAAAAAACTCAAGTGAGAAATTAAGCAACCAAGTCGTAATTGAAAACTGAAACATTTAGTTGAGTTTTGAAATGGTTGCATTTACAAATTTGCATTTTGATTTTAGTTAAGTGGCTTTAGAGACACTTACTTACTATTTATTTAGAAAGGCTTGAGTAAAAAGTATATTTAAATATTCCAGCCTGCATGACTGTTTTTAATCAGCTAGGAGAACTGATCACTTTGTGGTGACATGAAAGGCTTGGGTAATCTCTCGAAGAGGGAGATTGTTTCATTGTTCTTTCTAACCACAGAGTTTCTTAGTTTTAATATTCAGGACAATAACAAGCAGGATTTCCGAAGGGAAGAAGCATAGTAGGATAATTTTAGCTTGTTGGTTGGCAGGACTGTCCTGCAAACCAACACCTTTTAAATCTAGGAGAAAAAGTTTTTAATCAGGACATTGACTTTGAAAGTCGGAAAATATGTTTTTATCTTAGGTCATATACTAAATGTGCAGATAAATGAAAGAATTTGAAGGCTATAGTGATGTAGTATGATGCCAATTATATTCTGCAGTGAGTCGATATGACGTGGATAAAAGTAATTTCGTGCATTTTGTAAATTCTGTTCGATGATACTGTACTTATTTTACGAACATTGCGAGACTCAATGAGGACATTGACCGGACTGTCCGGGGAGTATGTGACATTCGACCAGAATGGACCAAAATTCAGATTCAGCATATTCGAGTTTTTTAACAGCGAACCTTCCGAATTGACGGTTTTAAGCGATTAACGACGTTATTGGAACGATTAGTCAAACGGTGAAGGTCAAGATATTCTGGTATTTTGAAATTTTAAAAATTCGAAGTATGACGTCATATTTCTGAGAAACGTCAGAAACGGCCATTTTGGCAGAAAACTGGAAGAACAACACAACAACATTAGTTGCGATAGCGTTAACAACGGAGATTGTGCTTGAAAAACAGCGACGAATTGCAGAAGTAGCAGAGACCGCTCCGAGTTGCAACTATTGTGTCGCTACAATAGTTGCAAGGCCGTTGCAAACAACGGTGAAGGGTGGAAAACCAGCCTTCCGGAAGGAGAATAAGGGCCATCATTCAGGAATCCGGAGGGGTCTCGGGACTGGAACTGATAGTGTTTTATATAAACTTTTAGCTTACCTGTCTTGTCTTGATTTGAATTTAATTAACATCTGAATTCATTTTGCTAGGATGAGAAGCTAGGAGTTGGGGGAAAGGGTTGATCCATCTTCGATGGAGATGATGATTTTTATCTACTGAACAAAAACAATAATAATTCAATAAGTAGTAGTAGCTCTGATTTTAGGAGTGACCTCGTGGTCTGGGGATACTGAGACCCAGCCATGAGCTCACTATTTCTGCATGTAATCTAGTTAATTTGAGTGTTTTGACCGAAGCCGAAAGCAGTAACGTTTTTGTCGACCCGATGTTAGAAAGACCACCGAAAGTACTGGCTTGGTAGAGACGGTTAAAAACATGTAAAGCTCTGTTTAGACGTTAGCCAGTCGTCTTAGGACTTAGTTTTTTTTTCCGTCGATATGTATCTTCCGGGCGAATGTTACATTGAAGATGGTTGCTTTGAAACCATCAAAAAGATTGCGACAAAGGCATTTACATTGCTGTATTGTACACTTTATGGCGCTTGCTCCCCAAATTTTTCTCAAGATATTTACTAAAAAAATAGTAAATGACAAAAAGGGGCCCTTCCGTTTAGGTATGGTCGTGCACAAGCCTGATAGAGCCCATACCAGCATTATATAAATACATCGATAAACAATATTGCAGGAATTAAGTCAAGTCAGCATTTAATGCGTTGTCATTAAAAGTATTTACTTCAGTCCCTCCTCTACAACAGCACTAATTGAATTGTTTATGAATTGCGTCTTCCGCAGTGATCTGCATCACCGTATACAAAGGATAGGGCTGCTGAGCAGCGTGAAGCTCATCTTAGTTCTTATATAGTTTATTGTTTCAGCGTAGCTTTCATGCCTTTTTCACTAAGTTTTTCAGCTATGCGCTGCCTTGTCCGAGCAGCTGTTGGAGCGGCACCATCACTGCAGTCAAAAATGAGCGGGCAGAAGCTGCTCTGTTCGACTTGTAGAATTCTCTGTTGGTATTTTGAGTTTTTTAGTGATTCGTGGTAGTTATAGGCGTCTTTCAGTAGTCTTCGTGAAGTTTTTGCGTGCGGGTTGAAGACTTTGACATCAAAGAAGGTTTGGCTACACCTTGAGCCCCATAATCCATTTGACTTAACATCTAGTCGAGTGTCTTAATCAGTTGTGGTTGAATTGTTGACAAAGCTCTCACCTTGCAACGACTGAAGTTTCGGCTCGATTTCAACATCAAACCACGCTCATGAGGGTGGCAAAGGTATCTCTGATTTCGTTTTGTCTCATGTGGGTGTATCATCCCTTTGCACAGTGAAGGGCGTGGGTAAGGTCGAAAGATAGACCACATGCATATGTAAGTGGAATGTTGGTTGGATCCCATCCGTATCTGAGATAAATTTCATCACCGAATTCGGATTTGTTGAGGTTAAAATTATGTCTGCTAAGAGGCAGTGCACTTAACCAGTTTGAGGCTCCTTGTTTGGACGCCAGCTCAAGTTCGTATTATTCATTGTCGCTCAAAATGTTCAAAAGGTTAGTTCTCTATTGGTTCGTTCTTTCAGTTTTAAGTGTTTTTATTTTTGTACAGATTTTTTCTTGCTCAGAAATAGCTGTTATGGGGTCGTGTGTGTCTAGGACTGACGATGATTGAATTGACCATTCTTAAAATCTTAAACATTCTTAGTCAAAAGGTAGCTTGATTTTTAGACAACCCAGTTGGATGGGCTTGAATGTCAGTTGTAGTGTTGTCTGTAATCAGGGAGGAGCAGCGAATGCAGCTGAAATTTTCGTGGCGATCGCTGGCTCGGTTAAGGCCTCTGCATTTGACATGAATATAGGCTGCGCATGTTGTGCATCATTTTCCACGGCCGCGTAGGTGGTTGTTACCAATGATACAATGTAATTGATTGGACATTATTTGAGGAGGAACGGTATCGTCGGATTATCAAGAGAATTTATATATATTATAAGCAAGAAAACTTTGAAAGATTTCATTACCAAAGAACGAGAAGTGGATGCCGTCTTGGCAGAACATATGAAGGGTTAGATTTAGGTTACGATTGGGCGAATTAGTGAGTTAGTGTGGATGAACAAATTTATTAATTAAGTCAAACAGCACATGGTTATGAATGTAGAGTTTGCTGTTCACATCATTGTTATTGGAGCTTTGAATTGTTTCGGGGATAATTAGGGTTTTGAGCTCGAACTTGTTTGTAGTTAGTCACAAGTTTTGGAACTTGTTTGTAATTGAAGTGGCGCCACGGCAAGTGTGATTTGTAGATTTTACTTACTTATTACTGCTGTTATTTGATGTTTTTTACTGGATAGCCGAAAACTTAGTTACGCATAGCTGAAAAAGAAACGTTCCCGGAAAGACCAAAATTTTTTTTATCCCGCATAGCCGAAAAAAAAATTGATCCCGCAGAGCCGAAAAAATATTGCTTGAAAAAAACCTAGTTTTATGAAAACAAAATTGGTGCACAAAAAAAAGTTAAAAGCCCATTGGATTTTTTTCCTTACTTAGTTTGGAAACAGTTTTAGATTTTAATATTTCTGATAAAGGTTGTAATTTTGTGACAATTTTGCTTTCCTAGTCATTTTTTGTTTTGTTTACGGCAATCCAGTAATGCGGCTCCAGTTAGAAATAGGAAACAGTTCAAATTTAAGTTTGATTACTTAAATCGCGAAAAGATTATTTTTACATGGAGAGAAGATTTTTTTCAGAACTGATAGATTCATTGATGCGTGTGCATCATTTAATTACATAAATAAAAAAAATTGCTCCTCAGGTATGTGAATGACCTTGTTGGAACAGTCAGAGGTGAGCAGAGATGTGTTCTCGATGCCGCCAATTCTTTTCATCCAAATCTACAGTTCACTCTAGAGGAAACTAATTCAGAGAGAAATTTGCCGTTTCTGGATTTGAACATGAATGTATTGCAGGATAGGGGTGTAACCTGCAATTGGTATCAAAAACCAACAGATACTGGAACTAAACTGAACTATAGAAGCTGCGCCCCAACACAGTAAAAGCGTAGTGTCATCCAAGGCACTGTACACAGAATTTTTAGGAGTACATCTAACTGCCAGTAATTTGATAAGGCTATGGAAACTATTGGGGCGCAATGGCTGAAAAATCAGTACCCTGAAAATTGATCCTCAAAGCTGGCCTTAGACGCCCTGTGCAAAATCATCAAGTGTAAAAACAAGCCCGTGGATAGTGAGAGGAGTTCGTCAACTCAATCACCAAAGGATGTGAAGCCATCAATGCTGATGGTGCAATATGAAGGTAGCCAAAGACAATATTTTGCAAGCAAGTTACGAAATTTAACTGACGCGCAAGTGGTTTTCACCACAAGAAAACAAGAATCGTGTTTATCCTCACTAAATCCAGCATTTTCGAATGACCTCAAGTCAAGAATGGTATAATTGTCTTGTAGGGGACGCACTTCCACCTATGTTGGACATTTAACCACTAGAATTGAGGCTCATTTAGAGAAAACAGACTCACCGGAAGGCCTCCACCTTCAGCAATGCATTCTTGGTGGAAATAGCGCAGATCTTAGTTGGGAAATTATAGACAGGTCAAACAACCAAAAAAACTTTTGATATTAGAGGCAATACATATCAGGAAAGAGAAACTGGGCTTGAACACGCGCGATGAGTTTAGGAGCAGGGAGTTAACACTGAAAAATTAGTCCCGATTTTTTTTTTTGGTTTTTTATTTAAAACGTACATATCTAAATCAAAATTATGACTCAGAAACTTCCAGACAAAATAATTAAAAATTACTTTATCAATTTTAGAGGTTAAAAAAATTTTAATCTGAAAAGTAATTTTAAAAGTCAACTGTGATTGGCTAAATTTTTAACCTGATGGCTTAGAACCAAAATTTATGTGAATTATTGTATATAACATGTGTAAATTGGTGTCTTATTGTCAATTAAATTAATTTATTGTAAAAATTTTGTCGAGCCACATAACTGCAAAAACGTTTAAAATTTACTTACTAATAAAACTTTTTAAAATAATTTAGTCCTAATTGAAATCAGTAAAGTACTACTGATTGACAATTACATCTAAAAATTGTAGTTTCTCAAGAATCTGTCAGGGAAATGCCGCATATACTTTTCTTTCATCATATAGTTGCTAATTGGGTTTCGCGCTTTCAATTTTTCTTCGCTATACTCTGATCGAGATGGAATTTTGCTTGTGAGAATATGGTTGTCATCTCTCGGTATAATTCGGTAAAGTTTTTCCTCCTTTTTCCTTACTAAGACCTTGATTGAGACAAACCGCTTGAATAACGCCTGCATCAACAGCCCTCCTCTGGACTCGGTCTATCTTGTCGAGCAATTGTTGGGGTGCGCCACCCCATACTTGAAAACCATACAATAGGATGGGCATAACAAGCTAATTGTAGAGAATATTGAGTTCAGTTTTGGTGTATCCGAGGCTTTTCAGTTTAACAGCAAATACAGCTGTCATGATGCTTTTTTGGTTGCCTTTGTTATGTGAGGCTCAAAAGAGAGTTTATCGGTGAATGTGATGCCTAGAACTTTAAGTTTGTTGGTGATCTCAATGTCATGAACAGGTTGGACAGTAACTGAGTGAGATACTTTGATCTGAAGTTCTTTGGATTTCTCATTGTTCACGATAGGATTATTGGATTCAAACCATTCCATGATGTGACCGAAGGCTTGATTTACCGAGTCAACTCCATGTTTACCACCGATGCAGGAGATGTTGACATCTGGAAACTTTGCAGATGTCGCCAGGGTTTTAGTAACTTGGCAGTCGTCATATGAAAGATTAAAACACGGGGGACTCATCACAGTCACCTGCGGTACACCACTATTGGTATAGCTCGTTGATGATCTGTGGTTGTCATAAACAACAAACTGTTTCCGGTGCATCAAAAAAGAACGAATCAAGTTTACAATATAGGGGTTCACACTCGGGACAACTTGAGATAATTGTGAGAATATGAGATGTTGTGGCACTCTGTCAAAGGTTTTGCTAAGATCCAAAGAAAAGATTCGGCTAAAATGGCATCACTGTTTCTCGAGAGACTTGCAGTCGTCCATTAAATTACTAAGCGCACAACAAGTCGAAGATATGTTTCTGAAACCAAATTGGTTCCTATTCAGCCACAAATTATATGAATTGGAAACAATTTGATCGTATAAGAGTCTTTCAAAAATCCGAGCAAGTATCGTGGTAACTGATATGGGCCGAAGCCTGTTGCATTGAGAGATAAATTTTGACTTCGTAATATGTACTACCTAACATAACTTGAATACATTAGGCAAAATTTGATATTGAATACAAAGGTTATAGAGATGATGTAACGGTCCATCCAGATTATGTGCTTTTTTTTCTGATACACCAATGTGGGAGATCGTCATGCCCAGCTGCAGTGGTCTTGACCCGCTCTAGATAACTATAAACATAATTTCAGGCAACTCTGATGAAGTACAAAATAGGAAAATAGGATCTTGATAGTTGGTAACAGTGGAAATACTGCAGAAGTACATATTCATTTCTTCTGCTGAGAAAGGAATGCGTAATACTTCTTTCTGCTGCCGACCAGACAAGTTGTTGACTTTTCCCACCACTTAGCTGACCCTTTAGCTTTTTTGTCCGAGGCAATATTGCTAACAAGTAGGGCACTGATTTGCTAGGATACGAGATCTGCATCACGATGTTTGTGTCTTCTCATCAACTGCTGTTTCTTCTTCAGTAGGAGCTTTACTAGTGGGCTCATGTAGGGCGGGTCTATTTGGAAAATTTAACGGTTTTGGCTGGGCGATATAACTTGTATAGATCAAATAGAGTATCGATCATAGAGTCCGACTCAACCTGAGGGTCTTCGATCCAAAAAAGGGGACTGAAATCAATTTCATCCAAAGCGAGGTTCAAATGGCATCTTTTGTGATGTCGTTGATCACGGGAAGACACTTTACGCCGTACTCTAGGCATGGGAACTCTAGGTTCGACAACAAGTGCTAAATGGTCCGGTAATCACTGTAGTCTTTCTTGAGTAGCATTGCTTCACTAGTGCCTTCTGTGATACAATAACGTACTCAAGCTGCGATTGTTTTTGTGTGACACCCATGAAAATTGAGTGATACCCTTGAAAACTTAGTGACACCCGTTTATGTGTGACACCCGTGAAACCTTGACCTTGAAATAAATTTGAAAAACCGGAAACGAGGTAACTTCATCAAAGCAAACTTCCTCGAAATGAGGCGAAACGTCAAAGAGCAGTTAGGAAAATCCCCAACCAACTGGAAAAATCTCAGAAGCATCCTAGAATCAGCTATTCAAAAACATGTGCCTTTCGTAGCCATCAAAAAGTAAAAACATAGAACACCACTAAGTATAGAAATTCGAGTCGCAGTCGAAAACTTAAAGAGATTATGGAAAACGCATTGTGAAGCTGGGCACCCTGTTTCAAAGAGATACTACAACACTTACAGGAACCTATTCAAAAAACTGACCAGAAAACACTATGAAGACGCAAAAGAGGAGACGAAATAATTTCGGATCTTCGTCAACCTAAAAACAAAATCCAAAGAATCAATACATTGACTAGAAAAACTGATAAAAGTATGACCAATACGGATCTAAAGAAAGCCGAGGTACTCTGGAATATTTCTCCATCTTCACATCAGAACCCACTGGAAACTTAGATATTATATCAGATGCCCCAATAGTCATGAACAAAGATATTGAATTCGAAAGAGTTGAAGTTCTCCGTTAATTGGAACTTGACACCTCAAAACCGACCGGTGCAGATGAAATATACCAGATAATTCAGTCGAAATTTAGTATTGAAATCACGGGTGTTGGCAACAGTGTTCACGGATTCTTGGAACACTGGCATTTTCACCTACAGACTGGCTGCGTACAAATATATCGGCTATCTACAAAAAGGATGCCAAAGAAGACCTAAGTAATTAACGGCCTGTAAGTCTAACAATCTTGCTGTAACATGAAAGAACAACTCATTTGAAGGGAAAAATTAAGATACATGATAGATGTGGATTCCTTCCCAAGAGATCAACACAATTGGAACTACTAAATGCCATTGAAGAATGCTATGGATTAGTTGCTCTATACCAGTGCATTATAACAAGATAAGGAAATCGACATCATACTCTTTGACTTCCAGAAATCATTCAATACGGTACCGCGCTGACGACTAGTATATTCACTAAAATATATGAAATTACTAAAAAATATATCACTTGGATAACTGGTTTTCTCTCATCAAGGACAAGGAGTGATTGTAAACCAAGAAAAGTCGACATGAAAGCCGGTATTCAGCAAATCCCTGAGGGATCAGTACTGGGACCAGTTTTATTTCTCTTCCTGATTAATATATTTTCATTTTTTATTTTCTTTTTTTTTCGGTCTTCTTAATTTTCGGGCTATATTATATCGAGGAATCGGCTTAGTTTTCTCATATTGGTTGATTTGACAAGCAAATAATGTTCGTCGAGTGTTATGAGAGCGACGGGGACTTTTCATAGGTCTTAAATCTTGTTGTCTTTTTTCCGCTTAAAAGTATTCTGCCAAGGTGTTTGTTAGATTGATAAGCTACCTTAGGTGCTGATATCACATTTTATTGTCTCGGCATGTTTTGGTTTCAAAACTAGGATTATTCATTATGATAGCGCTCGTTTTTTTGACATTTTGATTTCGTTTTGTTTTTATGCTGTATCGGAGGTGGTGCAAAGCTCAACCTCGCTTGTGTATAAAAAAATATTTTGAAGCTTGATTTTAAACCCAAATATCGCTCCCGAGTGAAAATAACGAGCCCTGGTTATATTTGATATTTGATAGTTGATGTTTTTGAGCTTTTGAATCATTTTATGATCCAGAGATTAATACTTATACAATCCTTAAATGAATTTAAGTGCCGACTTAAATGAATGATCCAGCAGATGCCAATGAAGTGTTTGACACAGGCCACCTGTTTGAGAGAGCTGAAATGGACCAAAAGATTCATTAAGAAACACTCAAAGGTTTCTCAAGTGTTCTCAAAGGCTCCCAAAGGTTTTTTTCGGGACTGGGAAGGCTCCCAAAGAGCTTTAGGGATTTTGGAAGGCTTATCTAATTTATCATTAAGGGTCCTTCAAAGTTTAGTAAGAGATCTAACGACTTTAACAAAGATGCGAACAGTCCTAATGAGTTTTCAAGAATGGATCAGCTCTTTTGCTTCAATTCTTTCCTTACTAGATGTTTTTTGTGTTGTACATGTGTCCTTGCTAATGTTTATCTTCTTTTATTTTGAAGCTATCCATCGAAATGGCCGCAATCAATGTATCGGGTACTATTTCAGTAGTATATCGCACTCGTTGTGAAACAATTTCTTTTTAGTTCAAGGTTTGGCTTCTTGGGATTAAGTTTCATATTGTTCAAAAAATTAGGTCTGCAAGTGATGGCAATTTCCAACACAAGGGATTATGGAAAATTAAACGTTGGTCAGAAGAAGCGCTGTTGAAATTTAACGTTGACAAATGTGTGAAACTTACCCTAAAGGCGCAGAAAAGTACAGAACAACAATCATACCAAATTGTATATGAAGTTTTGAAAGATGTAACTTCTGTGAAAGATCTTGGAATGACGATCGACCAGAAAATATTTTTTTGAGAAAACTCATTTTCAAAAACGGGAAAGACAAATTCTATAACCACTTTTATCATAAACTCTATAACCACAGTTGCCAAAAACTTGACTAAAATACATTCCAAAACTTTCACAAAACGATGGTTAGACCTCATATAAATTTTCCAATCAAGTTTGCTACCGTAATTTGAAGAAACTTATAATTGAGCTCGAAAGCGTACAAAGAAGGGAAACATTGATAGCCATTTAGCTTGATAGCCTGAGGGAAAATAAGAGGAACGCTTAGGAACTCTAAAATTCCTTGTACTACAAAGCAGAAGAAAGAGGAGTCGAATGATCGAAATCCTTTTGATCTTGACGGACGATATGACAACGAAGCAACTGAAGAATTATTTGAAATGAACAACCGAGAGACGAGAGCTAACAATATGAAACTTAATCCAAAGAAGCCAAACCTTGAACACAAAATAAATTTTTCACAGCGAGTGCAATATACTTCTGGAACAGTCTACCCGAGACATTGATCACGGCCATTTTGATCGACAGCTTCAAAAGAAAACTAGATAAAAGTTGGCAAGGACACATGTACAATACAAAAGACATCTAGTAGGGAAAAGAAACAAAACAAAAGAGCTGATCCATAAAAGCGAGAGCCTACTGATCAGAAACAACTAAGTACTTAAAACAATCAAAACTAAATCCAATAGAACTCGAGGAATTTTTTTTTGCTTTTCACCCAAAAGCATTTTGATGAGCTTCTTGGACCATTCTTGAAAACTCATTAGGACTATTCGCTTCTTTACAAAAGTCGTTGGATCTCTTCTTAAACTTTAGAGGACCTTTAATGATAATTGGATAAGCCTGCCAAAACATCTTGTACATCTAATTTGAACATCTAGTTCGTTTGAACATCTAGTTCTAAACAACGCTAGGAAAACATTGGCGAGGACACATGTGCAATACGCGTTCTGATGATATCCCAAGATTATGACATCTAATATCGCGGATATGATTCATCTCCCGAGAAACATGGCGTTTTTTTCCTGAATAAGCTTATTCCAACATTATCAAGAACCTTATACTGAGCTATCAAGTCATAGACGTTTAAGCTTTTCTCCCCTAGCTTCATCTTACTATATAACGTAAAATCTTCCAGTGGCCCAATTTTCGAGTTATTTTCTTTTTAAAAAATTTTTAGCTTTTTTCAAAGTGATCACTAATACATAGACCTAAAGAAAGCATTCGTAATTTTCAGTGTTTTGCGCTGATACTAGCAGTTTTTTTGTTCCGACTTGTAAAAAAACTGAAGAAAACAAAACGCGCGATTTTTTTTTCATTATTTCAGACCAATTTTACAAACTATGACAGCGTGAGGGCGTTGACTTGGAAAACTTGGATTGCCAGGCGGCTAAGTTTGCACCAAACTGAAATGCGTATAGCATCGCTGCATGAGTGTTGCTTTCAATTTTCAATACGCAAAGATTCTTTGCTGGCAAGTTATCCGCAATCAAAATAGATTCACTTTGAATTGACACCAACTAGAATAGGTCATTTTAATTCTTCTCAAAAGATAGCACCTGTGTGTGATATTGCCAGTACACAAATTGAATTTTTTTGAAAAATCTTAGAGTCAGTTGGAAGCAAAAAAAATTTGTAGCAATCGAAATTTGAGGGGCAATTGAGGTGCAGTCGAAAAATTCAGGGCTTTGTTTTGATATACGAGCAGTCGTCTTTTGATATATGCTGGCTTATCAAAACAATAAATTAGTACCAGAAGTTTTATAATACTACAATGAAAGCATTCGCCAAATAAAATAACAAAGTAATGTATCTGCTTGCTAAGTGCTTGATAAAGAAGCAATTTTGACAAAAAATCTGCTTCAACCATTTTGGACTGATTTCTTCTATGAAGGATTAAATCTCTGCTCACGCTGCGCCTTAATCATCCCAAATTGGGAAGGTAGCTTACCAATCTAACAATTACCTTGGTGGAAACGTTTTGAGCCGAAAAAAAATCAACAAGACTTTAGACTTTTGAAATATCCTTGTTGCCCTCATAACACTCAATAAACCTTATTTTCTCCTAAAATAAACAATACGAGACAACTAGGCCGATATAATAAAGCCCGAAAACTAAGAAGAATAGAAACAGAAATTAAAAAAAGTGGAAAAAAAATTATGACTGATAAGGAGTTATTAAGTCCCCCTCGCTCTCAAAACACACACACGCCCTCAAAACACAGACAATATGAAGTCGATAAGCCGATATGAATTAAACCGAAAACTATCAAGCCAAAAAAGTAGAAAAAATTGTTGTCATGTAAAATATAAACTCTACCAAGATGTTAAGCATTTTGTTCAAACCACAGATGAGCATTTAAAATCTGTTTCCTTTGAAACCACTTAAAATTAAGTCACTGAGGCAATAAAATATAGGCCGAAATCATTTGGGAAGAGTTAACTTATGAACTAAAAACAAAAAAAAAGAAGTATTTACTATTTCAGGGTTTAAAAAATTACAAACAATCAGCAAAACAAGTTCATCAAAACAATAAAAAAACTATATTGTGAGGATAACTAAAGCTCAATTGAGCAATTTAGTCGCATGATAAAAACAAAGCGGAAACTTAGCCGATAAAAAGTAAAAGCGAAAGCGATGAAATTGAAAATTTGATTAAAAAAACTAATAAAATATCATGTAAAAATTAAGAACAGCAAACTTATAGGAAGAACACTAATGAGGTTGCATAGTGAAAGTACGAGACCAGTGAGAGTAATTCGAAAGTAGTTTAATCATCGATTTTAATGAAAACACACAGCGTTAGCTGCCTGTATTGAGAGGGAGATTCTCTGCTTAAGAAAACTACCTGCCATTGGCTCCTCGATACACGTGCTCGAGTTTTACAGACTTATGCAGTATAATCTGAGTTTTTGCGCCTGCGTCACCCTGAACTTTAAAAGCAGCGGTTTGAAAAAAATCATCATTAATTAAATCTCTAAAATTTTCGGTTTCCCGATCTTTTGCCTGGGCCGCCGCTATTTCGGTGTAAAACCGAGCCTGCGCTATTTCTCCTAGGTGCTAGAGAGCCAACTACCGTCTTGAATATGTTCGATACCGTTACAATCTACAGGAGCGGATTACCAACAGCCCAAGAGACGAGCGTATAACTGTCTGTTCCAAATGGGCTTCTTCATTTATGTTTGAATGAGGTTTTCTGGAGCTACTTCACGTCTTGCTGAAGGAAACTAAAACTTTTAATCCATCATTATATGTTCCCTCCTCAAGTTTCAAACCAAAACTTTCACTAAAGGTAGCTTTCGCTCCGAATAATGAGGCTAAAAGAGCAGATTAAGCTAGTAGAAGAAGCATCCAAGTAAAAAAAAAACTGCCTGCAAATGTTGGCAATCATTCACTTTTACATTTGGTATCATACATAAACAATTTCTTGAATATGTATGATACCGTTACAATCTACAGGAGCGGTTTACCAACAGCCCAAGAGACGAGCGTAAAACTGTCTGTTCCATTATGATTTAATCGTGGCTCTAAAACAGAACGAATGTGAGTTCAGACAAAACCAGGCTTGAATGCCTAGAGATAAGCCAGGCTTTTTTTACACAAGATAGACCATACCTTCAATATTTGTTACATCTGTAGCACTGAAACTTTTACATCAATGGGTTGTAAAAATTAGCTATCAAAAATGGGCTTCTTCATTTATGTTTGAATGTGGTTTTCTGGAGCTACTTCACGTCGTGCTGAAGGAAACTAAAAGTTTTAATCCATCATTATATGTTCCCTCCTCAAGTTCCAAACCAAAATTTTCACTAAAGGTAGCTTTCGCTCCGACTAATGAGGCTAAAAGAGCAGATTAAGCTAGTAGAAGAAGCTTCCAAGTAAAAAAAACTGCCTGCAAATGTTGGCAATCATTCACTTTTACATTTGGTATCATACATAAACAATTTTTTGAATATGTTCGATACCGTTACAATCTACAGGAGCGGATTACCAACAGCCCAAGAGACGAGCGTAAAACTGTCTGTTCCAAATGGGCTTCTTCATTTATGTTTGAATGAGGTTTTCTGGAGCTACTTCACGTCGTGCTGAAGGAAACTAAAACTTTTAATCCATCATTATATGTTCCCTCCTCAAGTTCCAAACCAAAATTTTCACTAAAGGTAGCTTTCGCTCCGACTAATGAGGCTAAAAGAGCAGATTAAGCTAGTAGAAGAAGCTTCCAAGTAAAAAAAACTGCCTGCAAATGTTGGCAATCATTCACTTTTACATTTGGTATCATACATAAACAATTTCTTGAATATGTTCGATACCGTTACAATCTACAGGAGCGGATTACCAACAGCCCAAGAGACGAGCGTAAAACTGTCTGTTCCAAATGGGCTTCTTCATTTATGTTTGAATGAGGTTTTCTGGAGCTACTTCACGTCTTGCTGAAGGAAACTAAAACTTTTAATCCATCATTATATGTTCCCTCCTCAAGTTTCAAACCAAAACTTTCACTAAAGGTAGCTTTCGCTCCGACTAATGAGGCTAAAAGAGCAGATTAAGCTAGTTGAAGAAGCTTCCAAATAAAAAAAAAACTGCCTGCAAATGTTGGCAATCATTCACTTTTACATTTGGTATCATACATAAACAATTTCTTGAATATGTATGATACCGTTACAATCTACAGGAGCGGTTTACCAACAGCCCAAGAGACGAGCGTAAAACTGTCTGTTCCATTATGATTTAATCGTGGCTCTAAAACAGAAGGAATGTGAGTTCAGACAAAACCAGGCTTGAATGCCTAGAGATAAGCCAGGCGTTTTTTAAACAAAATATACCATACCTTCAATATTTGTTACATCTGTAGCACTGAAACTTTTACATCAATGGGTTGTAAAAATTAGCTATCAAAAATGGGCTTCTTCATTTATGTTTGAATATGGTTTTCTGGAGCTACTTCACGTCGTGCTGAAGGAAACTAAAAGTTTTAATCCATCATTATATGTTCCCTCCTCAAGTTCCAAACCAAAATTTTCACTAAAGGTAGCTTTCGCTCCGACTAATGAGGCTAAAAGAGCAGATTAAGCTAGTAGAAGAAGCTTCCAAGTAAAAAAAACTGCCTGCAAATGTTGGCAATCATTCACTTTTACATTTGGTATCATACATAAACAATTTCTTGAATATGTTCGATACCGTTACAATCTACAGGAGCGGATTACCAACAGCCCAAGAGACGAGCGTAAAACTGTCTGTTCCAAATGGGCTTCTTCATTTATGTTTGAATGAGGTTTTCTGGAGCTACTTCACGTCGTGCTGAAGGAAACTAAAAGTTTTAATCCATCATTATATGTTCCCTCCTCAAGTTCCAAACCAAAATTTTCACTAAAGGTAGCTTTCGCTCCGACTAATGAGGCTAAAAGAGCAGATTAAGCTAGTAGAAGAAGCTTCCAAGTAAAAAAAACTGCCTGCAAATGTTGGCAATCATTCACTTTTTCATTTGGTATCATACATAAACAATTTCTTGAATATGTTCGATACCGTTACAATCTACAGGAGCGGATTACCAACAGCCCAAGAGACGAGCGTAAAACTGTCTGTTCCAAATGGGCTTCTTCATTTATGTTTGAATGAGGTTTTCTGGAGCTACTTCACGTCTTGCTGAAGGAAACTAAAACTTTTAATCCATCATTATATGTTCCCTCCTCAAGTTTCAAACCAAAACTTTCACTAAAGGTAGCTTTCGCTCCGACTAATGAGGCTAAAAGAGCAGATTAAGCTAGTAGAAGAAGCTTCCAAGTAAAAAAAAAAACTGCCTGCAAATGTTGGCAATCATTCACTTTTACATTTGGTATCATACATAAACAATTTCTTGAATTTGTATGATACCGTTACAATCTACAGGAGCGGTTTACCAACAGCCCAAGAGACGAGCGTAAAACTGTCTGTTCCATTATGATTTAATCGTGGCTCTAAAACAGAAGGAATGTGAGTTCAGACAAAACCAGGCTTGAATGCCTAGAGATAAGCCAGGCTTTTTTTACACAAGATAGACCCATACCTTCAATATTTGTTACA